>NC_082600.1:42095785-42398815 GCF_030936135.1 Gavia stellata
TGAAGCCAAACCACAACATTAGTTCTCTCTCATTATTTTCTTCTGATGTTTCTTCAGGACAATGGCAAACTTATATGAAGATGCTAATTGGTCACAAAAATATCTGGAGGACGCAATCAAGGAAGCTCGCAAGCAAGTAACCAAATCCAAGATCTGCTGTTTTTCTTTGGACTGTCTTAAGTACTATTATAATGACCTGATGGAGAGGACTAAAGAAGGACATAACACTTCTTTCATAGACCTTTGGGGGCTTGTCATTGAATCCATGCTACATGATAAGGTATTACTCCTTTTTTCCAGAAACATGATGAACTTCTATAGCTATAAAGGAGATGAAAATAAAACCTGGGATGCCATTCAGTACTACAATACAAATAATTAGCTTGGTGGTTGATTAAATTCTGTATATTCAGATCCATTATGAAAACACTACTCTTGCTTTCAAGCGAGGTTCACCTTGAACATAAGGAGCCATGGCATTACAGTTAAAGGTGTTCTTTTTTCTTAAAGAAAGAAAATTCCTGAGAAAAAAGTATTTTGAAATGTAAACTAATCACTTTGGACATGGAATATTCTGACTAGAAGAGGCACTTAAAAATTTGAAATAATTTACTTCACTAACATAAGTTAATATATGCATTTATAAAGTGACTTAGTTATAGACCGCATATGGAGATGATTCAAATAGCGGGAAAGACCATTCTGTAAATATGTTATCAAGTTTTAAGAAAGGGTGATAGAAATTCAGTATTTTAAAAATAGTTTAACTTAAGTAGTTTCCTTCTGCTTTATGTTTATATAAGGAAGTTTTAAATTGTCATGTGCAATGGAATATATTCTTCCATATGAATATACTTGCAAAATATATTAAAATATGATAAAATCTGTTCCCTGAGATCCAGCCAAGGAAAGAAAGTACCTTATATTTCACCTAGCCACATATTTCTTCCTGGGAATGTTTCTTTTTCCTTGCTGAATCTACATTCAACCTCTCTGCATATCTCAAAATCCGACAGCCAATATAGGGTGTAGCTGCTGCTTACGGGATGCTTGCCAAGTTTGGAATATCCCATGGTAGATATTTCTGCACAATGCAGTGAGCTGAGAATGGGAAGGAGAACCTGGATAAAGCTTATAATTCATAGTATATTATTTCAAGTGCAGGTTGTTTTTCACTTCATTCCATTAACCTTTTTTAATCAAACCCAGAAAGATGAGCATAGACTCTCAGACCAACGGCAGGCTGTGGATAATGGTCAGAACCCGTTGCCCATCTATGTGGCTATCAACCTCAAGTCCAGCTATAGTGCTCAGGCATTCAGAGGTAATGGTGTTATGATCCAGATTTCTTAACAACTTTATAATTTAAGTAATCTGAACTAAGACTAAATGCATGTAATCTGCTTTAATAATACAACAGTCCTTTCTTTCTAATTGCAAAAAACCTTCTAAAATTTCACATAATAGTGACTAACGCTTAAAAATAAAAAATACAAACATGTTTAGTTTTTAGAATTTGAGTTCTCTGCATTCCCAAAAGCAAAAATATATTTACACCACAGAAGATGCCAAACTCAGAATTTATCCTGGTCACAAAAACCTTATAACGAAACGAATTCTTACAGTGGTTCCACACGTGGTCTTATTTTGGACAATTAAAGGGAAAACTTTGAATTTTTGGGTCTAGTGGCAGGAAAATTACTATTTTCTTTAGTACTGATTTTCACGCTGTTTGTTTAACATGTTGAGCTGAGTACATGACACCAGGTGAATGCTAAGCTCTCTGTCACTGATGCCCTTAAGTGAATAAGTTAAAACTGAGTAATACATGCTTTCGGGTAAGATTATCTGCACTTATCTGTGCTTATGGTTTCATTGAGTCCAGGACTTTTCTGCTGGAGATTGCTGTATCAAAAGATGTATATTCTCTCGAGGGCCATGTTACTGCTATAGCTGGTGAACAGCAGAGTATGAACTAGCCAGCATCTTTCTCAAGATTTGTTCCTGCTCTCTAGTGCTCTTCTGTTTAGCAATAGTTAACACATTATTGTGTTATTATTGTGTTATATTTCATGACCTGGCTGCTGTTGCTGTAGAGTGGCTGGAGTTCACTCCTTATGAAGTCGGTCTCCTGAAATATGGAGCGTCTATTCGTGCAGAACATTTTGGAAGTGAATTCTTTATGGGAAGGCTGGTGAAGAGGCTCTCAGAGACTCGGATCTGCTACATGCAAGGTGACTATTGCCTAGAGGGAAAGGTGGCCTACTCGAGAGGCAGCTGGTGCGAATTAGCACGTGGTCTGTGGTGGACAGCCCTGGGAAAACACCAGCAAACAGGTTGAACAGGTGTGAGTTTGCATTAACAAGACATACTTAGGAGGTATGCCCATGAAGATATCCATCCAGACAGAAAGGAAGTATCCAAGGGGAAGGACTGAAGGTATGCATCAATTAAAATTCTTCCAAGACTACTCCATCAATCAGTTTCTATCCTCTCTTTCACATTACAGGCATGTGGAGTAGTATATTTTCCATAGATGCGATGTATGTCTGGAATTTGGCTACTGACTCAGAGGACTTCTGGTGTAGATGGACCAGAGACAGAGTAAAAGATATTGGTGAGATGTTTTTGTGGTTTTTGCTTTCCATAGTCGGTATATATTGCTTATATTCTGTGCAGAGGTCTAATGCCTGAAGAGATGCTGTCGAAGTCAGGGAGAGAGAGATGAGGAAAGCAAAGCAGCGATGTCAGCTAAGAAATTCTTCTGCCTGATTTAGAAGAACTAAACTGTGCTTCTTTGGCAAAGCTGTGCCTTTTTCTAAAGGACATACAGACACAAAAACAGTCTCCAGCAGACATGTAAAAATAATGTTGTATTAAGCACACACGTTAAGATTGTTAAGTTAGGATATGGTCCTCCTTGGCCACTAATACTACCAGTAGAGAAAGCATCTCTTGTAGAGGGCTGTTCTCTCCGCTAAACTGCCCATGGAGAAAGCTTGCTCTTGCTGTTAATTGCACAGGGGACCTGGAGTGACTGGCCCCGTAACTTAGCTAATGTTTGCAGCTGGGTGATATTCACATGCTTTCTGAAGGTGTCCTGTTCGAAGGCCAGTGTTGTCCTCCTATATGTTTTGGGACTCATCTCTCCCCTGCACCACATGCCGCAGTAGAGGTGGGCTTCATTCGAGGAAGCCTGGAGAGGGAGGTGGTGCTTACTGCCTGGCAGCTTGCTGCCTGCAGGTAGCTGTCATTTAATTCACCGTCTAATGCTGAGGTTTATTTGGTAGCATAGACCTTAAGGGCTTATAACTATGATTTACCTTTGGGGTGGGGGATGGTGGCAGCTGTGTTTATTAGTTACCCTATTTTTTAAAATATTGATCAATTCAGAAAGCTGTCCTAAACTCCAAACTTCTTCTTTCCTTCTTGCAGAGGAAGAACCCTTTCTGTCCATGAATCCTTATGAGGTAGACACATGTCTATTCACTCCCTCGAGCGCTCTCTCTTCCACTCTGCGAGATGTCTTAACAGGACGCCCAACCATTGCACAGTATCCCAATTTTATCAGAGGCTTCCAGATGCATAGCAAGTACCTGGAGAGTGAAGGATTCTCTACCTGGAAAGGCACAGTAACACAGCATATTTTTCAGTAACATTTTGAGGAGGTTTAGGTTTGGGAATTCATTTAGGATTTCCAACGAGGAGGAAGAGACAAGACTGACTGACTTCTGAAATTCCACTTCTCCCTTCCACAAGTGGAAGAATGGAAGTCAGATTTGAACAGCATTTCTTTTTTTTTCGAGGGTTGAAGGGTGAAATTGAATTTGGTTGTCTGGGGAGTGTGTTCCAGTAGACAAGGTGAGCTCAGCCTGAGGAGACAGGAAGGATCTCCCCATTAGGGCCAAAGATGCTTGAGGTGTCCAGGAAGGAAAGAAAAAGCTGTAGTGTGTCACTTACTTCTGTAAATCAGTGCTGCTAGTGAGTCAAAGGAAGGCAGGGGAAATGGGGCAAAATTCTCCATTCTTCCCTCTTTAACTTTCTGCAGAGGAGCAGTCAATCTTGTTTTTATTTGTTGTAATGAGGAGTGTTCGTGTTTCAGACACAGTGATAGACTCCTTCCCAAATAAACTGATGGAAACAGCAGACGATGAGCTCTCCCTGGTTGATACTGGTTTTTTCATCAATACCAGCTACCCACCGCTTTTGAGATCGAAGAGGGAGGTGGATGTCATCTTGCATTTAAATTACAGTGGAGGGTCCCAGACACTGGTAAGAAAAGAGACTATATCTGACATCTTTTACCTTAATGGTCTTTTGGTCTCCAGTACTCGTCAGTTAAACCAACTAACTTCCCTGTACTGGAATGGGAATTAGGTGATTATGATATGATTCGTTATTTAGATGATTATTACGTGATTGATTTCTCGATAAATAAGAAGGACATCAGAAGACAGTGATGGATATAGGCATTTTAAAATCATCGAGGTCTTCACTGCAGTGGATCCAAGAGTTTTTGAAGAGCTGACTGAGGAGGGTTCTGGAGCTCTGATACTGATTTTGGTTATCCTTGAACTGAGCAAATTACAGAGGCAATAGAAAGTCCTGACAATATTTTAACACATTAAATGGGAAAACCTATGTGTTTCTGGGCCTGTTTATCTCATATCAGCCTTAGGGAAATGTACTGGCTGATGCTGGACTTGATTAATAATGAAAAATAATATAATTAGTCTTGCATACATAATGAGAATAATATAGAAATAAACATAGGCTTACAGTAAATATAGCTGTTAAAGTTTTTTTTCATGAGGTCATAAGGTATGTTGATAAATGTATTTGTTAATAGAGAGTCATTATCTAACAATCAAAAACCATGCAGAGGACAAAGATTGGGAAAGTGGTAAATAATGAAGAAGTCAAGACAATGACACAGAATAATCTGGACTGATCTGTTCCTTCTCCATGCTTGCAGTTTCTTTGCCTTCCCCTTCTGAACCTGTTTCACTGAAATTATACAATCAGTCCTCTGGCATTTGGCTCCATTTGCAAGCTCAAAGAAAGCGACTGTTTTCTTGTTTTGCCTAAAGCAATGCAGAAAATAACATAAGCTGCAATGTCTGGTGTGGTTATGGCTGTTTCCATCTGAAATATAACATCTTCCCAGAGGAAGATTCAAGCCTTGGAGTATTCATGTTAGCTGCTGGAGTTTAAAAAATCCAGGTCTCTGGATCTTTTTTGAGTTTTGATTCTTTGTATTAATTTTATTTTATTCTTTCATCCAGCCTCTGGATCAGATTGCAAAGTACATCTCGGGGCAAGGAATCCCATTTCCCAAAATTGAGATAAGTGAGGAAGACAGGGAAAACTTGAAGGAGTGCTATGTGTTTGAAGATGCTGACAGCCCACAAGCTCCAACAGTGCTCTTTTTCCCCCTTGTAAATGACACCTTCAAGAAATATAAAGCTCCTGGTGAGTCATCTGTGGCTAGCAATTTTAATAAAAAAGTCACTTGCCTAGTGTGTCCTCTCCATTTCATATCTAATGTCTCACTGTCATCTCTGACCTTCCTTCCAATGCCTGCACTCTCAGTCTCACCACCGACAAAAGTAACTGGTCTTTGTCAGTACGTCTGAACTGTGAGAACTCCAGAAGCTTTCCTAATACATTTGAGATTAAATTAGGCATTTAATCCACAGGATTTCCTAGAGATAGTACGAAGTTAAAACTCCCAAAATACATACAGCAAGGGTGGCAGGTCCTCAACACAAGCTGTTACACTCTGCAAACGTGCATTTGTGCATTTGCACTCGTCCTTGCAAACAAAGATGGAGGTGAAACCTTCTCGGGGTTTTGGTGGTAGCCCATTCACCTGGGTTTTGCTCACATATTTAAAAGTAATCTCCCAGACTGAGGACTGAGTGGACAGAGATCTTTGTTTTTAATATGAACTATGTCCTCTCTCTGAGTGCCATCATTTCTCCTGAACCTTCTGTGAGAGGGTTTTTATTTCATCCAGTACAAGAGTATCTTGTTTTCCTTTTGCTTGCACATGTCTAGTTTGGGTAACAAAGACTTTATGTTGTTCAAGCAGGGGTCTACAAGCGCTGCTGCTGATAATCAATGTTGTTCTCATTCCCAGTGGTTTGGGTTTACATCATTTTTGGACAGAGGCTTGATCCAAAGGCTGAAGAATATGGTGCTACTAGACTACTTTTATGTCTGTCTGGCAAATCATGTGTTTCCCTCCAAATCTTTCTTTTCTACCTATAATTACATAAATGACTGATATGAGCCACATATTGCAAGAAAACCTTATTGGTGCATCTCCTTGTGGTTTGTCCCTTAGGTGTGGAAAGGACTCCTGAAGAGATGGCTGAAGGCAAAGTTGATGTCTCCAGTATTCTCTCTCCATTTACGACAAGGGAGGTGTGTTTCAGTGAAGAGAATTTTGACAAACTGGTGAACCTGACTGATTACAATGTCCTAAATAACGAGAAGTTGATAATTCGGGCCTTGCGCTTGGCAGTGGCACGGAGGAAGCAGCGGAATTATTAGCCAACACCTGCTAGCTTTAACCTTCCACGTGGTATTTCTTGGGTTGTCTGTTACCTGATGAGATTAAGAAGTTTGATGCTTGGCAGTGTTACTTGCAGTAGAAATCGCATCATCTTGAGGACGTGCTGGACTCCAATTCATCCTATTTATGTGACTGTTCAGAAGAACAGATTGGAATTTATCAGTGATATAATCCAAAACAAACTTCAAAACAGCAAACTTGCGTTTAGTTTTGTTACCTTGTTACTTTACCAATCGATATATATATTCCACATAAATTAATATAATGTTGTGTAAGATAATAATGAAATATGTAGCACATTAAAATGTGAATCAAACTAGTATTTATATGTTCCTTTTCTGTTTGGCAGAACAGTAATCCTTTGAACTGGAATTTCTCTGGTAAATAGCTAAGCCATTGTATTGGTGTTGCTTATCTTAATTATTGACAGACTGAAGGCTGTCATCTGATTTGATTGTCTGTCCACTATGAGGTTTTTATTTAACTGGCTTTCTTCACTAATCTTTGAAAATATGTTTTTTAAGTTACTATCAGTGTTGTAAAAATCTATACGGTTTCCACTATCAATAAAAAATACCCCTGAATTAGGTCATCTTTGTTTCACATGGTCTGAGCTGCTATTCACAGAACCATCTATATTCAGCCTAAGTAGTAGTCATGTTGCCCAACTTTCCTTTAATTTTCTCTTGGAATTGCTGCTGACTGTCCTGTTTCACTCATCTTCACCTGCCTTGACTGTTCCTTGAATGATTACCTTGCAATTTCTCCCAGTGTTTCGTAAGATGGGAAGTGGCTGCTTGCTGTTTGCATAGAGTATGGCAATGCAAGGCGGCATTTTCAGCTCCCTTCCAGCCATATTTTTTGCAACTGCTCAACACTTTCCTGCAAATGGTCTTTTTGCAGGGGTTGTCCTGAGAGAGTGGTTCCTCCTCATCAAAAATCCTAGAGGTCTTCTGGGGGAAGGTATCTGCCAAAGACTCTCTTCTCGCAGCTCTGCAACAGGCAGATCACAAGCTTGGTCTTTCACAATAGCAGCCCTGCGCTGCGGAGCTGTGATGCACGAAGAGGCTGGTCACAGCAGCTCAGAAAATACTTGGGACTTTCTTCGTTTTGATAATAAAAGGCTCCTACTGTTGTGATAAACTTCAGACTGAGTCACCAGGGCAGAATTGGTGTTGAGATCAGAGTCTTGATTATGCTCAGAAGTGACAAATTTATTCACATGGAGCAAAGTTCTAGGAAATGGATGGGAGAAAAAGATTTCTCTCCTATGGAAAAAACCGCTGGTGGTGCATCTGAGAGCAATTTGGGTGGTGGAAGAGGAGGAGTGGGCCATGTTTTTCACCTATGAGCATATTCATTGTGTTCATGCACCTGAAACACTTGAAAGGGCATGGTATAACCCTGTTTCCAGGTACAGTATTGCATGTTTAAATCTAGATGATTAGCCCTCCATGTGTGAGGCAGCTGTAATTGTGGTTCAGCTCCAGAACAGTAGGATATCAGCTTAGGGGATCCCTCTGGGTCTTTTCCAGAGATATCTTTGCATTTACTCCTGTGGTTTCTAGACCTTTTTGCTGGAAATGAAACAGAGCAGGATAGAAGCTGTTTCAGTCTGTTTTACAGGGGAAACTTAATCATCAACAGGATGGAAAAAAGCCAGATAGGTGCATGACATAGCCTGAGCCCAATTAACCCTGCTTTTCATCAGGGCTAATTAGCCCATCTTCTAACTATGACTAATTACTGTACTGACGTAGCTGTGCTGCATCCCAAGTCAGCATTGGGGTATCTGCATTGTGTCCTGCTGGCTGATATCAAACCTGTCTTTCCCTCTCTGAGGGAGTTCCTCCTACTCTCAGATCACTCTGTGGCTCTTTCCTTCAGCTTCCCCAATATTTCAATATCCTCTGTTTGAAACAGGGCGCCAATAGTGATTTTGATTTTTTTTCTTTTTTTGATTTCCAGATCATTGATAAAAATATGCAGTAGACTTAAAACTGGCCAGTTTGCAATTTCTTTAGGAATATTTCCCTCTGAGGATACCTTCCTTTGACTACTGCTTTTTGTAATCTGTTAATTATCCATCCTTAATCCGTTTGGGTTGGCATCCGGATGGCTTTTGTTGCATCTTGTCCTTAAGTTAGAGTGTCTTTAAATGCCAAATGTTTTATGAAATTCAAATTATATCATGTGTGTAAAGTAATCTTCATCAATCAGTTCTTGACTCATTGCGAAGTGAAATGAGATTATGCCGAGTTTGATTTTTTTGGTTAAATTTCATAATAGCACGGATGATGTTTTTTAAAAACTCTCATTCTTTTACGTCTTGTGTTCTCACTTTGTGTACTCCCTCACTGAGACTGGGACCATGTCACATGATGCTAGCAGTGCCCTATGCAGTGAAGCCTTATAAATAGGACATAATAGGTGAGAACATAAAGAATAATTAACATTAATTTCCACATGAGTTTCACCCTCCTAAATACATCCTCTTTGAGGTTATTCATTTAAGCACCTTAATTCAGGTGCACAAAATAAAATAAAAAAAATTGAGAAAGTGAATGAGCTTTTAAAGCTTTGCCTTTACAATGGGAACTCTTACAGTTTCAACAGGTGATCGGGGAATTGTTTCATGCAGTGTTTGTCCTGCAATAACTGCTTGGCTGAAAGACAGCTTACTGCTGGAGCTGAGCAAAATGGAAGGTGAGATGGGGTTAAAAAAATTCTTTCCAACGTGCCTTTAAGCAAAGACCCACCTACTCCCTATAGGCAATAAAAAGCTACAGAAAGTCTTTTCTATGCACAATGGTTTGTTTGGATGTCCTTGGCCAAAGAAGTCCTTGTTGCCCACTCCTGGGCAGCCAGATGGACTGGTTGGTGCCAACCACCTCCACACAAGGGGCTGCAGTTTGACATCCCTCCAGTGTGCAAAAGCACTGTGGCCTCTTCAAGAAGTGATGAGGATGCTTAAAAGTATACAACATTTGCTCAGTGCCCATAGCTGTGCAGGGAAGATCCCTTTCAGGTCTCCATGTCCCTCTGACTACAGCTGCAGAGACCATCCTTTTGCAGTGCTGGAACTTGGGTGTCTGCTCCTCGGTGCAGGTGTGCAGCACGCACTCATCTCCTGGGCGGTGAGGAGGAGGAAGAGGAGGAGGAGTTGGGGATTGCTCAAGTGGTGGTGGCGGGGTGAGGCAGCGCTGAGTCAGGCACTAACACACCTGCCTGCCTGCTCCCGGCAGCTTAAAGCACAAGAAGCTGCCTGGCCGAGACTCCTCCGTACCCATCGGCTGCCACGTTTCGCACCTGGCTCAGACGCAGAGAAGACCACGATGGGGCTGTTCTACAGTAAGAGCCAGGTAAGAAGAGGAAAGAGGTGTCTCTGCGATGAGCTGTGCAGGCAGCACCTTGGTGGCAGAGGGGACCTGCTGTGGGAGGTGGTGTTCCACCTCCTGTATCTTCAGCTCTGAGACTTCTTCTTCAGCACCAAGGCTGAGAGCAAAGGGAGGCTTCTGCCTGGGTTTTGTGCCTACTTTGTGTTTTGGCCTTCAGGAATGCAAGGATTTTAATGCTGCAGTAATTAAAATATTTTGAAAATCCCCAATTAAAAAAAAAAAACAAACAAAAAGAGATCTTTTTGTACATTGCTGTAGTCCTTTGCTTCCATCCAATTGGGCTAGGCAAAGCAATTGACTGAGGAAAAATAAGGAGGTATCGCTAATGTCAGTGAGTGCATGGGGAAAGCCAGGAAACTAGTATTATGAGAGGTGTTAAATAAAGCTTTCTTAAAAATTGTGGGAGTTTTTGGGCATAAGGGAATGAATGGTGACACACTGTTATATATTGATCTACATATTCATTGCAGTGATACTCCCTGCTCTATAAGTAGTGTGCATGAACTGTCTCTTATATGTTTGTTGCATCACTACGTAGTTTTGCTCTTTCTGTTTTGCTCCTCTTGGTTGTTGGGATTTTTTGTTTGTTTGTTTATGGTTTTAAGGGGGTTTTGAGCTTTTTTTGGTTGGTTTTGGTGGGTACTTTTTGTCATTTAGAGCATTAAATGTGCAGTTTTTCCTCCTTTTATTCCTTCAAAAAAGACAATTATCTAGGGAACAAAGTACCTCACCTTCAGCCCCCATACTTTTGATTAAGTGCCATGCTGGTCTGATCCTTGCTTAGGATGAGAGAGGATGACAAAATCAAACCAGTTCCCTGGCAGGTTTGTTAAATCTCTTTTGATAACTACTTAGGTTTAGGTAGTTTCCCAAGATTTCCACTGATACCTTCCTGTGACCTTTGCTTAACGGAAGTTGGATGAGCTGAATTATTCAGAGAGAAATAATTAGAGTTGTTGATTTCACTCCCCCCTTCTGAGAATTTTGGGATAGGTCTCTGGAAGGCACTTTTCCAAGTCCTCATTGTCTGAGAGCCAGCATTGCTCTACATTAAACTTAACAATGGAGTTATATGGCTATAAACCTGCTGACGAGCAGCATCGTTACACCACGGTATCGTTACTAATTCCTGTCCTGCTAGATTGTCTGCTGTTTGTTGTGAAATATAGTGGATATATATGACATCCTTTGAGTTTGCACAGGCCAAGATGTGTGTCAACTGTATTAATAACATAGCAAGGCTCACTATCATACATTTCTCTGTGATTGGGTTGTAACAGTCAGACACCTCAAGTTGGGGTTACCACAAGTTTCCTCAGAATGGAAAACGGAAGACATCAGAGGTTTGGTCTGTGACTGAATGTACATTTTTGGGTCTCTGGCCATATCTGGCTGCAAACCTGGGAAGAAGGAGAATACAATGCACAAGGAAGAATCTTAGTTCAGAAGTGTTTTGGATGGTTGGAATTGAAACACTTAATGCTATGCTATCTCTGATTGCACTTCTGTTTGTTCTCTCTATGTGCTCATCCCACGCATTTTGTATGCTGTTCAACAGGCAGAACCCTCTCCATGCAACTTGCTCACTGTAAAAATCATACGGATGAAAAATGCCAGGAAAGCAGACTTGTGTAAGTATCTTTGCTATACCCCTGGAGCATCCATATGCTTGTAAAGCTACTCTGACTATAACCAAGTGTCACAAACACTACAGAGTATTTATAAAAGGAGAGAGAGAGAAGATGCATGAGTGTGGTATGCTGAAGATGAGGTAGCATAGTTAGAAAGTATTATTTATTCTTGTATCTTTTCCAGTGTAACGCTGAAGTCTAGCCACCAGTTGTAGTTCAGAAGTTGTTTGCACAGAATGCATAAAATGTTTCACATCTGAATCTCTAAAGAAAGGGGGTTTATTCATAGGGAAGACTGCAATAAGAAGTTTAGATGGGGCACTTCTTTCTATGTTTCCTTCTTACAGTAATGTTCACCCTGTGCACTCCTGGGCCTATCACAGAATATTTTATGTGAGCTCAGGACTGCATACTTGACACCTCTCATGACTGTCAAATTTGATTCATCCATAGAAACTGCCATGTTTCAAAGCTTAGCTAAGGGCTCACACTGTTCGCTTTTTCTATTCTTAATTATTTTTACAAAATCCCCAGGAATGATAAGTTTATTAAAGTTCCATAAATATCTGAACTGCAAAGCACTAGGAAAAAACGTGTGACTGACAATCACCTCCAATCTGAGAAGATGGCTGATTGTCTTGCGTTTATTCATTTACACAAATAAGAAGGTCTGAATCCAGAAAGTTTCTATAGGAACCAGACCAACCTAAATTTGTTCAGTTAAAATGGTGCAAGACAAGACATTTGTTTGGGCCTTTCCAAAGTGATTTGCTTTGAGTTCTGCTATAGTTTCTTTAGAGACCAAAGGTATATGACGAAGAATTTCTCACTCCGATTTTTATTGAAGAGAAGTAAGATACTTTCTTGTTGCTGAATGTATGGGGAAGAAGAGTCTGTATGAACCTTCCCACTGGACTGCTTCTAAAGTGTGGAAAGGAGATTTGAAGCTCAGTTATAGGCTGGAGAGAAATCCCTTGCTACAGCTAAAACCTATTTGAAGGTGTGCTTGAAGGTGCACTCTGAACTGAAAGAAAGAGGTGTGGAAAACCACAGCCCTTAGATATCTCCTCACATAATTATGTTCTATTAAACCATCTGCATGATAATGAGCTTACCAAACTTCCTCTCCACCTTTTTCTCATTTAGATCAATGTTTTTTATTTTTGTCTTGAAACTATTTTTGTTCTGAAGGAAATTTCCTATGTTTTGATGCTGTCCTTCCCAATACTAGAAAGTTTCTAGGGCAAGGGAGAGGTACCGAAATGCTGAGGCATTTCTGCTTCCCAGTCCAAGACATGTCCCACCAGCCCGTAAAGCTCCTTAAAGGAGCAGTTTGAATGACAGAGGTGCTTTTAGAGCGTGGCACAGGGTCTGGAGCAGCAGTAAAGCCGCAGCACAGGCTTTGCAGGCTGAGGTTGTCCTGCCTTACACTGTGAAGCATATACTGGATGTTGCCTGCAAAACAGAACGACAGACATTCACCGCCAACATTGCCAAGCTGTCATCTGTTTGAAATGGTAGTAATAGTCAAAATATTGATGGGAAAAAAATTTGCATAAACAAAACAAAAACAATAGTTGCAAAAGGTGAATGCTTTGCTTGTTGGGTACTTCCATCATGTAGGAAAAGAAAATCATACCAGTCATGGCACTGCCTTGCTTACGCTTAATTGATGAATCTGTTTTTGATTGACAGCTGCTTAATTCCAGTAACATTTGATTTTGCTGAGAGTAAAATTTGTCACTGGCATTTATCAGAAAGATCTGCTTTTAAACCATTTCAGGATGTAGTTTTCTATGCAGCCAGACTTGTAGAATTCACGTATTTCAATGACACGCTCTTTATCATATAAAACAAACCTATATTTCAAATGTTTTAATAAATTAATTTAACCTCTAGTTAAACCCACTGGCAATGTAAAAGCTAGTGCAAATTGCATGTTGGTAATTGTATGTGACTTTCACTGAGAAGCAGCAAAATGGGAGGCTTAAGATAAAAAAATGTACCACTTCTACAAAATTTTGCTGGTTTGTGTGTAAAACTGAGGGAATATTGTTGAGTTGTTTCGGTCATCTTTACAGTTCCCTAGAGATGGCTTGACACAGCCTTAGGAAACCCAAAAGCATATGGGCCTCCATCACCAGTGATGTAGACTTCTTTACAGTACTGTTTTACTAAAAATGTTTTGTTTTTTTTCCTCATTCTTCCTCTTCCGAGTTTTGTTTTTATCACTTTCCTTTTCCTGCAAACTTTTCTAGATAGAACAAGTTGGCAAGTGTTACCGATTTCTCAGTCATCTTACAGATTTTTAACATTTTAAATCAGCTCCTTCTATCTCTCACCAGTTGTACCAACCCTTTTGTTTCTGAAGTGAATCCCACTTTGTTATTTTCTCCTTTCAAGATCCCTTCATACACTAGGTTTCTGTAGAATTTTTGGATCACTGTGTTTAACACTCATCTAGTGTTTAGGTGGTCTCCAACTTGGTGCCACAGGTTAACTTCATTATTGGTCTATCTATCTGCTCCATTTTCCAGGTAATGGAGTTGGGAAAATTAAGCCATAACAATAGACTCTCAAAACCTCACTAACATCTCCCACAGAATAGATAATAGAAGACTTTTGATGGAAGTTCAGTGCATAAGATAGTATTTTCACCTAAGACAATTTAAATTGTTTCATTCTGCTTTTTAAACCCTGAATCTTTTTAAAGTACCCTTGCGCTATTCTGTCTCTTCTTCCCATTGATCCATCAGTGTGTAAATTATAACACTAATTTCCACTTACGTATTGATGCATAGCTGATGTCATTGATACCACCTGTGAATTTAGTGCCTTGTTTGTGTTCTCCACATTCTCCCTTCCCACTGGGCACACCCACGTCCCCATCGGGCTCATTGGGGCTCTTGATATTCCTGGACCTGTGAACACTTGCCAGTTCCCAGATTTGGGTGTGTGCCCCATCTGCATCCTGACTCCCTAATGGGGTGAGAATTGGATGTGCACCAATCCAACCCACCCTTAAAAACAGGGCTTTCTCTGCAGAGAATTTAAAATTTCAAGCTCAGCCTCTCACAGTCCTTGGGCAATCACCATAACTGCAGAACAAACAGAAGGACTTGTCTTTTTGCAGCGTGTGGTTCAGCTTGGGAACTCCCCACGGCAGAGGATGATGGATGCCGAAAGCTTACGTGGGTTCCAGGTGGAGAATAGACAAGTTCATAGAAGAAAAATCCAGTGAAGGTTGTCTTAGAAAGTCTCTGAATGTTAAATTGTGAGGACTGAGAGAACATTATATGATGCCTGCGCTCTTATACTCTTCCTTAGATACCCACTGCTAAATAAGAGGCATATTCTCCTCTGGCACTGATGTCCATCACTAACAAGACCAAAGATCCTTCCCAAAAAAGACAAAGGGTCTATAGAACAAGATACTGGAGAGAAAAAACCCCATTAAATGGAATTAACAAATGACAGAATGCTAAGGGTTAAACAAAAAGGTAAAAATAAGCAACTGGATGGGGACACTGAGCTCAGCAATTTTAAGCCATGATTCCCTGCTTCCTGAAAACATCCAAGAGGCCTCAGTGGACACTGCCTGTGGGCCCTGGGCTAAATGGACCTTGACGGTTGTAGAGTTAAAAATATTCTTCAGCATTTTCTTAGTAAGAAAATTATATTTGTTGAAGCTTTTATGGAATTTTTTTTTTTTACATTAGAGTTGTTAATTTTGGAAATGTCCAAGTTTTGGACTTTTTTTAATATAAGGCTTATATTATTTGGGGTCCAATATTTTATAAAATTAAGTATGTTTTACATTTTATCAAAAAATGTATTTTACAGCATTGCAGTAGCAGTTCTGCCATATATAAGATCAATTCATGAAAGGCCCTTGAGATCTTGAAAAGAAATATAGCCAGTGAAATACATTATTGTTTGAGGAACTATGGTCCAATGTGATACTTATTGCAGGAACCCACAGACTTCCTCCGGTGTTTTGTTCTTACACTGTTGTTATTGTTTCATTGTTATATATTACTTACTTCACCATTTAAGCAGTCACAATTATGTACCAACAGCCTATTGTTCTAGGTGCTGCTTGAAATCTCATTATAAAGTAAGAGGATGTGGACTGATAAAGCCGGACAAGGGAGAAAACAGGGGGTAAAAAACCAGTAAGGTTATTTAGTAACATCTCAGCAAAGGGATGTTTTAAGGAGGGATGTGAATGAGACTAGTGATACTGTTTTAGGAATACTTGTAGGGTGCTCCACCCAACGTGAAGGGCAGGGTGAGAGAAAGTGTGAAAGCTTTTTACTGAAGTTTAGCTGATTAGGACATTAATGTCAAATGCTCCCTGGAGGCAGGAACTGATCCCCCAGGACTGAATGAATTCTGATAGTCTGACTGTGAAGGGCCTTGAGAAGGAAGATGTTTACTTTCACAGAAGTGACCCACGTTCTTATTTAAAAAAGAACATAAAAAGTTCCAGTGATCTAAATTGCCTAATGTTCTGCACTCTAGAAAACAGCAATGCCTGCCTGTCTGCCCACCCTCAGCCAGATCTCTGCTCAGCTCCACAGTGTGGGAGGAAGAAGAAAAATGCTTTTCTTAGCTGGTGGTGATAGTTCATATTTCGTGCCATGGTACGAAGTAAGGAGGAGGCATGATCAAGGAGATGATCTGGGCAAACAGTGTTTGAGAACACATTCTTGGTTTGGATCCCTTCAGCACAATAAGAAAAACTATACCCTAACAGTTGTGAAAAAATACACCCCTCTAGAAATAGCCTCAAAGTGAGCACTTAAAGGTAGTCCAAGACGAGGAGGATGTCGAGGTTTCTGCCCAGGTTACACATGGGCTGGAGGTTGCGTCGGTTAACATCAAAAAAGGAGGTAGAATTAAAATTACATTTTTTTCATTTAGCCCTTTTTGAATTTGAGCTGTCTAGGAGACAGGTGAGATTTTAGCTCGAGCCAGAACAGCTGGTGCCCTGCCCTTGTCTGGGATGCAGTGTGGTGCTGGGGCTACGGTGTTTCTGAGCATGGGTCATGTCGCTGTAATGCTTTCTAATGGTAAAGCACAATTAAGATCCAGTCCTGCTGCTATCCGGGAAGATAATTAGAAACTTAGTGTAATAACTGGACGAAGAGACCGTGCTGTCATAAACACCTGCTGCCACGCCTGCTTTTGGCAGGATGTTGCCCCACAGTGATACCACGGCTGCCACCCCAAGCATGTTTGGTGGTTGCTCATGTGTTGTGGTCCAGGGGAGGGACACAACAGGTTGCTGCTGTGAAAGCTCGGCTGTGTGTACCATGTGTGAGCGTAATCACCGTAGCTAGGTGGTGGTTAGGCTTACGTACCAAGGTAATGATGATTTGCTTGCGTGTGGCTGGCAATGGGAGCCTTGTACGTATACATGAAGAGGCACTTGATACAAGGCAATGGGATATTGCGGCGTGACCGACCGGCTTGGGCACAGGATACGCTGTGGAGCTCCAGTTCTCGCATATGCTTGTGCCTGGAGCTGGTTGGGCAGAATATGGGCCTGAGGTATCTGAGATGTGTGAAAAAAAAAAAAAAAAAAAAAAGGGTTCCTGGGTGTTTTAAGTGCCTCCCTGATAACACCTGGAAAATACTTTGTGAACAAGAGGTAATTAGGTTTCAGAGGACACCTCTGAAGTACAAACACATTTTGCAGATGGGAAGAGGGAAGCATGCTTATTTAGTGGCTGTGACAGAAGTCCCCCAGAGAAAGTCAAAGATCTAAATGAGAAGTTAGGGCTCTGCTGTCTAACTAGTCTAACAAACAAGTAGTTTTTTCTTAAAGGTGTATGATATGGTGCAGTGATCACTTACAGGAGAAAAAAGGCAAACTGATGGACTTTTGAAATGCTACTTTGTTCTTTGCAGCAGATGTAGTCAGAGCATGTGTTGCTATTTGGGAAATGTTAATGAAATAAACTTTGGATCACTCACAGACTTACGCATTTGGGTCCTTCTGATCCTCCTCCTCGTGGGGACAAGAGCGGACAGCAGTCTGTGATAATAGGAGTCTGGACTTCCCAAGAGCCAAAAAAGATTTTCATATGGACATTTCCTGTATGGACACAGAAGTTTGGGAGCTATTAGGACTGTTAAAAGCTCAGGTGATTGCTATGTGTTTTGATATTTTTTTAGAATTTCTATGTCATTGTATATACCACAACTACCTTCATCAGTCAAAGTTACCCTTTTTTTGTTCAGAGTTACTCAAACAAAGATGACTTAAGTCTCAGGGGAGTCAGGAAAAAAAAAGGCTGGCTTTGTTAATTCTTCAGTTACACACGGAGTGCAATAAAGGGCCAAGTCAATTATTCTGTGTTTCCTAAAGTCAGGTCTACTGGTAAAACTAAGTGGGACAAGACCTTAGTCTATTCAGATGAACGTGCGTCTGCTATGCAATGGCAGGAATGCTTGACTAGGTGGTGTTACAAATAGAGGAAATATAATGCTAATGATGGGATTGGAATTTATGGGCAGTAGTCCCTCATGCTATCTTTGGCACTTGTGTAGGCTGTCATCCCTAACTAACAGATCGTGTTCTGTAGGGTGGTCATCCCTGACTTTTGAGTGTGGGTCCATGGGATTGTTAATCTCATGATTCACATTTGCCTTTTATTTCCTAATAACGATGACAAAACATATTTGAAGGCAGATTATTCTGACCTCAGAATGAAAGTGCTTGTTGATTATGTAAGCACTGCAGGCTGCTGCTAACCCCTGTTTCATACCGAAGCTTTGGGCCTGAACATCCCTCGGCTACGATGGCACTTAGGTGGGAAGCCAAATTTTATAACTGGCCTCTACAGCTGAGAAAGGAAAATAAAAACACTAAAGCTGCCCTCCCTACATCTGGAAACATTAAAATTCACAGGTGAACTTTATGACCTGAACACGCCTCTAATTGAAAGAGCAAAGCAATGCAATCCTGTGCAAAGAAGCAACGTCAGCTTGCTCTGTGCTGGGAAGCACAGACAAGCTTTCACCTGCACATCAAGTGTTGCAAATACCTTTATCCCTCTGACTGAGGCACAGAGGTGCAGGTGAAAATAGTGGCATTAAGCAATATTTTTTTTTTACAGCTTTACTGGCAAAAACTCTACTTCAGGACAGCTGCTTCTGAAAGCAAATGTAATACCATCAAACTTTTCTTGTATGTGCTCATTCTAATCCACTTCACAGAGGATTAAATGCAATTCATCTCTGCAGGCTATTGATTTTTTTTTTTAAAATATTTTTCTTGAATTTTTTTCTTGGAAAGATCTGTTGTTGAACTCTATGGTGTGCGTGCGTGTTCCCTTCTTTAACTTTCCAAAAGGGAGGAAAGCAGAGTGAGGTCAGGTGCCTTGGTGGAAGACCTGCCTTCTGTGACAGCAATGGGGCTTCATGGGAAACTTCAGTTCAGTGAGCTCCTGCCTCCGCCGCATTAGCAGCCAGGCATGCTGGAGAAACGAAAGGATGCTTCGGAAAGCAGCCAAGATGGAACTTACAGCCAGAGCTACCCCAGAAACATTAAGGCATGTTCACGCCTACCTGTGGAAGCCCGGTGTGTAGGAGCTGGGCTCTGTCCACCTGGCAGCCCCTGTCACAGCTGCTAATGTTATCTGCTTCGTGTTGCCGAGAGGCAGCTAGACCGTCCACGGTGCCCAGCCCTGCGAGACTGCCATGCCCCTGTGCGTAAGGATGGCTCTTCAGCATTAAAACCTTTGAAGTCTGATATTGATGGACAATTTGGCTATGTATCTCTTTGAAAAGGAGTGCAATGTAACTGCGTATTTTGAATGTTTATTTTTTTTCAGCCATTAAAAGAAGTAGTTCTCAAGAGCAACAAACTCCTGGGCTTTCACAAGAGTAAAGCAAGCTGGTTGTCCAGCACTGCCTTGATGGTACCTTAGCTAGCATCCTGGCCTGTGTTCTGCATATTGTCCTGTGTACGAAGCTTAAAAATTCATACAGTGCAACACCTTATGGGGTACTAGATGTGCTTTATTGGTCCATTGCTTTCATGCTTTCCCTCTCTTCAACAGTAACCCAGTCCGATTGCTACGTAAGCCTGAGCCTGCCAACAGCTTCAGTGCAGCATTTCCGCACCAAGACAGTCCAGAACAGCAAGAACCCAACGTGGAACGAAACCTTCCACTTCACGATCCAGAGCCAGGTTAAGGTAGGAACATGGCTATCCCCAACAGCTATTCTTACCAGATATCAAACCTACCATAGAGCCCTTCCACTCCGTGGGTCTTTCTGAGCTCTCTTACAAAGTATTCACACTCTCTTACTGTAGTTATTTATCTCTCAACGGTTGGATAAAACTGTATCTGTCTGCATAGTCAATACAGTCTGTAGAGAGCAACTGCAAAATTTCTATTTTTTCATTCTTGAACTTCTTTCCCAGATTCCTTCAGCTAAAATGAAATATCTGTAACATGTTATGATATTACATTTGTTAAACCTTATATATATATATATATATATATATTTTTTTTTAATCCCAGAACATTCTGGAGCTAAAAGTTTGTGACGAGGACAACATAACTCAAGATGACCATCTCCTCACTGTTTTCTTTGATGTCTCCAAAATCCAGCTTGGAGAAAACATTCAGCTATGTTTCCAGCTGAATCCACAGGTATGGATAAAATTCAAGGACAAAGCTAAGGGATGTGGTCAGGTGAGAATGTGGTTATCTCAGCTTTCCTCTCATGTGTCTCATATACAAGCTTTTCTTACTGTCCATTTAGCCATCTGAGTATGTCCATTTGTTTCAGGGGTTGATGCCCAGTGTTGCTTCTGTAATTATGGCAAATTTTGGGTGCTGCTTCTATAGACAGAGTTGGCCAACGTTATTGGACTTGATTGTCTGGTTGCTATCCTTGATGTCAAAATATCAAGAGTTTACCCAAATAGTTTTGGGCATCTCTTTGCAGTTGGAGGTGGTGGTTCTGAGCTGTGTGTTACGTTCTGCTAATATAAAAGTAGTGATCTGCAGTCACAAACAGCAAACCCAATGTGGCATTCAGCTTATTTGGAAAATGAACATAACACTTGTGTAGCCAAACTATTTAAAAAAGTGAGGTTTTCAGCAGGTCTCAATTTCATATGGTTGAGACAACTTTATACTGAACTTTTAAGGGCAGTGTTTAGGCCTAGAAATACTTAACTTGAGTGCTGATTTGATTTGATACCTGTTTTGGAAAGGCTGGGTCTCTGTGCTAGGAGGGTGACAAGATAATGGGAGTTGCACCAAAACCTGCAAAGGAGGACGGAAATCTTAGGGGGAGGCAATTACAAAAGACAAAGATGAAGTCTGAGCATGCAATGAGTCTACGTGTGCAGATTCCCCCAAACCAAAGTATACCCTCCAGAACACCCTGGGCTTCATATGCCCAAGCGTGCCACCAGACCTGTCTGCACAGGCTGTGGGTGAGGGCTGGGAGAGGGGCAGGATGATTTGGGTGCACCAGAGAAATCCAGCTTCGCTCATGCTGAGGATCAGTGGGGAGTGTGAGAGTTTGTGTGGAGGGGAAGGGAAAGGGGAACTGCAGTGAAGCAGTGGAGGGTGATTCTATAACTGCAGAAAGGGGGAGCAACCACCAAGAGGCCCTGCAGTACGTATTACATTTGTCCTGCAAGGTCTAAAGTAGGAGTCTGCTAAGATAATGGATATGACGTTAAAAGTGTGTGACACTAGGAGTATAACAGAAACAACATGAAGAAAATTACACCTGTTGCATGTGCAGTAACAAAAGGTGGACACTGGCTTATAGAGACCCCTGAAGAGCACAGATTCCTGTAGGGTACCTCTCTTCATAGGAGGACCAACCTGCAGTGACTGCCTTCATTTTCTTTCGCAGGGAAAAGAGGAGCTGGAGGTTGAATTCACAATGGAGAGCAGGTGCGTAAGGTCAAAGAGGCGATCAACAGAAATGTAAGCCAGAGACAAGGTGTTACTGACACAACGTTTACACTTGCAGCCCCCTAACATTGTCACCATCTGAATAAAGTAGAGGGGAACTTTGGGTGCTCAAGAAATGCTTGTGTAGGGCATTTAATGGAGAAGGGGTGCATGACAGTGCATGATTTGTGTGCATCTATGCCGGGCATCCAGACCCACGGAGAAGCGAGCACGGATGCTGATGTCCCTGATAGCTGCTGCTCACCAGGCTGCAAGGGGCATTCTGCACCAGAGGAAGTTTTAAGTTTCATACCTCTCTTGCTCCTCCTTACTGTGGGATCTCAGATGTTTGCTTTGTCATAAGAATGTGGGAATATGATACATGGAATTTGGTTTAGTTGTGGGAATAGATTAAAAAATTTTTTTTTACTGGGTTTCTATGCTGACTGTACAGTTAATGGAGAGAGTGGGCACGTAAATCAGTCCTAGGGCTGCTGTTAAATGGTAAATGGTAATATTTTTTCCTATTTTGTTATGGCATTTTGAATGAATTCACCAGCTTTTCAGATCTGATCCCCCAGGTTTGAACTGAGCAATACAGGGCAATAGTGTAATTATGCTATCCCTGTGTAAATTTGCTTCAGTGTGTCAGAAAATGATCCTGTCGGACACAGTGAGGAGCTCCTCCGGCAGATCTTCATAAATAGTTTGGACTCAAGCCTGTGAGAGGCAAATTGGATTGAATGTCCAGCTAGAATTTCTAATGCTGTTTGCCCATTTTGCTTGTCCAAAGACAGACTTATAAAGACAATGAAATAATGATTAAAGAAGAGTTAAAAACAACAACAAAAAAACCAACAACAAACAACAGAAAAAAGAGTGTGCCGGTTTTGAATTAATTGTTTTGCTTTTTGTCTTTTAGCCCGGATCCTCCTGAAAACATTGTTACTAATGGAGTTTTAGTGGTAATTTTTATTTCATAATCCTTTCCCTGCCATATAGCAATGCTTATTGCAAAACTAGTATTAAAGGTACTGGGCAGTTGCTCCATACGGTTGCATGACAGCATCGGCCGAGAGGCAGGTTAAAGATGGTGTCGGCACTGGCTTTCCCACGTGGTCCCCGTTAGTGACTCACGCTGGGAGAAGCTGCAGCTGTGAAAGCTGTGAGCTGCCACCAGCGCTCGCCTCTGCCCAAACCGAGCTGGGCTCAGGCGGACAACATCCCTCCGTCTGCCCGGGGAGAGCCGGGCTGAGCACCCTGCTCGGGGAGCCTTCCCCTGCGGCCGGTCCTCCCCCAGCCCCTTGCAGGGCTGCTCCTCCAGGTGGGAGTGAGCAGATCCCTTCTCTTTCCTCATCTCTACACCATCTGTTATTTCCCATGTGGAAGCCCAAGGCCACCTCCCTAGACCGGGTAGGGGGGTTATAGGCTGGCACCATCTCTCCCCTGAGGTGCATGCCCTGCGCCCCGCACATGCCCAAGGGACCGGCCAAGGCAGAGCTCTGCTGACAGCAAATGCCTTTTTCTCCTTCCCTGGTTGTCTCTTACAGTCCCGTGAAGTTTCCTGTTTGGAGGTGCAGGTGAACGGCGGGAGGCTGCAGAAGGACAGTACTGGTGAGTCTTTTGCTCACTTATGGAACAAATCTGGATGCCACTTTGTGGGAAAAGCGCTCAGTGTTTTACACTTAAACACCCTGGTTTAAAGTTATTTAAGATGCAAGACAAAATCTCACTGGTGCCAGTGACCTGTGGCTGTTGTTGGTCAACAATATACCGATTATTACAGAATGTGGTGTGATGAGCATGTAGTCTGGTTTCCCCAGAAAATACTTTCCACTATAATAACATCTTGTCACTGGTTTATAGTTTCCCAAAGTATTCGTGCAGGGAATTGAATTTTTTTGAGTCCTAAACTGGAGCTAATTCCTGTTGTTTCTGGATTCAGAGACAAAGAAAATGGGCAGAATCAGGACTGGGCCTCTTTTATCAATTTAAATTCTTAAAATTTCTTTAGGCATAACAATATAAAACATGCCACTAGGTGAAACACAAGACACACAGTATATTACCAAAGACATTTTTTGCACATTTTAAGCAGTGCATCACTACCATGTCGAGTCCATGCTTGTGGACCTGTGTATCTCCTACACAATTTTTAAAACATCTCACTCTGACATCTCCTGATAGCCTCAATCTGGCAAGCTGCTTAAGCACGTAGATGATCCGGTTGAGCTCAGCTGCCACAGTGAAGAAGTTTGCTAGATGTAGCTGAAAATGCTTGAGTGGGATAATTCTTTTGAAGGCTGATTATATACCTTTGAGTATGTGGATTTACAGAGTATATTTCATCTTGAACCTGGGTTGATTCCACTCTATATAAAGACCATTTTTCAGTTACTTGAAGAGACATAGCTGAGTTTTATTATGTGAACGCCATAAACCACCAGACGTTATTTTTGTAAGTGCTAGAAATTATTTAGAAAGAAATATTACAGGTTGAAGTAAAGGAAAACATGATAGAGAGACTGAGATTTTACTGGCTGCAAGGAGAACTGTGCTCTGCTACAAAAAAATAAGTTTCTTCCAAGTCTGAAATTTTCAAAATACCTTATTATGATATCAGAATAATATTTTAGTACCACATACTGTCTTATTGCTGAGGTACTTCAAAAATTTTAGACTTTCAGGACAGAGCGCTTTTTTCCCCCTGAACTGTTATCTGCTGTGAATCACTACCTAATGAAGAGAGCAGTAGTCTTAGCAATTACAGTATATATGGAATTGCAGTGGTACTATAGCAATGGTTACTATACGGCATGTTCTGTACATGAGCTCTAAATCCAAAACCCAAAGGCTCAGATAAGTGAGTCTATTTATTTATCCTATAATTTGGGTATCAAAATGAAGTCATTACTTAAGAAAAACATATATTACATTACTGTGCAAAGAAACAAACCACATTTTTTAAAGAACTTAAGTTTGAATCTCCTTTGCTTCAGAGAGAAAGTTTGCATTAACTGTGGACGGGTCGTACGAAGGAACCCAGACCCACACGCTGAGCTCCTGCCTCTGCCCGACCTCCCCGGCCAGGTTCCACTACATCAAGTATAACCAGTCGGCGCTCACCGTGGCTCTACCGCGGCGGAGGCGGCTCAGCAGGGTACGTAATTGCCACTAACGCGTACCTGGCTCTTTGCTGTGATTTCTTTGGAGACCTCTAAGACCTGAGTGTGTGTGCAAGGCTGTGTATGCAGGGAATTGGTAAGTGTATGTATGTAAGTGAGGCAGGGGAGACTGCTTGTACCTCTTGTTTCCCCCTTTTTGTATAATAGTTAACTGTCGTCATTTTTTTTTTAACCCTTTTTTCCAGTCTATATCAAGTCAAAATGAAAGGGATATGAACGAGTCTGTGACTCTATCTCTGAACTCGCTTCCTATACAAGAGAAAATAACAATAGCAGAGGTGAGAACAAGTCTTTCTTAATAGAAAACAGCCCAACACACATTCAGTTTGGTGGGTGATGAGAGTCTTAGAGTTCAGTGATTCAGTTCCTGTCAGACACGATGCATGCTATGGTGTAAGGTGTGAATTACAGTCACTCTGCAACTATGCAATATATTTCTTTTTTTTCTTTTGTTCTGCATGTGGTTCCAGGCATGCTGTTCAACCCTGTTCTGAGTTTAAACTAATTTCCTCAGGACATATCTAATATGTTCATCAACATAGTATGCGAGGTTAACAGTAGTGGATATGACAATTAAGACTTAGATTTGCAAAGGAAAAGCCTGAAGCAGAAGATAAAACAGAGAACATCCATATGCCTGTGGTTCAGATGCCCAGCTTTCAATGACCTTCCCAGAAAATGAAGTTTAAACTAGGTGTTTAGCTATGAAAAGCTGAGGGGCCTTAAGCCCACCTGGCTTGGGTGAATGGCCCACTTCTATTCAACCCAGACTGTACTGGAGCTCATTATATCTCTCACAACCCAGACCATTGCTGGCCAGATTCTGCTGCTGCATTGCTGACTGCCAAGATAGTGAAACTCAGCCCGTAGATGGAGTGGGGGAGGAAGGCACAGGATTAATGACCTGAGCATGCTTACACTGTTTGTATTGCGATTTTCAGGACAGGACAATTGACTTGTACACAAAGGCAAATGAATGGTAAGTGAGTCTCCAGCAAGACCTGATCCTGTAACTGGGAGACATTGGCACCTACGCAAAGCTCATTTGAAATCAGCAGGGGTCCATGCAGGCTCAGTCCTAAACGGAGATGTGTTCGCCTTTGGGTTGCAGGCTTTTGTTTGCCAGGTTCTCCTTTTTCAGTGATGGAGAATTAAATCACGGGCCCCCTTTCCTCCGAGTTTCCAAGCTGTTAGTGCAGCTCAGTAAGTAGATCTCAATTTCTGTGCGCTATTACGCCCACAGACGGAGGGAGCAGCTCCACAAAGAAATAATATTTCTGTATTATACAAACAACATAACACCAAGGCATGGTAGCCGTTTCCCTCATCAACTGCAGTGCCTGTCGACAGCAGTTATCTAGTTACAGGCACATACGGCAGGCACTACCGAAACTTGAAAAATGAATTATATGAGCAAATAAAACCAGAAGTGTGTTGTAGGAACCTTGTTACCATACCAGGACAGTATGTCATGTTCTGCTCTGTCTTCCCATTTGCATTTTTGTTAGCAGCTACAGCAATTAGCAGAAGACTGTCTGTGGTGTTGCTCTTTTACATTTATTACATTATACTGTCCACAAACTGGCCTGTAAACACACACAAGCATAGCTGGATTTGACCATGGCGAATAATAATATAGTAATATTTGTGCCCTGGTCTCAGGACTCAGGGTCTGTGTTTCAGGCCAAGAAACCTAGACGCGCGCCTGGGGTTCGACCTGTGCACCGACGAACAGGATTTCCTGCAAAACCGGAGGAAGGTGGTTGCTGCTGCGCTGAAGGATGTTCTTCATCTAGAGGAAGATCTGCAAGAGCATGAGGTAACCAGGACAGGTGCTGCTGGGGGATTTTTCTCTCTCCTTTCCCTCAAGCCTGGAGATAAGGACTGATTTCTCACCTCCATCCAGATGAGGACCTCCATCAGCAGCTCCTCCTCCAGGGCGCTGTTTGCAGGCGGGGTGATCTCAGCTGGAGAGCTCAACAGTCTGTCTGGATGTGCAAAGTCTCTATTTCCACCTGGCTTTCAAATGAATCATTGGGAGGAACTTCAAACTAAGGAGTTTGGTCCGTGTTTCTTAAAAATTCTTCCTGAAGTGCCAGAATATTTTAGTATAGCCCACAGGGATGTCTAGCAACTTGTATTATTTATAACTCACAGAGCACTGTTGCTTTATCTGTAATCTACACGTTTATTTTACTGTTGTCTGGATGTTGCTTTTGCATGTCTGTCTTCTTTTGACATGGTGTGCCTTAATGCCACTTTTCCACCCATGCTTTCTGCCCTTTCTTGTGTTGAACAGGTGCCTATAGTGGCTGTGACCACAGCAGGATGTGGGATAAGAGCACTCACTGCCATGTATGGCAGCATTTTGGGTCTTCAAAAGTTGCGTGTTCTGGATTGCGTTTCATACATCAGTGGCTCGTCAGGCACAACATGGTGAGGAGTCATTTTGATACTGTTGTTTGGATCTTGTTGTGTTAAGTGAATCCCATGCTTTGTCTAGTGTTTTAGATCTTGGAAAGGGTAGAAGGGGTCTATTGAGTTACTGCTTCCATCTTTGGTCTACGAACACCAGGGTCACCCCTGAGAGGCCTATTGTGCATCATACATTTGGTGCCACTGAAGTAACTTATCCCTAACCAAAAAAGAAGACTTTATTGGAAGCGCAAACATCCTTAATCCTACGCAAAATGATCCTTTATGGTTATTTACGGTTGGACAGAAACAGCATAGACAGCTGATATAGCTGCTTGTGTTGGATCCAGATCAAGTGGTTTTTGACTGATTGTCTTTAGACGTGCATTTCTGCTCAAAGTAAGCTCAAAGAGGAGAGTAACATAAAGATAAACCAGTAAGTGCCCAAAGCTCTGCACAATATATCCTCTCAGTTTCAAAAGCATCATCTTCATTTCCTTCTGCTTTCCATCTTGTTTCCTGCCTGCAGGACCATGACAAAACTGTATGAAGATGCTGATTGGTCACGTAAGGATCTTGCAGAAATAATTATCGAAGCTCGGAAGCAAGCAGCCAAGTGCAAGATGGGGGCTTTTTGCTTGAGAAGTCTGAGGAACTATTACAGAGAGCTGAGCCAAAGGACCCAAGCAGGACATAAGACATCTTTTATTGATCTGTGGGGGCTCATGATTGAATCCATGTTAAATGATGGGGTAACATCTATACATCTTTCTTCTCATAAAGTTGGTGACTTGATCTTTATAACCATTATGAGAAATTAAAACCCTAGGAAGAGACATCTGGCCAATAACAATGTACTTTGTATGTAGGCAGAACACCACTTATTTACATTAATAACTTGGAGATGTAGCATATGTCTACATTGGAGCCTAAAGTGTGATTGAATGTAACATAGAAATGCTCAGACTAGCTCTAAAGTAACTAGTGTGCTAATTAACTTTGTAGCTGTCCAAGAAATTTTTGAGATTCTTAGGTGTTTTTTATGGCCCCATTCTTTTAGGTCTCTACTGCTGCAATATTTAGGCAAGCTGCAGTCATACCTTGAATGTACTGCAGATGTGCCCCATATGTAGTTACTGGACTTTGTGATTTAGTACTGAGAAAGTACATAGATCCAGAGCTCCTGACACATCTTAGCTACAGAAACTGTGATTTTGCAGGTGACTTTCAGCTACTTTGGATTTGATCTCTCAGGACCTCCCGTTCCTGATTTTGTTGTAATGACACAAGCAAAATTTTCCATGTAAACTAGCGGACTGATGATAGCTGGAGAAAAACTGATTTTATTTTAAAATCCTGTAAACATGGCTTATATTTTGTCAAGGTGAATCAGATAAAATGAAATACTCTCATTTCATATCGTATTTCACATTGTATTTCTGGCCTCAGTGCTAAGTAGCAAAACTTCCTAGAATTTAATTTGGCTGAAGTACACTCAACATCTCCATTTCATGTACAAGATAAGTTGTTAGTATTGGACAGCTCAAGGTTTTTTCCTCTGTGGATGTTAACTTTCAATATGGTTTTAAAAAAAAATCTTGACTAGAAGGGTCATTAATATGTCGCCTTGAACTCATATGTTTAACAGATGATGTATGTGATAACAGCTGAATTACCCAGATGTGCCCTATTTTTTCATTTACATTTAGCAATGCAAAGTTAGAATAGCATGTGAAGCAACTCATTACTGTTGTACACTGAATGTAGAGCATGGCTCGTTATCTTAACAACAGTTATTCCTGTTCCCACAATTTTCTCGGCTTCTGTTACTCAAGCACGTGGAAGTAAATTTAGGAAGAAATTCAGGAAAATGATATCCCGTATTCAGACTTTATAAGCTGATGTCTTTAAGGAACTGATTATCAGCTAACTGTTTTTTCGTGTTTTTTTTTTTTTCCCCCCAAATCCAGAAATGCCACCACAGACTCTCTGATCAACGTCGGGCTGTGAATCAGGGTCAGAACCCACTGCCCATCTACCTTGCCCTCAATGTCAAGGACAAAGTTGCCACCAAAGATTTTAGAGGTAATATTTCAATTCTGGAAAAAGAGTTATGTTTTTATCTCGGGAGATACACCATGGGGGATACTGTAAATAATGATGAACTGTTTTAAATTCTCACTCCAAGACAGAAGAAGTCCTGTTCAGAGATAGAAAGAGTAACTGGGCAGCCATGGGATAGACAGCAACAGTTTAGTATTTTGTAAGATGTCCTGGCATGTAAATTTGCATATTCAGGCATTAACTTCAGACTAGTAACACAACACAGATCTGTGATAATGTCTCAGAAACACTATGAATTCTTAAAGGAAGTGATTCACAGGAGCTTTAAGTTTGCTTAATGTATGTTTTTCATGGCTGGCTAAAGGCAATAAAAGCAATAGAAGTCAATCTGTGTTCTAGTCCTCCTTCCATGAGAAAACTTCCCACTTGCTAGATAAAAAGAAAGAGGAATTTAACTTTTCCCTTAGCCCTGCCATTGTTCTTTCACAAACCTGTAGACAGCGCAACAGCTGATTCAGAGGCGGCTGTCAGGAGGGGTTGCTCAGGGCACGTGCTAAGCCAGCTCGCCTGTGAGGGCTGATCCCTGAAAGGTTTATTCCACGTCTGGTGACTTGGCTGTTTTTAGCAGCAGAGCTAACGTTGTTGGTGTGTGTTTTGGCAGAGTGGGTGGAGTTCACGCCGTACGAGGTGGGCTTCCTGAAGTACGGCGCCTTCATTCGCGCAGAGGATTTTGGCAGCGAGTTCTTCATGGGTCGCCTGATGAAGAAGCTCCCTGAGTCCCGGATCTGCTTCATGCAAGGTGACTCACCTGCCTGGGGGACTGACAAGAATTTAATGCAAACACTAATGAGTCTGGAAATTAGTCCCCAGCAACCTGTTGTTCTGCATGTGGCAGCAGAGGTACTGGGTCATGTTCAGTATCTGAGCCAGCTGAAATTCAGCATGTCTCCTGAGACTCACTCGACTGCCCAGCTAGCAGAGGTGGTTTTACCATTTGGACTACGATAAAGTGAAACAGGTCTTTTCCAACCTTAGTGATTCTGTGATTCTCTGATTAAACCGACAAATAAATTGTTATGTACCTTCACGGGTGCTTTTGAAGCATCACCATTTCCCGTAGCTTGCAAAATATTTTGCAAGTTGGAAATCTATGAGACTTTGTGGAAGCTGAAGGAAATGTTGAGAAGAAATAAATAGGGCAAGAATGAAGGGAATCAGGGAAGAAGCCACCTGAAAATATTTCTCTATCAAAGGAAATTAAAACAGGAAAATAACAATGTAAAATTTCTAAAAAACAACAAAAAAAAATTGTTCCAGGTAAAACATGGTGGAAGAAAAAATAATTTGAAATTTCTTCTGAATTAAGTTCATCTTCTAACTCAAGTCTATGACTGAAATAGGTGTCTGGGCTTATGCAAAAATCAGATAGAAATGCAAAAAAGTTAGAGAAGAGCTGTGGAAGGAAGAGAAGGCATTTTTAAAATAACAACTTTGTATTTACATTGGTACTACTTATTATACCTTTCCCACTTCCTAGGCATGTGGAGTAGTATCTTCTCCAAAAACCTCTTGGACGCCTGGCATGCAGCTGACAATTCAGAGGACTTCTGGCACAGGTGGACCCAAGACAAAGTGACTGAAATAGGTAAATCTCAAGTACCCTTTGACTTATGGCCTCCTTCCTCCAGGGCCCTCTGATATGGTAGGTATGCTCACATTTCTCACACCTTGAGTTTTTCTGTCAGCCTGGTGCTCTCAGCCTCTGGGTATGGGAGACACTGGGGAAATAAAGTGATTTGATATAAGCAAAGCACTGGCTAGTCAGTAAAATAGTGAGATTGTTACTAGAAGGAAAGACACCATCAGACAGATCTTGATGGAAAGGAGATAGGGATGGATACATAAGGTGGTCCCTAAAGTCTTGTGTTAAAACACTTGTAAAGAAGAACTTCTGCCAAAGCCTCATGTCAACTATTTGTTAGCCAGAGAAAAGCCTGAGCACTTCCTTTTCCAATATCTGCTTGTCCTGCGTAGTGCATCCCTCCCTCAAAATCTGACTGAACGGAAAGATTTAGTAGAGGTCAAAGGAAGTCAATGGAGTGGAGCTCTACTACACCAGCTGAGAGAGGCAGCTCTGTACTGAAAGACCATTCCTTGAAAATACTTATGAGCATCTTCATGTTAAAATTCAAGCAAAGCCAGTGATTTCATAGTGAACAGACTTGGGTCAGGATTCTGTAGACTGCATTTCTGGAAAGAAAAACCCCAAACCCTTATGTTTGGGTTTATATGAATAATTTGCAAGTTTATGTTGAATTCAGCTGGCCAAACACAAACCAATTTGAACAAATTGTTTTTTAAAAGTAAAAATATTTAATTTAAAAATGAAATATTCAAATTTTCCTTTTCATTTTATAAATAAGCTTTGAATTTCAGATTTAACCTACATGGAATCTAAAAGCAGTAATTCCCTCAAATACATAAATAAAATTATTTCCCCTGGTTTTGTTTGCTTGGAAGAGTGAATTTAATGTCTACCAAGATTATGTTGTTTTATGAGAAAAATGCTCCTTTAGTCAGACATAGCCAACCAGGGTTCAGAAAACAAAAGTAATTTTATATTTTGTCAAGAGATTGACCAGAACTCAGTGCAGACCATAGGAAAAAAAAATGCAATGCTGAGAGCTGTGAACACACGATTACTGTTGGTTCAGAAGAGTCACTGACCCTTTCTCTTCCTTGTGCCTAGCATCTTCTCACTTGAGGTTATAACTCAATTGCATGTCATTTATGCCATTTATCTCTAGAGGAACAACCAGACTTGCCCGAGAAGCCATACGAGATGGCTACATGCATGTTCACTCCTACGAGCGGCCTCTCCACAGCTCTCCGGGATATCCTGACGGACCGCCCAGCCGTCTCCAAGTACCACAACTTCTTGAGGGGCTTCCAGATGCACAACGAGTACATCCAGCAGGAGCATTTCGCAAAATGGAAAGGTGTGGACAGCACTTCTCCCTACGTGCCTCAGCGGTCATCGGGGCAGGCACAGGGGCTGGGGTTTAGCAAGGGGCGTTTGTACATCCTGAAGAGTACTGAGTGGGTTTTGTGGTTAGTTGATAGTGCTTGCTGAGAGGAGAGGTGGGAGAACAAAGTAACTCCTCACATCTTTTGCTTCCAGTAACACAACTCTTCAGTTTTTGGGTTGTTTGCTACTGGAAGTCCTCACTGGGATGAAAATCACTGGGGTGGGGCTCTGCGCATATGGAAAACCTGCCACAGGTTTGGTGCAGTTCATGGGTTTGGAAAGACCAACAAAACATGAGTGGAGAGGCTGAAGGGAGCTTGAGGATTGCTGCATGCTATCCTACAGCAAAGGAAAAATCCTGGATGGGAGGGAAGCTTGCCTTCCATTTGCTTTCTAACTTGACAGATGTCTTTCTGCAGTTTGCTAATAACTCTGAATCTTTTTCTCTTAGACACTTTGCTAGACACCTCTCCTAATGACCTGAGAGGCAACTCAGAGCACTTGGAGTTGGTGGATGCAGCTTTCTTCTTTGAAACCAGCTGCCCACCCCTTATGAGACCAGAGAGGAAAGTGGACGTCATCATACACTTAAATTACACTGGTGGATCACAGACCTTGGTAAGAAGTCTCAAAACTGTCTTTGTTTAGTAACAGCTTTTCCTTTGCTTTCCATAACTTTCAGACAGGTGTCTGTAAAATGTGAAACTTAGTGGAATTTAGTAACATGGAGTTTCCAAACCTTAGAATAAGAATGGAAATTCCCAGAGGGGAAAATATCTATTTTTCTCAAACCACTTTTGAAATAGTCCTAAGTGCTTCACCAGTGAAGTACAGAGCAGCACAATGAAGTTGTGATGGTTGAGCTGCAACTTCCATTACAATTATATGTAAGATTTTATAGCAAAAATATAGCTGGAAAAACTTTGTCTATGAGTCAAATGCTGAATTTAATCTGCATTTTCCTTAAACATTGGAAATTTTATTTGTCTTTTTATTTTAATATGTGATTTTCTAACTGTCCAAGAACAACCTAGTGAGTGAAGAATTTCTTCATCTTTATTTTTATCTCTTTTAATAAATACAATTTTTCTCCTTATATTGTGGGCTTGAAGCGGGCTTGAAGCAAGATATCAAACGCATTTACTATGTTTGCAGAAATCTCATTTGGTTAAAATGGATATATATCCCTAAGACGACGGATTTAGACTTCCAAATATATACTTGTAATTGTAAACCTGTCCCTAAAGGGCACCACAGAAAACACAAAGTTCACTGGTTAAGGTTCTGTCATTTTCTCAAGTAGAAAACAATCTAATGCTGTTCTTACACTGTGATGCCACATGAAAAAAAAAATTGTCTCTGTACCGTAGCTGAAAAAGAGCATATGGAATAACTTGCACTACATTTCTTTCTTGTAATCTGAAGTCTTTTAGAAATATTTAACTGAAACAAACTGAGGTGGTGCTTCGGTGTTTTGTTAGAAAATTTAACAAAGTTGGTCATCACAAATGAGCTTTCTGATGAACGCTTTCAGCGCTATATTTTGAGAACTAAAACATGTTAGCTTGAAATCTCATATTATTTCTAAAATTCAGAGTTATAGAAATGGGTAAGTTGGTCTCAAAACCCTGCTATTGCTATCAAGTTTATTTAACAGTATATCTTGTGAGTTGACCTCAATAGGGTCAACTCACAACTTATACTGTTACATAAACTTGATAAAGCTATACTACTATATAAACTACTATAACTTGATTGTGAATCTTACTGTCTTGGGCCACAAATTTAGCTTGTTTAAATCTAAATTTTTCTGACTTATTTCCCCTTTAATTAATGATGCTGTGTAACACTCTTTGAATTCATCTGTTCTGTTCCTAAAACATATTCCCATTTTAGAGACATGCCTTGGAACATATTTAAGCTCTCTTTTCCATCTCGATATTGGGTGTTTTCCTGTAAGACTATTTTCAAATAGCTCCTCAGGCCACAGAAGAACAGTCCCTGGGGCTGCAGGTGTTCACATTATTGCCAGACGTGCAGCGCTATCATTCTGTTTTGTGCAACTTGGCATGAATTACTGGGCTTTGACAGCAGCCTGATCTTGGGTATCTTTTCCATTCCTCATGCTGCTGCTGTTGGGCCATGACCAGCCCCTGGAACAGGCTTGCAGATACTTCTCGGAGCAGGGAATTCCATTTCCCAGCATTGGGCTGAAGGATGACGAGAAGAATCTGAAAGAGTGCTACATGTTTGATGGTGCAGACACCCCAGGAGCTCCTCTGCTGCTTTATTTTCCTCTAGTGAATGACACCTTCCAAAGATATGTAGCACCTGGTAAGTTAACAGTACCCAGCTAATTTTATTGACCCAATGAACTTTAATCTTAATCCCTAGGTGTTTTTTCCTCATCCCAAAACAAAAATCCTTCGGTTGCTTGTTTCTACTAGCAAATACATTGCAAAATGGGATGACGTAAACTATTTGCAAAATCAGGTGAAATCTCGTGCATAATTTTAGTTCGAGTCTTGGTGCAATTCAGTGAAAGAGGAAACGTGTTCCTGAAGTAGAGGAATGGGAACTAATTTCTTTTTGTGTTCGCCAAAAGTTTACTTTAGAGTGTAGAACAAAGCATATTTTTCAGATTATGCATTTTTTATGACAGTCAGATCTAGGGGAGAATTACCTGTATGGTATAGAATGGTTCTATGGAGGGCCACTGTACTTTCTATTTGGGCTGTTCAATGCGTTGGTTGTATATGCTGGAAAATCAAAGCAACAGTACATAAACTAATACAGTCAGTGTCCTTTTGGACCAGTATTGGAGATGCAGGCTTTGTTTTTATGATTTCCAAAGCTACTAATATTCTGCTTCCTCCTGTCCTATACATCTCTTTATTCCTTTTACCATTAGTATACATTCTACTCAAGAACCTGCAGGGTCAGATGAGCACCTGGGACCACATCAAATGGCGTGCTGTGAGCCGGCCAGTAGAAGGTGCTGGTTGCAATGGAATGATGTTTAGCAACGCTTTTTTTTTTTTTTTTTACATTCCAGTAGGCTTTGTTCAGAAGTAGTTTTTTCAGAGATCATAGCACTACACTTGCAATACATAGCAATCACATCTGTGCCCTCTCTAAATTATTCTTGACATACATAGTCTATCAGAGTACTGTAATTCCCTGGGACTATACAAATACCTTCCTCTTTTCCCTTGACAGGCATGTCACGTAGCGCTGCCGAAATGGAACTGGGCAAGGTTGATATCTCCAGTTTCTGCTCTCCATACTCAACGAGGGAGGTCTCGCTGAAAGCAGAAGATTTCAACAAGCTCCTGAAGCTGACTAATTACAACATCATGAACAACGAGAACATGATTCTTCAGGCCTTGCGCATGGCTGTGGCACGGAAGAAACAAGCTCAGAGCCAGCCAGTATCACAAGCACAGTTCTCTGCTTGAACAGCATTTTCCTCTCTCTTACTAAGTATTTATCATGACAGCACAGAATTATATATCAAATGCAATAGCTACTTCACTGTTCTTGGCAGGTGCCATCTCTTTCTAACTAAGTAGCCTTCTCCGAAAAGAAGACTTGAAGTATTTGTTTCAAAGCCACATGGTTCGGTTTACTAAGCAGTAGTTGCTTTTTGATCAGGAGTTGCGATATCAAACATAGCAGTCTATGTTGTTAACACCATCTTACTGTGATGGTCAAGATGCGAAGATTCAGCTGTGTGTGATAGGGAAATAGTTTTAGCTCTCTCTCTGCAATCTCTTATTGTCTTGGTGGCCAGTTGCTGGTATTTTTTCATCTGCAAAATATTCTGGCATTTTGTTGGGACCATTGGTAGCAAATCCATAAAGCCCTCTTCAGATGCAAAAGGTGGTAATCACGCAGTATCAATTTAAATCATTTTGCTTGGTTTTAATAACTTGAATTAAATGGTATTCTACCTTTTAAGAGTTTTGTTTCCCAGGTGCTTTTTTGTCATGAACTGTCATGAAATGTATCTATCTTACGAAGGATATTTAGTTTTCCAAACTTGTGTTGGATGGTGGATGCATCGATGGTGGCCTTTTGTGTCTTTGATGACATCTATTCTTATAAATTAAATCAAACTTATGAGTTTGTTTTGAAGGACCATTGCCATTTCCTCTCACAATCAGCAGTGTTCTGTCTCTGATCACATGCATGTGCTGCAGTTGTCTCCCTGAAATGCAAATTTGCTTCAGCACCATCTGGAGCTTGTTCAATGTAGTGAATTGAAATATTACTGAAACAGCACGTGAGGGGGATTGCAGGATGTATGGTAATTGCACACACAGAATCGCACTGAAGAAATGGAGTGAGATACCAATATTCTGTTTACTGCGTCACAGTTGTTAAACAACCATAAAATGTAAAATACACATGCTAGGTATGCTAGTACAAATTAAGATTATATGATTGCCATGGTCTAACTAGTTATTTGACAAGTACCTTGAAGTGCAGTGGCTAAGGGGAAAAAGCTGATTTATACACACATAGCGCAAAAACATAACAGCTCTCAAACACCAATGTGGTTTCCAAAGAACAGAAGAAGAAATGGCCATCTTCGGAATGCACTAAATGATGCATGCACAAATCTGATAAAGGATGTGATGAGGAACCCATTAAAAAAAAGCAGCACTCCTCTTCAAGCTGTACAGGAGATCAGTTTGTAACGCAGGAAATGACTGTGTGTCATTTCCAAGAAGCAAGAGTTTTGTCCACCAAAGCATGGATGTTGATCAACCATCGTTGCATACCTGAATGTGGATATATAGCAGAATAAATACCTTACATTTCTTCCTCTTCAGCTAATGAGAATTTCATAAGTAAATCCTTTGCCCCTTTGGATAGTTTTTCAGATGTTATGAAAAAATATTAACTGTTTGAATTAAAAAAACAACAACAACAAAAAAAACCCCAAAAACAAAACTCCAGGTGTTTTGAGAAGGGAATCTACTCAAACACACTAAAGGCCAAGAAAGGTCCAGCAGAGAGAGACATGTAACTTCTGTTTCTAGTGTGAATTCTTCCTCAGAGGCGAGTTACTGAAGACAGTGTTTTCTAGAACTGGAGTTGGTTAAGAAGTTGGTTTTGCTGTCGTTTTGGTCAGAGTCCCACAGAAACATTGTGAAAGAAAGGCAGGTGCTGGCGGCTGGGAGTTTGTCAAAGGCCAGCCAGGATGCGACGCGCAGGAGTCCCTTACCTCCTTGTGTAGCCCGGTCTAAAAGAAGTAGGCAAGAGCTATAGAAGAGTCTTTTCTCCCTACAAATTTCCCAACAAGGTACTTAGAAAATTTCAACCTTATCTTCAAAAATTCTGTCCACTCTTCTGTCTGAGAAGCCACTGATGAGCTTAAAACAAGGTACCTGAATTGCCAAAATGGGCATCACAACTGATTCTTTAGTGTCTGCCAAGGAGGGTGTCGTCATGTTTGTTAGTGTCCTCCTGTTACTGCAAAGATCTAGGTATTGCATTGGCTTTGCAAAGTCTGCAGGGTCCCTGAGACACTCTGGTTCCACTTTTCAGCTGTTGGCCCTCTTCAGGGATTTGTTTTGTCAGGGTTAGATACTCTGCTTGACTTCACCTGTGGACTTTTTGATAGTAAATGGTGAGCACCTGCTCCTTCTTGGTTTTACCAGCCTCAGACTGGTCAGAAAACATGTATTCCTGAGACAAGGGAAACAGGATCCCTCCTACAGCCTGCTCGACCTTCTGCATGTCTGAGTTTGTGATGCACCCTGAAAACCTCAGACAACCTGAACCAAACCAGAAATAGAAGTTTCTTAGCCACTGGCACAAGGTTTTGGGTTACTGGCTTCTCCATTTGCTGAACGTTCACACTAGACGCCTTGTCCCAGGTGCCTGTGCTGGGACTATGACTAGGTCCTCGTCCAGGAGAGGCTCTTGACAGCCGGTGTCTGGGACAGGCTCCTTCCAGCGTCATGCTCTGCAGCACTTACAGTGGAGGAAACGCCCGTAAGCATTCCCCTTGGGTAGGCGAGGTGATAGAGGCCTGGAGACCTTCTTTCCTAGAGCTATTCAAGAAGTAGTTGTTTCTCAGCTGTTTTTGTGCGAGCCAGCCATTTCCTACTTCTTTCTCTACCTCAACTAGGCACTCCTCAGTGTTGTTTAGTTCGAGTTGCGTTTTGTTGAGTTTGGTGGGGTTTTTTTCCCCTGTGGGCAGACATTATCTTCCATAATCTTGGTGCTACCATAACCCTTCATCCCCAAGTCAGACTTTGCCAGGGGAACGGCTCAGAAAACATCAGTTCAGCCGCTGCAGAAGCTAACAAAACAGTCCAGGTTTAGCCACTTTCAGATCAGTTTTCTCGGTTTTGGGATAAACTGCCAAGGCTGCTTGTCTGATTGAGGGTCTTTTTTGCTACACACAATGTTAATGGGAGTGTTATCTCGTGCCATTTCACATTTCTTTAATTGGAAGGGTATTGAGTATATATTCTTAATCCTAAAATGGTTGATGACTAAAGTAATTTTCATTCAGTGGGAAGTTGTAAGGCCAGAATTGACTCTATTGTATGGTTTCCTGATGTGTGTGTGTGTAGAAGGGGAAGGCAGGCTGTGGGTACTGTGAGTGTATAGTATCACCTCCTGCAGTTCTCAAGCGGTCATTTCATATCAGACGTCTGGATGTGTTAGTAGCTGGACCTGTGCAAGGGCTATTCACCTGTGTATCTGCTGCTGTACAGTTTTCTGCCAGAAAATGGAAAAGTTGGGTGTCATTTTTATATCATAATTTGATGACACTGCATCACGTTTAAAACATCTAGATGAAGCATTTAAGATGAATCAATATATGCCCTAATTTGGAGGATAATTTGTTCTCTTTGTCTTGGTTTACTCAGAAGTTTTGTGTTTGTAGAAGGATTCTGAAAGCAGGAAAACGTATATCCACCTGACAAGTATGCGAATGAAATTGGGGAAACATCTACCAGCAAGCAACTCAACCCCCTCTACCTTCAAGAAAAGGAAAATAAATAAAAATAATTGTTGAAATAGAAGGTCTTTTGAAGTCATTTCATACACAATACTTTTGGTTGTTGATTGGGGTGCTGTAGAGCTCTGTTTTCCTCCAGCCTACATGTAGCTGCTATTATCTTCTCTGATTTGTGCATTGCTTAGGCTGCCAGGTCACAGGTATCCATGCATAAGTGCTGTGCGTTATCACTCCCTTATCTTGAATTGCTAATAACTCTTGACATCTTGGTGTGTACAGCCTTCCCCCAACACACGCCTCTCATGTTTAGCTATCAAATAAACTCAGCAAATTCCCTCCCCTTCTCTCTTCATACTTTCCCTTTCAGGCAATGAGGAAGGTGGGGCGTGGGTAAGCCACTTGCTCCTCAGCAGATGCCTCCTTAAGGTTTGCAGAGATACTTCGTGAGTCACTGCCTGCTGTTGCTTCTAACAGTGAAGTGACATCCGTATCTGACTTGTATGCAGCTGGGAGCACAATGGGTTCGTACTGGAGTGCTCGTGAGGTAAGAGTCCAAAAATTCAACCATAATTCATTAGAAGCTGAAGATGACCTGAGGTGGGTTTGTGATTAGGATTCTGGTGCCTAGAAGAGGACTTGGGAGCTGTTAGTCCAAATTCATGTATGTACTTACTTATTTATGTCAGTTTGACTGATAGCTTTGCTGATATTGGCTGCCCTGTGGAGGCAATTTTGGTAGTTCAGCCACAGTGGGTGATCCACATGGAGGCTGGGAAGTAGTCTGAGGTGCCTCACAGGAGCTTGCTGTGGACTTGGGCTGAATCTGTGGTTCGATGCAAGCGTTATGTAAGCTGGGCTCTTCCACAGCGCAGATTCTGCCAGCTACCCGTATAGTCACACGCTGAGTCCAGGTAGCTGTGCTAGCAGCCACCTGGTAGTGGTGTGTACAGGAAGGTCACTGACTAAACCCAGTGATTAATCATGGACACAAAGATGGTTGTAGTTTGATATTTGTCCATGACTGACACCCAAGAAAATTTTGATCTGCCTTTGTTCATAATTTCTGAGACTATTTTTTTTATTAATACCTTTTTGTGGAACATAACCAGGAGGAAAAGCCCTAAAACTGCCTGTTTTGGGCTCCAAGGAGTCAACATACTCTGTCCTCTTCTCACCTCTGAAATTAACCTGCTGTTTGACTATGAGCAAGTTATTTAATCATTCTGTGCCCTGCTTCCCCTGTTGTAAAATGGAGATTATAGAGCTTCTCTCCATAACATGGATGTGTGTTAGCACAAGTGTGCGTTGATGCTTGGAGACCTCAAATGTGGGGTCCCCATGGCTTAACAAACAAAAAGCGTGAATGGCTAACCAAACTGGTTAAAGAAACACCAAGGTTCTACAGGTTCATCCTTTTGAAAGGAGGGGGAGAGTAATGAACAGAGTCTGGCAATAGTCTTTGTGTGGAAAGTACGTGTACAAAGCAAGGAACGGGGTTGTCCTCTTTGCTCTTCCCCTTGCCCTTAACCACTGAAACAGCCTCAGGAGAAAGAGTAAAAGTAGAGGCTTCTTGACGATGGTGGGGCAGGAGAATTATTCTGTCCAGAACCTGAATCCAGACAGAAGACATTAAAACATGTCCTGTTTTGGAGCGAGACATAAAATACAGACCAAGGTCGGCTGATCGTAAATGAAGAGTGATAGGGGAGTTTGTATCCAGCTTCTCAGCTGGGTAAATTCCTGACTGGAAAAAGAAGAGGAGTGACATAATCCCCTTAAAGGGACTTAATGGAGTAATTTTGTTAGCAGAGGATGGGAGAGGGATTAGGTAATGACTTTCAGTGAAGCAATAGCTAAAGTTTCAGGTACTGAAATCTACAAGAATTAATAATTTGTTTGGGTTGTGTCTGGTTATTTGTCTTTCCTTCTGTGCTTGACATTTCAGCTAATGATCCGTTTTGCAAATATCCAGTATCTGATTTGGGTGGGGAAGATTCGTTAACGTCTCTTCCTAAGCTGTTTTCTTTTGTATAGGTTCTGCTGCATTTGTGCTGGTGGTGCCTCACTCACCGAGCAGTTTCATTTTCCTCTGGGGTCTTGATGGTTTTGAACATAGCTAAGACATTGAAACCTACAGCATCATGATTATGTTTTACCACGGATTGTTTCTGTTTCTTAGCAGTTCTTTGTATCCCCTCATTCTCCTCTTCCTGACTGCAATAGCTAATCACCTCACAACCTTTCATGTATTTGCTCTCCACCATTTCTGGGAAAAGTTCCTGATAAGGATTTTAAATGGAAAGTTGGAATTTTTACTAAATAAAATTATCTGAAGAAAATATCTGCTTTCCATGTGAAATTTCAACTGTGAATTAAACTTATTTTATCTTTGTCTACAGATGTTTAATGGAGGTGCTTCTCATGCATGCTCGCTCTTTGCTAGCTTATTTTTCCAGCTTAATTGTTGATCAAGATTTCTTTTAAATTAAAATGTCCTGTCATATAATGCAGACATTAATTTTATTTAAAACCATTTTACTGTTATCCATTTTATTTTTATTTATTCTATCCATGACATATATACACAGAGGAATACTTTCTCCTTTTCTGCCTCTTTTTTTAAGTCTATATAGACACGGTTTTAACTTCCAAAGCAGTGCAAGTAGTTTATCTTCCAATTCTGCTGCACAGGTTTGAAAATTGCAACACGCACTTATGGGAGGGCATGTTTTAAGCAGCATAAACAATTTAATATTCATGCAGGTAATAACTCTGTCATTTTTCTGCAGAGTGAAGAATGCCCGTGCTGCTCACTCTCTGTGAAAATCATAAGAATGAGAAATCTGAGAAAGGCAGATCTGTGTGAGTATCGGTCTTCCCTTGCAGTTCCCAGCATTTCAGTTCTGAAAGCAGAGTATAAGCCAGCACTGTAACTTGTATCTGTACATGATGTGTCACCATGGTTTCAAATATTGATGCGTATTTGAATTCCAACTATTCTTAGAATACACTGTTGTGTAAACAATATCTTCCAATTTACAGAGTGTTACTATTAATGGAAATATTAAAGGTCTACTGTGGTATACTGTTAAGTATCTTAACTGCTTACAAGCTTCCGAGCCAGTTTTGCTGAACCATTTCAGCTGTTAATTCTCAGTTGCAGTTTTTGATGTGCTGCAATGCAGGCTGCACCTCTGCTTCTCAACAAAAATGCCAGCACTGATGTCGAGTGGCTGCCAGAGCCTGTGGGGTAACATGGGAGCTTTGGTATCATCTTCTGTACCTGTCTGTTTTTTGCAGACAGTAGAAATACATACAGGCGCCTCTGAATTTCTATTTGCTTAACAAAAAAAACAAACAAACAAACAAAAAGGAGCATTATATAGCTTATTGTCAAACAACTTTTATTCTGTCAAGTGTTTACTGAAATGTATTTGAAATACCAGGCTTTCAAGGCAAAACCAGTACTATTGAAATGTTTCTGGGGACTTGGTGGAATGGGTGGAAGTGAAGAGAGGGAATCTCAGCGGATCCTTACATAGAAGAAAGCGAGCTGAAGGTCAACTCAAATATCTGCCTCAGAGAGAAAGAACAAGGCAGGAATGCAATGGAAAGGAACTCAATATGTACCTTTTTGTATTACTTAAGACCAAGTGAATTCAGCAAGAATATTTGCCTCCATAGAGATTACTGTTCAATTCTTGCTCTTCTACTGTTGAGCCTAGCACAGGAATATTGCCTTTTCTTGAAAACAGCACATCTTCAGAGAAGAAGGAAAGGATGGTTCAGTTCCCTTTCTGTCTTTTTAATCTCAGCTGAGCTGTTTTCTGGCTTAAATGATACCAGCCCAAGGGAATGCCTAAATTGCCCTGACAACCAATAGCATCAAGATAACCACCTACAGAGTTGATAAGCTGGTAATCTGCCTTTGGCCTTAAAATCAGGGATGTTTATTTCTTTCTCAGCATTTTATAATGATTGGAAATGACAGCCTTTACATTCTTAAGGACCAAAGAACTTCCAGAAATCCATAGCTATTTATCTTAGCTCTTTATCTTTTATTAGTTTTCATCCTGTAGCTTCATTTTGAGCAGAGGTTTGACTGCCTGATTGCAGGTATGAAGCTCTATCACTGGAGATTTGCTTCCAAAGCCAGATGTGGAGGAAGGTCTTTGCTGGCAAGAGGCAAAAGAAGCAGTGCTAGGTGGCAGGGTCTGAGCGAAGCAGCCTTGTCCGTTCCCCATTCCAGCTGCCTTTCTTTATTGTGCAACAGAGCACCACATTTTATTTTCCCTCTCAGAATCAGGAGCAAGTTATCTGTGGCACAGCAGAGAGCCAGTGAGATTTTATCTGCACCATCCCTGTATGCTCTCTCAGAGCACTTAATTTTGTTAGTGGATCCATGCCAGGTGGTGTGATACACGTCACAAGAAATGAGACTGTGTTAAAAAGCATTACATTGAATTTAAAAAAAACAGTGTGAGTGTGTAGTAGGAACCTTTACGTGGTGGCAAAAAATATTGTGCAGAGAGGTTTTAATACTTAAACAATAAGAGAAGTCCCCAGAGGAAGAGATCCAAAGGCACCCACTAAAAAACTCTGCCATGGAAGAGAGAGGTATTGGCATGTACAGCAAAGGTCACTGTGTAGTCTATACCAAGTTCAGAGTGGTTTAGGCTGAAGTGCATTTATGGGCAATGAGACAAGTGGAGACTTTGAAAGCAAATTGGGGAATCCTAATCTATGCATTTCATTGCACATGAATAGAGTCACTTGAATGTAGCAACAATGATTTAAGAAGAAAGTAAAGATAACTAGTTAGGCCTACATACCTGTATTTCTGTAGATGTTTACTTTCCTAAAATCAGTCTTTGCTCAAAATTTTTTTTTTAACTATTTTTTGCGGGAATGTATTTGTCATGTAATTCATGTATTTATTCAAATATTTGTAGCTATTTGAAATATATTTAGCTCAAAATATGTTTTAGGAGAAGGAGAATCAGTTGTATTTCCCACTCACAGTTAGTTGGTTTGGTCGCTATTTCTGTACAACTTAAAGTTGTTAAGAGAGACAGAGATGAGGACAGAGAGCTGAAAGATAACAAAAATAATTCGAACTGCAAAGAGCCTTCAGTGCTTTGCTGGAGTCAGCCTGATTAGACCAAGCTGTGGGTTTTGGAAGACTGCCTGTCAAAGATGAGTACGCTTTGCTTTTCTTCAGGTGCGGCACTCCGCAGCTTAAGTGTCCTTGTGCAGAAGGACTGCTACCCACAACCCACAGCGTCCATGCCTCCTTAGATCTTGCACATCATATAATATAGGACGTGGGTTTTTTTATTATGGGATAGCTGTGGCAATCATCTATCATCATGATCTCCTGACCTTTCCCCTTTGTGTCAGACAAAAGATTGTATTTGTACATGGTGTGAGCATAATAACAAGAATTAGGCTACTAATATGTGTTGAAATCTGATATGAATAAGGCTTACTCATGAATCAGAAGGATTTGCGCCTACATTATGCAGGTTATCAGGCAGCTACAATCTGAGTAGTACGTATTGTTCCCAAGACATTGCTGTTGCAATTTCTGGGCAAGTTTGAGTTTGGCTAAATTTTCCCTGTCAAAAATCATAAGAATAGTGATACCAGACTGGTCCAAAGGGTCATCCAGATTGACAGTATGACCCCAGAACTGACCTATAATAAAATGGTTTTGGGCAGGGCAAACACAGAGGCATGCTTTTCCCTGCCCCACTCTCCCAAGAGATCTGTGGTTCATGAGGTCTGTGGCTCAGAGATCCAGCTGATCTTTGGTATCTGGTTGATTTTTGGTATTGCCGTTCCTAAAATGGTTTGCACTTGGAGGCCACTAAGGGATTTTACTTTGATATCTTTCAGCCCACTTTGCACTGGACAGGAAGCCATGAGCTCTTTCTCAGTGTCAGAGGAAAACACCAAGCCCAGTTTCAGGGTGTTATTCTTTGGGGAGGTCTATACACTTATATTGCTAATTAAATAGTTACAGATATTTCTTTTTTCTCTTCTTTGCCTTGCATGGGCAGCAGAAATGCCTACTTGAGAAAAGCTGTCCCTTTGCAGGTTGGCCTGAGAAGGCCTGTTCTGAATATTAGTCAGGGTTGCTCTTACACACAGACAACTGCCCCCTTGTATTTATTCCAAAACCAGCAGAAAACTTATCACTAACAGCTGCATGACTGCAGCTGTCTCTTGCTTTAAAAATGCAGAATCGTTGTGGCTGTCACAAACCTTCATAAATGCATCCACCATTCCTGCAAAATCTGGATTTACTGCCTGGATGGTGCTGTTTCTCTGCAACTGTACAGGATGGTATGAGGAGATTTTAGAGAGAAGTGTTTAATTGCCCATAGTCTGAACACTGGTCATCCAACCAGGCTGGCTTGAGGCATAGGCAATATAGGGATCCATTGGCAGCATCAGGAGCAAGAGTCACAAGCTGAGGTGACTGGGCTTTCCACGTTCCTGCATCCCCACTGCAGTGCACGGGGACACAAGAACAGATGTGCTGGATCATACCGAAGGTCTCTCCTGCCCCGTGTTTGAGAGTGGCCAGAGCAGGTGCTTGGGGAGGAGTATAAGAGTAGGGCAAAAGAATGTAGTGCTCTCTGCACGATGTCCTCTCCCAGCATTTGATCACTTCAGAGCTGGTAACTTCCTAGGCCACATACAGTTTTTCTATGAATGCAGCAACACCTCCAGCCACCTCTCAAACCTACATAAACTCTATGCATCAGCAACAGTCTTTGTCCAGCCTCTGCTTTCCATGTCACAGAAACCTTTGCTGCAATCTCAATGCCTCATCCTTGTAGTGGCAAAAATAAGTTTTGCCTTCACTGCTGAAAGGCTCTGAATTTGTTCTGCCATCCAGTGACTTCCCCTGATCTTCCTTTACTTTCCTTGTCAGTTGACATAGTGGAGATTGACTTTCAGAAGGCTTCCCACATGTGGGAAGGGATTGGTTGTTGCAAAACTCTTGTTTGCTAAGGGCTGGTCCACCAGCCAAGTTCACTGGAAGAGGGCATAGCTTTCATCTTCAAGTCCCCCCACCCATGTCTTCACAGATCCCCTTGAAGCCACCTTTATGCAGGGCTCTGCATTTCCACCATTTAACCATAGGAGACTTCTCTTCTGGAGAAGTCTCTTCTCCTCTTGGCTCTGCTGGCCAAGTACCACTGCGTTTCACCCCCTGTGTGCCGATTATAGTAAGAACAGGGAATTTATACTAGCATAGTGTAAATTCCCTGGAATAGTTCTTGTTTTCAGCGTGGCTGCCCAGACCTGCCTCGCTGTGCATGATCCCATCGGAGCACACCCGGTGCTCGCTGTTCCCAGAGGCTGCCACTGCAGTCGCAGCAGGGCACGGGCTGCCTCGCGCAGCGGGCAAATCTGGTTTAGCGCAGCCCTGTTCTCGGTGGCAGAGTTCACGGGTCTTCCAGGAGGGAAAATAAATATCTTCTAAACTGCAAATTGACACCTATGGGAGACAAACCTCTTTGTTTCATGGGCTGTGAGTGAATATATAAAGTAACATTTTCTACATATATATATTTCACAGAAGTATTCCCTTCAGGAGACAAAAAATGTCTTTAAAAATACTGGCTTGCCCTACTTTGTATTTAGCAAAGTCCGGGGCTCCAGAAAGCTTTTCCTGGAATGGCCTACAGCTACTTTTATTTTTTTTTTAATATGACAAGCTAATCTCAATCAGTATTCTCATTAGATAAAACCTTAGGCTTGTCTTAGGCAGATTTAATACCATGGTATTAATTATTACATTACATTACATTACATTTTATTACATAGCAACAAGGCCCAGATTTAACAAGAATCAGATTTGATACTATAGTATTAAAAAGCCTGCGATGTGCCTTCATAGTATCATAAGCTGCCATAAAAAGGACAATGCTACATATAATCAAGGAGTTCCTTTGTTTAGGGATCTTGGTCAGGGCACCTCCTTACAGCTGTGGAAATAATTGCATCTCTACTGCTAGGTATCAATGGTTTGTATGTAGGTACACATGCATTTAATACTGTAGTATTAAATCTGGTTCTTGATAAATCTGGGTCTCGTTGCTATGTAATTTCATCGCAAACTCCCAATACTGCACTGCCCATTGACTTTAAAAGTCAGAAGGCTTTTCTGTCAAAATGGATGTGGTTACCGACTTTTGCCATGGTTGAGAGAAATCCTGGGACACGGTTCCTTGAAAGAGAGCACTGGTGTCTCTGCAAGGCATCTCATCTAAGTTTCTGGTGCCGCTGGGTGCTCAGACAGGCTGTGTTTGCACTAACGGAGAGAAATCCTAAAAGCAGCTCAGGACAAACGCTTGGCAATAGGAATCTGCACAAGGACAGAGAATTAGTTACGTGGATAGCTGCCAAGTTGCAACAAGGCCTGTAAACAAGGATTTCTTCACTGGTTAAGAAACTGAAACAGGTATAAAAGCAACTGTTAATCACCAGAAGCTCCTCCCTGTGATGTCATATCCTGAAGAGGGGCTTTTCTTACTGTAATTGTAAGCTGGTTAGATCAAGATCAAGAGCTAATTGCATAACTGCTAAGGTACCTGTCAAAATGGAGCCCTGGTCCTCACTGATGTTTATAACAACAAAGTCATAACCACCATTAATAATATGAGTAACAAATTAATGGATAATCTCAATGAATATGATGTGAATCAAGTTCACAGTTGCAGTTCTTAACAACCGCTAATCCTTTCCACTCAATCTTCTGTTTGGTTTTGTCCACTCATGTTGCCCAACTCTGCTCCCACTCTTCCTCAGTTCATTGCTACCATCTAAACACATGCAAAAACCTAGTTTCCCTCAGATCACCCATTTTGTGTTCTCTAGTCTAAGAGATTATTTTGAGGATTTTCCCTTTCTCAAGTCTTTAATGTATTGCTGGCAGAAATGCCATGATGGAGTGTATTGTATAGAGCGTAGTATATACCATACCATATGCAATTGTATTGTATTGTGTACATGGTAAGAAGCATGGAGACGAAAAGCCTGCGCTGTGCCTTCATAGTATCACAAGCTGCCACTAAAAAGGACAATGCTATGTATAATCAAGGCCACCTCTTTACAGCTGTGGAAATAATTGCATCTCTACTGCTAAATATCAATGGTTTGTATGTAGGTACACATGCATCTTCTCGCAGCCATGCTGGCTTCTGTGCAGTTCTGCGTGCAAGAACAGAAAGCTGTTCTGTCGATTAAAGGTATTATGTGCTATGTTCCCCCATGACTTCCTCCAGACTTTTGTGGTAACCTTGGAGAAGATGAGTTTCCTCAAAACCTTAGTTCCTCATCTCTAAAGCAAGGAATGCAGCAAGGGCATTAGGAGCCCCACAGGGGCATTAGGAGGATGAACTGATTACTGCCTGAAGGACTGGTAAAAGGAGTAAACAACCTTAGACAAATGTTAGGCTCATCCCCTTCTCAAAGGCAAAGGTGAGAGCAGCTACCGTGCTCTAATACTGTACCAGCACAGGTGGTATTACAGCTGTTGTCCTTCATTGAACAGGGATGATCTTTAAAGCCTTTTGTGATGGTACTATATGTTCCTAGTAGACTTCATTATCCTCTTGTTTAGAGGAGGCTTCTAGTTAACAAGTGGTTGAAACAGGTTTTAGAATGGTTTATAATTTTTTAAAATGTCAAAATCTGTTTTGAAACAGGTTTGAAAAAGATGGAGGCAATGGAAATGAACAAGGGAGAAGCTTGGGTGGAGAAGAGAGGCTGGAATGAGTAGGTGACATGGCAGCAACGTAGAACCACACGGTGCTTTGAGAGGACACAGGTCCATGCATGACCCTTCACTCCTACTCTGCCATTTGGCTTGCAGAGTTAAAAGGCAGTAGCAGACTCTGCTCAGGACAGGACTTTCTAGTTTGCACTCAGAAAGTTCCAGCAGACCTGGGTGGATGTTTGTGCAAGAGCTGAGACGCATTTCATGAAGTGCTGTGCTAATAAGTAACACAGATAGCACAAGACTAGCATGCAGTTTCTTTCAAACATATGTAAGCAACTTCAGCAGTTGTCAACAGCTAATGACAATGAAGTTTGTGCTTTGGTTTCTGAATAGGCTTTCTATATTTACAAATTTCTTTAGGCTGAGCTGTGTAACACCTTCTCACCACTTACAAAACTAAGCTGAGCATTGCCTTTTCCCATGCTTACAGTCTCCCACATCTTCTTAAAAGTTTTTTATCATTTATCAAGGCATTTTTTATCATCCTTGATAAAGACCATATTCTACTCTATATCCTGCTTACTATTGCACAATGCTGTATTGAGTTTAAGACCAAAGTATACTTTGCTTGACACTGAACAATAACCACAAATTGACTATCAGCAGATCTGTGTTTACAAGACTATTAGTGGTTATGTGGGATATTCAAAGAGGTTCATAAAGAATATGAAGATTGATACAGATGGTTACTTATTGCAGGACTTGCTTCAGGATTTTTGAGGTATTCCTTTGATGATGAGAAGATACAACTTCTAATCTTTGGTATTTTATTGTGAAAAATATATTTAAATGCATTTTTTGTTCATTGATTCCCAATAGATTTTCTTATACACTGCTAAAGAACCTGCAGTATCTGTTCTAGTTCTATACTGGTTGTTCCGGTTCCATCAAGACAGCAGTGTCTGCAGTTCATCCAGTTATGCATTAAGCAGTGTGACTGATATCTGTAATCAGTGATTCATTCCTTCGCCGTACCCTCTCAGTAGAGACCTGTTCTGTTTTATGCATCTGTGCTCTCTTAGTGTTCTTTCACACGCGTCTAGGTAAGTGCTGCTGAGGTGAGCTGTATGCTAAAAGCACAATGTTATAAGGCCTGTGGTATGTCTTAGTCCCCGTAGAGGTTTATTCTGGACTCAGAGCAGTGCCAGGGTAAGTTTTGCTCACAGGCTTGTTTCGCAGAGCTTGAGGACCTTTATCAGTGATGGTCTCCAGAGAGGAGCTTCAGGCAACCTTTTTGCTGAACCCACGACATTGATTACCTAGTAGATAAGGACCAAGAACCGAGACGTGATTTGCTATTATGTGGGAGGCCAATGGGAAGTAGAGAGGCTAGATTTAACGTAGCATTGCTGAATAGACATGTGAGAGTTCCATGTGAGACTATGGCTTCTCTCCCGGGCACTTTGTATGACTATATCCTCAGCAGGAGCCAATAAAGTAGTGCTGCTGTAGTAGCCAGTGAAGGTTAAAAGTAAGATTCACTCACATATGTTGGTGCTGGTGCTTGCATTGTATTCTGCTATTAAACTGGCAATCTTTTTGAATGTCTGCCTGGCAAAGGTATTCATCTTTTCCTATTTGTTCAGGGCCAGTCTTGACTACCCTTTTTTAGAGTTCCCTTTCAGTTCAGGAGTGAAAACTAGACAAAAGGGGTCTTGGGTATAAATGTTCCTTGTAAGTCAGATATATCTATTCTTAATGCTTTCATTCATTCTTACTCACAGGAAAGTTGCTGTAGACTGCTAGATCAGTTGGGAGTCCTGGAGGACTCCAGCCAGAATATGAGCTCATTTAATTTCACTGTGAAAATAGGATTAGTTGTAGTCCTGTGATACAAGGCAGTCTGGAGGCTGTGTGTTTGTCTGTGACTTACTTTGATGTGAAAGAAACTGATGGTGACATCTTTGTAGAAAAGGCATATAAAATGTGAAGACTTGGCTGCCAAAAGCAAAGTGCATGTCGGCAATGCATCCGAGTCGTAATATTTATGTGAGGATGAAGTGTTGCTGCAATGTAAGCTTTTAATCCAGGCTGAATGAAGTCTGTCCTTAACAAATAAACCAAAGCAATCGAACTGTAATCTTCACCTGTGTGTTATGCCCTGTAGGTCCAAAATTTAGTTCACAAAATGGTGACTGACATTTACAGACTTTGGGCTGAATTCTCTGGCACGTAAAGACCCATTGACATTGTGGTGTAAACACTCTTGCTTCCAGTGAGTTGTTCTGGTATGTTATGGAATTTTTCTTACCAAATTAAGTCATCAGCATTCATGTCTTTACCTTCATACTGGTGGCTGCAAACCATCATGTGAGGGAATGAGGTGACTTATTGCACCCTACTTTTGTTACTTAGTTATAAAAATGCATCTTATTTCCATGCTGTTTCCTTAGCATAACTCTTCCATCCCACCATAAGAAACAAAATACTTTTTTTAATACCAAATTTTACTTGAAAGAAAAGATATCTAGGAGAAGTGTCCCTGCCATAAAGCTTGTTTCTTTAGTAGCAAAGTTTTGATCTCAAAACTCTGAATCTCAATTAAAATATTCAAATTGGAATTACTGCTTCAGCGCACTGTTGGCACTGCAGCTTAGCCTCAGCTCCTGCACAAGATTACATCTCCCATGATGTATTGCTCCTGCTTTTTCAGAAAAAGTCCTCCTGGAGCAGAATGCAAGAAGTAGTACCATAACTACTACATGTTTTTATAAAGCATGTTAGAGGCATTTCTGAGTCAAAATAATGATGTTTAAGGCAAAAAATATATTAGTTTTAGCTACACATTAAAAACATTTTTGTTTTTATTCCCTTACTGGGTGAATAACATTCTTGGAAATATCTTCTGAAGAAAGAACATTTGTGAACGTTAACCTGTTGGTTCAGCTGCTTCTGTTATTGATTTTGATCCCACTCCTGTTTTCTTTGAAATCCAAGGCACTTCTGTATACTGCTTGCAGCCTGTTTCCAAGTCTGTTTCCATGACGTTTCCTGCTGATAATGGTTTCTTCAGCTGTCCAGCAGTTCTAACTACCCACAGTGTCTGCATCAACAGTGTCAATGTCTGGCCAAAACCTAATTTTCGGCTAGTTTCTTTTAAAATGGAAATGAAAAAACTTTCTGAAGAATATTTTCTAGTGATAGATGTGAGATTGCATCACATATCACTGCAAGAGGGTCTGAGGTGGAACGAAGGAAGTCTGACCTCTTTATAATAACTCTTGGCCAAAAGTATCACAGAATGATAGGGGTTGGAAGGGACCTCTGGAGATCATCTAGTCCAACCCCCCCACCAGAGCAGGTTCACGTAGAGTAGATTGCACAGGAATGTGTCCAGGCGAGTTTTGAGTATCTCCAGAGAAGGAGACTCCACAACCTCTCTGGGCAGCTTGGTCCAGTGCTCTGCCACCCTCAAAGTACAGAAGTTCCTCCTCATGTTTAGATAGAACTTCCTATGACCAAGTTTGAGCCTGTTACCTCTTGTCCTGTCACTGGGCACCACTGAAAAAAGACTGGCCCCATCCTCCTGGCACCCACCCCTTAAGTATTTATAAGCATTAATAAGATCCCCCCTCAGTCTTCTCTTCTCCAGACTAACCAGACCCAAGTCCCTCAGCCTTTCCTCATATGAAAGATGTTCCAGTCCCCTAATCATCATATGTGGCTTTTTGTTTCCTACTGGCTGACACTCTGAGAATGGGAACAGTGAAATAGTGGCAATGCTTATGAAAAGTCGAACAGGTATACCTATGGAAATATATGATTTCTAGTTCCACTTTACCAAAAGAGAGCATATGTAAGGGTGATCTAATGACATCTGTGCCTCTGTTAGCATGTACAAATATTCCAAGAACAGCTACATGTACCCAAAATGCCACTTAGGTAATATAATTTATCCCCTGTTGCTTCATGGAGGAGTTGGGGTGGATGGGAGAAGCTGTAGCACAGCTGTCTGTGGGCATCTCTGCATTAGATTGTGTTGCTTTTCATATTGTTTCCTTTTGATGATTATATTGGGATGGTACACGGAGGCTCTAGGTATGGATTTAGGCCTTGTTACTTGGACCCTTTATGTGTTTGGAAAGGAAAGGTGGCAACTTTTCCAATGAACTTACAGTCTTACTTTATATGTGTCAAAGAAGGAGGTTTGCAATTGTTTTGGAGGCAGCGCCCAGATATCTGGGAATTGATCTCTTGGGCTGGTGTACAGTATAAGGATGTCCTGTGACTTCCTTCCCTGACAGTCAAGGCTGGCAGGGAGGCTGGTTGGTTGGTTTCCATGCAATGTAATTGACGTGACATGATTATCCTCTTTATTGCCTTCCAGCATAAACATGGGCGTCACGTGGCAGCAATTCTGTATGACACCTTATGGGTTCACCTGGGCTGGTCCTCTTCTTCTGAAGCAGGATCAAATTTACCTTGTCTGTCACTCTTTGATACATATCTGGGTACCAGTAGCCTCTGAAATGTGTTACCTAGAAAATGTATAACATCTCTCTTGCTAGAGCTAACTCTTAGAGCCGGAGCAGTTTTCCTACTATTTGTGTTTGTTTATTTCCCCCTGGCCACACCGTTGTTCTCTTTGTATCAATCATTTGGACATTACAGAACTGAGTATTACCATGTTATTTGACAGTCTTTGTTGTTGTTGTTGAATTGGCAAACTCAATTCTTTCAGCTCTTGCTCATATGCCAGGCTAAGTCAATTGTCTTCAATTTGGACATGTTTAATTTTAAAGCTGGTAACAGTTAAAGCCTTTTATGGTGGAGGGAGGAAGAGAGTGGAAGAGAACTGGAACATGGAAGACACTGAGCATCCACTTGCTCCTGTCCAGGGCTGGGAGTGTATGCAAAGAGATCTCAGTGATAAATCTCATCACCTGCACTTACGTTTAACACTGTGTATTTGGGATCTGGTCCAAAACTTATCTAAATCTGTGTTGTCTATATATGAGTTACCAGATAAGTCCTGCAACATTATAGTTCTGGGGCATAATTTGTTATTATTCATGCAGTGGCCTGGTTGCAATTGCTTGGTTTTGGATTCAAATATCTTTGTCTCTGTCTGCATCTATCGGCCTCAAGTTGCACCAGGGGAGGTTTAGATTGGATATTGGGAAAAATTTATTCACCGGAAGGATTGTCAAGCATTGGAACAGGCTACTCAGGGAACTGGTCGAGTCACCATCCCTGGAGGTATTTAAAAGACGTGCAGATGTGGTGTATAGGGACATGGTTTAGTGGTGGACTTGGCAGTGTTAGGTTTACGGTTGGACTTGATGATCTTAAAGGTCCTTTCCAACCTAAATTATTCTATTCTATTCTATTTGCATTCTTATCTTGGGCTATGTTGATGCTGAGGCCTCGCTGGTTGCTAACTGACCTGGTGTTACATGTGGCTCATCAGGTTGTGGCACTTTGTTTTTGCTCTTATCAAGGGTGAACAGCCTTGCTAAAGACTGGACTAACTTCTCAAGTTGGCTATACGTCTATTGTGTTCAGAGGGGAGGAAGGACTGAACGGAGATCCCACCACAGCTCTATCTAGATACAAGAATATAAGTCACAAGTTTAGAGCTGCTTTGATACTCTGAAAATATTGAATGCTTGTCTTCTAAATCAGGATTCATAGCTAGTATGTACAACAAAGAGATATCCCAGACCATAAATGAAAAAATTCTCTAAACCAGACACATATCAATAGTCTGTAACTGACAGACACAGTTGCTGAAGAAGCAGATATTCTCACTTTTACCTGCTTCTCTGGCACCATCTGAGGAAGTAAGTACGCAAAGTTAGTACTATCTTTTTCAAATGTTAAAAATCAATGGAAGAATTGTAGAAAATATTTGGGGGGAGAGAGTTAACAAAATTATTTTATAACCTCCTTTACCAATAAATTGTTACCTAAAGGTACATTGCAAATATTCTGCATTTTAAAATTGCAGTAATAAGTCTAAAAAGATCCTAATATTACTTACAAGAATTACAGACATCTGCATTTGCAATGTTAAAGTAATTTCTTCCCTGCTATGGACAGTAAGGGGGAAACTATCAAATGCATGCTGAAAAACTGGAAGATGTTTCATGTTCAGACAGTATCAAAAGACTTGAAAGATAAATCATATACATAACCTGATTGCACACATTGCTTTAAGCAACACCTATTCATTGCCACATGGGTTACACAACAAGTTTAAAGAAAGTGTGGAATGAGAACCAAGAGATTGCTAGAGAAAGAATAACATAATTACTGATAAGGCACTCTTCTTGTGGGTCATGTGGAAATATTAATAATAGTAGTTATTCTTTGTATAATGCTTTTAATCATGGGATGTCAAAGTAGATTACAAAAGAGGAAAGGATCATTATCACTGTTTTGTTGACGGGGAAATGCAGATAGAGAAGCAAGATAAATTTAAATTGAAGCAATTGCCCAGAGTGACTTAGCAGCCTGGAGCAGAGCTGGGACTCGAGCCAAAATGTCATGAGACCAAGGTTACCCACTTGGTCATGCTGCCTCTCAGCATGTATCCCACAGTACCAAACTGCCTGTTACTACACCCAAATCTGACCTGTTACTGTGATTACAAAACAAGTTCTTAGAGCTGGTGATATTAGAGACAGCTGTAGTTGCCCAGCAGACGAAATAAATGTCCGTTGTCTAAAAATAAGTGCAGTGTACAGAACTGAAGGACAGCAAGTTTGCTCCAAATCGGAGGGCTGGAAAGGGTGAATGACAGTGTAGAGAGAGTGAGTCCCGCCACTCTTAACTGTATTTTCAGGGTCTCAGTTTATTACCACAGGTCCATGAGACATCAACTCTTTTGTGCACTTAGGAGCAGATGCCCAGCACTGCTCCCTGCTAAAGAAACCATCATCATCTTGGCAGTACCAGGGAGAATCCTAACCACCAAATACTCTACATACATCGGGTTAGCACACAAAAGGAAAGTTAGTTGCACAGACATACAAGTACCCAACCTGCCTCTCATCCAAAAACTCTGGAAATCCCTGAGAGACAACTCATCAACACTCTGCGGCGGTACCCGATACAGTTGTGCTCAACCGGCTGGGAGGCTGTTTGCCCCAGCTTGGGGCTGGGGGCAGTTCTGGGAGCCCACCCCAAAGCAGCCCCTGCGTATTATGGAGATTTAATGCCATACTTGTAGCTAGCTGTGCAATCTTGTGTTACATTAACACCTTTCTCAGAAATTAGAAGTTTCTTCACTATCAAGGCTCAGAGTTTAAATCAGTAAGATAAAAGTGCATTGCTATTTTTACGTATTTGTTGATGGTGAAGGAATGCGACTGCATGCTGGGTGAGACAGGCGGCTCATTACATGGGCTGGGCTACAGCTATTTGGAGGCAGCAGGCCAGAGGGGGAAGATCCTTCATACCTAGACCCTCTTTAGCTTTTCTGTTCCCCTCTCTAGAGCAAAGGACAAAGTTAGCTCCATATCTAAGTGCTCCAAGAGTTAAATAAGTATTTTACCCTTTAAAAAGGTTCTCTTAAAAGGTAAACCTTTTTCTTCTCCATCACAGAAATCTGTTGATTTGCAACAAACAGGGGACATACCAATAATGGGGTTTGTTAAGTAAAAGTAGCTCTGCATATTTTTTTCTTACCAGTTGTCTTTATTGCAGTAGCTTCTTTGAATCTCCATTAATGACCAGAGCTCCCACCTGCAGGAGGTAACAAACAGTAGTGAGTGCTATTGAATAAGGACCTGTAAGAAAAGTACTAGAAACAAGATCTCCTTTTTGCAGCTTGCTGTCTATACAGTGCTATAATGCTATGGTCTAAGATATTTCTAGTAATTCGTTGGTTACAATATATCTTCTCAAATGCAGTTAGTCAAACTGATTGCTATGTCAGCCTGTCCTTGCCCACTGCTTCCCCTGAGACTGTCCGGACCAAAACCGTCAAGAACTGCAAAGATCCAGTGTGGAATGAAACGTTTTGCTTCAGGATCCAGAGCCAAGTAAAAGTAAGATGCAGGGTGTATTTGTTTTTCTTTTGGGGCAGAGCTCTCATTGTGTGATCGGTGTGTAGGGTACCATAAAAATAAGTATGTGTGAGGGACTACAAGGATGTGGATGAGGGGATGTGGAGTAGCATAAAAGATAGCCAAGATATTTCACAACTATTCACATAATGTTCTACCGCTTTTCACTTTTTCTTCTTCTTCTTCTTTTTTTTTTTTTAAATCACTGCTTTTCAAGAGTAAAGGTGAGAATTTCAGAGTAAATCAAACAGCATAAAAGACATTCTGAGCTAAGTAGTGGAAACATCACAGCGCTGTACTTTTTTACTATTCTTTTGGAACAACCTGCAATAAAAAAAAAAAATCACAAACCAACATGTTAAAGTTTGCAAAACAAAACCAGCCAAGTTTTTACCATGATGGTAAATGTTAGAGCTTAAGAAGATTTGCAAGTCCACTCCCTTCAAAAGACAGCATCAACATCAGAGTCCAGAAATCCACAAAGATTAGTGAAAGGCCAAGTCAGCCAAGCTTACTTCACACCTGCGGCAATCAAACTGCTTTACAACTTGCGCCCTTCATTTCCTAGTGCTGGTGGCAGAGCAGCACAAGAGCACTTCTGCCAGGTGGCAAATCAGCAGGCCAGCCCCCCGCCTCTCTTCAGCATTGATAAACTCCTCCAAAAGCGCTCTCAGAATAGCTCAAAATGCTGCTACAGCGCGGGGTCTCCAGTGAACAATCCTTCTTGCCTTTGTCTGCAGAAGTTGCCCATGATACAAGTTCTCAGGCTTCCTTCCACAGAGTTAGGTGGTACTGGTCCTGTTTGGTATGGCTTTTGGCTTTAACATGTCTGCCCATCTGTGGCCTATGTCCAGTGCTTTCCCTCCAGAACTAAAAAAATTCCAACTTCTTTCAAAATACCAGCGAGACACAATTTCACTGAGCCCTGCGGCTTTATCAGGGAGGCAAAAGGCAAGGGACAAACATTGCAGCATGGGAACAAACACCCACTGATCTGCAACTCTTACACCAGAACACCTGCTCCTTGCAATGGTTCGTGGCTGACAGGTCTTTCAGAACTGCAATACCACACGTAACAGCTGAAAAAAATATCTTGGCCACAGGAAGCTGCTTGAACTAGTTCTTCACGGAGTAGCATTTGGGAAGACCTTACATTTACTTTGCAGTAAGTTTGCAACAGGAGGCAAGACAAGCCCCAATAATTTTCAGTGTGTGGCAACAGCAGCGGTAGTTGTTGTGGCTTCATTGTGGGCTACACAAAACTTGTCCTGGGGATTTGGGATAACCAAAACACTCTGGCACGTCTGTCACTGCTGCCTTGCTCCTGCCTGGGCTCAACAGACTAAGTTAAGGCTCTCAGAGGTTTCTCTGCATATGCTGCAATTGCTCTTGTCATTACCCTCTGAGCAGAGCCAGAGCCTGCTGGTCTGGTAATTTTCTCCTTGCCTGTTTTGCTTATCGTTGAGGTATTCATCCTGCTAAATCGCGGGAGCCAGAGCTCAGTAAAATCATATAATACACTGCCACCGTGGAAAATAAAAACTCGTTTGGGGATGTCGGGCTGTTTCCCATCAGGGACGGGAGTGTTTACCGACAGGCATCTGTTTTGGTGGGTGTCTGACAAAGCACAGTTGGTGAGGAAGGGCTTCCCGGGCCGGTGCTGTGGGCAGCGCTCCCCCGGTTGCAGGAGGGCCACCCTGCCCAGAGCCCGGCCGAGGGCCAGCTCTGCTCAGCCCCAGGCTCCCAGCGATACTGCCCTCATATCCTCTGTCAGGAGCAGATAGAAACAATGAACCGCCCAGAGAGCCCCGGCTGCTTCCCACACAGCATCCCAGCGGTGCAGCCAGCCAGCACCCTTAGCCAGCCAGCACCCTTAGCCAGCCAGCACCCTGTGCACACCCCTCCTGCTAGCTGGGAGTAACGGAGGGACTTCAAATCAATCGATCACTAAGAAAATAAGTCAGCCATTTTAGCCAAATAATGACAGTCCGTTGCAGTATCACAGCTAGGAAAACTGACCTGCTCTTCGGTGTAAGCCTGCCTTCTACAAATGGCAAACTGTTGCTTTTAAGCATATTTCCTCTACCACCCCTGCCATAATCCTTTACAGGCTATTTATGGCTGGCCTGTAAACCACGTTGCTGTGACTGCTTCTCTCTGTCTCTTGTCCGTATGTTTCTCTTAACAAGCATGGTGGGCAGGAACCCACTGCTGACCCTGTCAGCCCCAAACAGAATTGTTTTTCTGTCTGAAGCGCAGTGTGATGCATTTACCTATATGGCCTTAAAGGGCAGCAGCCTTTCTGTCTTCTGACAGCAAACTGCAAACTTAAGTTCACAACAGCTTGCCATCTCTCACTTGCTGGTTTCTTACAGAAATGATAGATGACAAAATTGAATACTTGGATTCTGGATCATCTTCCTTTCGGTATATTTGTATATTCAATCACTTATCAGATTTAGTTATGGACCTTCCTGGGATTCATTATGAACTTTTAAGGCAACAGAGGTCATGTGTTTGCTCTTTTTTGTGCCTATGTGAGGCTGTATACCTATCTGTGTGTCTTTATTAAGCATCAAATCTCTTAGCAATTTTCAGTTAAATCTGATGGATAAGTAAGAATCTCTGAGCTAAGAGGTCCCCATAATTTACATGAAAATGAGCTGCTGAATATATGGAGAGAGGGCTGAATTATTTCCCCACTGAGACAACAGCCCTTAATGTTATTTTGCTCAGCACTCTGGGAGGCACCTCTGAGCCCACTGATGTGCAGCTACCAAGCAGGCACAGCAGGGGCTGTTACCCCTCCTGTCCACCCAAACAGGCAGGTGACAGAGTGGCAGAGCAGGAGATTTATGCAGTTGGAGGTGTAGGGTATAATCCGCTGGAAATAGGCCTTTGTCCTGCTGCTTTCTGTGCATTTTGTCAGCAATTTAACAAAAACACATCAGTTTCTGTAGATTCCATGCTAATTATCTCCATGTGATCTGTTTAACAATTTACAGGATATAGTTATGCAACCATGTAGTAGTTGTATGGCGCTTCCTTAACGTGTTTCAATCACTGCTTATATCCAAGGATTTATTTTTTTTCACCAATAGCAATAAAGTCCTGACCACTAGATGGTTTCCAACAACTCAGGGAAAAGTGGTGACCTCAAACCAAATTAGAGGTCAAACGCGTTTTTCAATATGGGAGCTACATATTCAATGATTCTACCAGCCTTTGTCATTTAAATTACTCTGCAGGGGAAAATCAGCAACAAACCCAACTACTTTAGGTTCAGAATACATTTCTTCAGCTCTGTGTGGATGAAAAGGTTGTGCATCCTCTCTCACTTCTCCCCATCCTTTCTCTGCCTTCCTTAACATGCTGAGCACGTCATCTTGTGCCTCCGTGAGGTCTCAAAATAGAGATGTTCCTAATCCTGTACCTCTGTTCACAGAATATTCTTGAGCTGAAAGTCTATGATGAAAATGCAATCACTAAAGATGATCTCCTCTTCACTGTCCTCTTTGATGTTGCTAAAATCCAGCTTGGAGAAAATGTTCGCTTGACTTTTCAGCTAAATCCAAAGGTGAGAAATAAAACTGCCTTGGCCACAGGAAGGGAATACATTTTTGGTATTAGCTCTTTAAATAACTCCTTATAAAGCAATTGTAGATGGGAAGGTTTATTTCCTATTGGTTTGCACTTCATGTATGCTGTAAAATACCTTCCAAACCTTGTTCAGCAAAGTGGACAAGGTTTACATCCCTACCTTGGACATAATCCTGAAGGTTTTTACTAACTCCTCAAACCTCTTAGTAGGGTTTTTCTGACACCACAGTTCCCTTTTTTTCTTTTTCTTGATTTTGTTGCTCAAATAGCTTTTGTTGGAGGTAAGACTTAATCACTGTTGCACAAAGTTTCTCTGTTAGAATTTCTTTTCCTGGGACTAGCACTTGCGAGTTTGGGCATACTCTGGCACAGATGTTAGAGTATTCACTTAAAAACTGATACCCTGCCCTGTAATTCTCTTGTGTATACCTGAATATAACACAAAGATCCATGCTGAGGTGCTAAAACCTATTGATGGCCAATTACTATCAGTTACACATACATGATAACTTCAACATGGGATCTGGATGTCCGATTTAAACACTTTATAGATATGCTGTTTCACTGACTTTTCTTATGGGGTCTGTATTGGTATTCAGCTCTACGGTGATAACAACAAGCAGTCTATATTAATTTGTCTGGTGACTGGTCAATATGCTGTCTGTGTTATAGGAGTCCTTTTGATCAGAAGAGCTGAGAATGCCCTCTGCTATCCAATGGTATCGGTCTTCTGATAATGTTACACAGAAAAAACAAGGCTTTAGACAGTTTTAAGCCAACAGTTATTGCAGGCTTAGGGCTGGAGATTGCCTATATGACCATTTTACTCTGCCTCACCACCAAATGGACAAGTGCAGTCAGCCTGCGGACTGATGGTTAACGAAGGAGGGAGAATACTTTCCAAAATCACTCTAACTCAATGACTTTCACTCATCTGAGCATACCCTAGAGCAGGAGAGAAATTTGATTTTAAGAGCTGTTTCAGGAGCCAGAATAATCATTGAAAACCATAGCTAGTGAGAAAGAAAATTAATTCAAATGCTTATAATGAATTAATCTTTTACAGACACAAGAGATGCTGGAGGTTGAGTTTGCATCAGAGAGCATGTGAGTAAATCCCATATGGGGCCAAAGAACTGTACTTTGCAAAAGCAAGCAGTCAAACACATGCTAGCATTTACTATAATATAGTTTAAAATTGTCAGCATCACAGCAACAGCTGGTATTTATCAAGTTAGTTGCATATTGGCTAAAACACTGTGTACGTTATCTACCAAGAATCATCCTGGATACTAATTTATCCCATTATTTGCTGGAAAAGGGAGAAGGCCCTGTGCTTATTACTACTATTGTTTACCATTATCATTAAAAAAATAAGGAAGCCACATTTCAGATGTCTCCCAAAATTAAAAATCGGTGACATATTTGAGACTATGCTGGACAAGGAAACCTCTAAGGAAAGCGTTACTCCTTGGTGTTTATTTAAGGATGTATTTAGGTCATACTAGTTCTGATTGCATTTTTTTTCCTCTCTTTCAGTCCAGTCCCTCCTGAAAAGCTTGTCACTAATGGTGTATTAGTGGTAATTTTAAACTGTTTCTCTTCTATGTTGGTTTGCATGCTAGTGAGGGGAGTGGTGAATCTGGCAGGTGCCCGAAGACCTTGCTGCAGGCAGGGCTGAAGTGGAGGGAGATGGGGGGTCAGACACTGGCAGCCATCCTGTTGTGCTGCTCTCTGTGGGAGGATGTATTATGAAAGAGTGAACACAGTCATTGGGGATACCCAGAGACCTGTCCACCACCACCATCTGGTATCAAGCCTCTTGACAAAGTCTGAAGTCCTCTTTCATTGACTTACTGCCTCTGTGTCATTCCCCCTGGGGACTTCTCTTGGGACCCCCTCACAGCCATCCCGTTTTCCCCACGTCCACAGGATGATATGCAAGTGACTTTCTCGAGTGCCCTTAGCTCATTATTTAGAGGAGGCAGCACTTGGCTGTCCAGCTTCACCAAAGCAGGGCTGTAAGGACAGCTCTGGGATTTGGCCAACCCACCAGTCGACCCTCGGGAGGCCTCAGCACACCCCTGTTCCCTCACCTGTTATTTCCCCTCCCTTCCCAGCCCCATCCCCGTGGATGGACCACAGCACCACAGCCATTTTTCTTTCAGCAGAAACCTGGCACATCTTCCGAGTGCCAAGGTCTTTCTCTTATCAGCCTAACAAACACAGGGTGGACAGTTTTCCAGACCCCAGGGACCCAGGTGACTAGAGATAGGTAGCAGTGAAGTGACTGAGATATGGCATGTTTTGTATACTTAATTCTCTCATTGGCCATCCCTGCTACAGTCTCGTGAAATTGCCTGCTTGGAAGTCCTGGTGGACAATAGACAGATGAAGAAAGAACCTTCAGGTTAGACTTTAAACTAGAAACAAAAAGTCTTATTCTATGGTAAACTGAAAATGTCTCATTCTTTTATCATTCTCTTATCTGGTAATTTCCCTACTTTATTCTTATAATTAGAGCACAGGAATTGCATAGTTAAGAGTATATACAGGATGATATATCCAATAATTATAGTGTGTCTGTGCTAACTAACTATTAAAATTGGACTTTGAAATTAGAGTGAATGATTAGACTGATAACAAATCTTATTAGTGCTGTAAAATAGAAGTAAATATATATTTCTATCTCAATAACTTACATTTTGCCCAATTTGCCTGTGTGTCTGCATTTTTAAAACAGCTACTGCTGTTTTATAAGCTCTTTGTTTTCTTCCACATCACCCCCCCCACACCCCACCCCCCACCCCCCCGTAATGTTCCCTGTTTGGATAAATAGAGTCTGAGAGCTTTTAAGTATTGTTGAATGTTTTGTTTATTAAAATGACAACTTCTGAACGACCATCTAATGTTCTATTTCTGAGATCATAATCATTAACTTCTCTGTATGCTTTTCATCTTTTTTTTTTAGAAAAAGACTTCTTATTTTCAGTGAAGGGATCCTACGAAGACAGCCAGACCCTGTCGCTGGGCTCTTCCTGGCGATCCACAGAGCCCCTGGACTTCCATTACATCAAGTACAGCCTGTCAGAGCTGCGCGTGGCTCTAGCAGAGAAGAAGCCTTATTTCTGCTCGGTATGTGATCTTTAGCTTGAGGAAGCACAGTAAACTCATACTTCCATACCTCCATACTTTCCATACTTCACTGAGGCAAATGGAAAAGAACTGGTATTTTTGATTAAAATGTGTCTTTCATGTTCTTCTGCTCTGGAAGAGCATTGTACCCCCTAAGAGTCCTAAATATTAGATGCCAACTTGGAAACTGCTGGACAGTGACCCCCATTTGAAAAAATAAGTTGGTGACAGTGCTTTTTTGTGGTGTATACATTAAATATTTTTCTACATTATAATTTATTTTTCAGTGTACCTCAGGTGAAGAGAAAAAAGACTGCCATGCATCCCTCACTATTCCTCTGGATTCACTTCCCTTTAAGGAGAAAGTAGCAGTAGCAAAGGTGATCGATACCAACTTTTTAGAATAAATGTGAAGCTATGGACCAAAGGTCAATGGGCATGAGTTAACTCGATCATTGTGAAGTAGGGGTTTAGATATATAACTGTTAGTGCCCTTACATTCCTAACAGAGAGGGTTATGGACCTGTACATGTTCATATGAACCAAGTAGAACCAAAACCCACAGTCAAATGTTTGAGAGAGGGATTTCTATGACCAGCTGGGGGACTAATGCGAGTCAGAGCAAATGCAAACGATGAGGCAAGACGGGGCACACTGGCAGAGCTGGTGCTGGTTTTTACTGTATAACTGCTCTGCATGTCTTTAGTATAAAACAATTTAAAGAAAATGAAGTGGACTTGGAGAGGTTTTAAAAATTGGATGGGTTTTCAGATTGTTATGGCTTTGTGGCTCCAACATGGCTCTTAGAAGGGCTTCAAAGCTAACAGAAAGGAAAGGGCATGAAATAATCTCCAGTGCTTGTATTGTGTTTTTTTTCTAGGATGAAACAATCAATTTACATGTGAAGTCAAATGACTGGTAAGAAATTCTGTCTGTGGCTTTTGTGGTTGTGAAAAAAAGATGCTGCCCAGTTTTTGCCTTCTTACCTTTTTCTGTAACTAAGGGAGAAAGTATTTAGTCAATGGTTATATTTACTCCTATTTACCCCATTTTAGTTACCCATGTCCAGAAGGTGAACGTTGTTAACTATGCTGGGTGAAATCTCCTGTTATGCTACTATGCAGGAGATCAGTTTGGATGGGGAGAATAATCTTTTCTGTCTGCAAAATCCATGGAGCTACGAGTTTAGAAAAATATGTGTTTATACCTCACTTTTCTTACTTCTAAAGAATCCAGAGTATTTGTATTTATAAAACCTGGAGGTCTTCAGGCAACAAATCCTAAATATTCCACTGTTTATGGTATCTGTATATGGATTGAAGTATTTATGTTAGACACCTTGAAAATCAGTGTAGCAATAAACAATACTACTCGTTTTCTTCTGTAAGATTTTACAACTTTTTAACTTACTGAGTCTTTTCTCTACCTTGTCTATGCTATCTGTGATGTGTTTTTGTGGGGCCACAATAGCAGCTTTTTTAAGCCTAATAGTAGAGTTCATGACTTGTAAGCATGGGTCCAGACATTAATTGTAAGTGATCACGCACATCCCATTTTAACCTGGACTTTGTTTGAGGTCAAGAAACTTAGATGTTCGCTTGGAGTTTGATCTGTGTACAGAGGAGAAAAATTTCCTACAGAAACGGAGGAAGTTTGTGGCTTCTGCTCTGAAAAAAGCACTTCATTTAGAGCGAGACCTACAAGACCATGAGGTATGGGGACAATCGTACGGACCGGACTGTGCTGTGTAACAGGGATGTGTTATGCTTGTAGCCATTTGCATATTGTTCCTTAACCAGCCCTGATGTATTCAGTGCCCCATGTAAAGCATCGAGAAATGTTTAGATGAAACAATGTGAGAGCATGGGTAGTATCAAACCCACTTGCTACAAGTTTGCTCAGAAAACAGAATGCCATAAATCAGCTTTTTTTCCCTGCCTTATTTCTTTTTCATCTGTGAATTATGGACCTGGATAGTCCTACTCTCTTAGCTTGAGCAGTCAGTCACCAAGGCCCCATAAGGTATTTTATATTATCAGATTTTGGAGGGGGAAAACCTAGCAGTTTAAGTGAAACATGACACTGATGGATGAGGATGTTTCTTATCACAGACTCTCTCCTCTGGTGCTTATCATCTCAGCTGTATTGTCACTCTAATAGCACAAAGACATTCAACATTTTTCTCTCATCTGTCTGAGTTAGGGTTTGTATTGGTTCATGTCCATGCTGGCATGCGGATGGTCTGTGCTTTACGGAGGGAACATGGTCTGGGATCAGGCACTTCAGAAATGAAGTAGTTTTCATTTTGAGAGGGTTTTTTTCACCTGTGTTTTTTCCTTCGTCCAGGACAACTGGACCAAAGGCATATTAAGCATTATATGACAGAATGGCTTTGAATGCTATAAATGATGTCCATGCTCACAAACCGATCACATCAGTATATTACTTATCATTAGCACACTAGTTTTAGTGGAAAAAAGCAGTTTCTTAAGTATAAGAATTTTTTAGGGGAAGTACTTCTAACTACTAGTTTCAGATTTTCCAACAAGAGAATGCTTCCTAATAATCAAGTAAACCCAAATCAGAACGCTTTGCTTTGACCCGAAATGCGTGATTTGAATCAGGTCAAAGAAGCACTGCTCAGTATTTCCCTGATGCAGTTGCCTGGAAATGCGTATGGGAAATGTCATTCGGCTCCTCTTCTCTCAGTGGGTTTCTTGGAGGAATTTGTCTTCCTGTAACATAATTTAGATTTCCATGCAATTAGGCTTTGTGGTTCATCACTGCAATTATATGCTGTAGGTACTTTATAAGAAATATAATCTAGTCATTATACTTGACTTACAAGACAGGATGAGCTCTGCTGGTTCTCAAAATAGAGCTCTCATGAGATGATGTTCCTTTAAAGAAAACGTAGTTAAATTTTGAAATGCCTTGAATCAGCAAGTTTTGAGCTGTTTTGGTAAGCCAGAGTGTAACAATTTAGAATCAAAATTGATTGATTTTGATCAAAAAAGTAAAAATTAGCAAATTGTCAGACCCTTTTATTTTTAAATTATTTTTCTGTGCAAAATACCAGGTTTTCATCTTTTTCTCCCCTGTTCGGGGAAATGGTGGAATGTTGGAATTTCTTGTGAGACAGAAATGCTGTAATTTGCTCAGCTCTGATCAGATGTGCTGGTAGACTAACTTGTTGCTTACCACTGCTGTGTTGATGTTTAAACAGGTACCAGTTGTAGCGGTCATGACAACAGGAGGTGGCACCCGGGCACTGACATCTTTGTTAGGCAACCTGTTGGGTCTTCAGAAGCTGGATCTCTTAGATGCTATTTCATACATCACTGGGTCATCTGGTTCAACATGGTAAGGTGATCCTGAACAAAGACATCATTCGTCACCTCTGTAGTCTGCTGTGTGAGAGATTTATTCTCTTTGTTTTGGTAAAGGACGGTGTACTACTTTAGTCTCAAGCTTTTTTACTGCTGCATTGGGAACAAGTTGCCTGAGCCAGCGTATGGCCTAGGCACTGCTTATGAGGAACAACATTTTCCTTGACCCTTTGTTTCATCTCTAGGATCTTTCCTAGTGAGTGACCCTGGTGCAAATCACAGCCTTGTGCATAAACCTGCCTAGCACGGAGGGGCTTTTTGCAAGTCCTCAGGTTTCACTAGTGATTTGGGGGGGTTCTCTAAATCAAAAAATCTTTTCTCTTCAATAATAAACTGAGCCCAAAAGGTGTTTTTAATAAACCTCAGTTAGTTAATTTGTTGTGGTCCTTAAATCCAAGACTAAAAAGTGAAAGTGTCTTGAGCATATGACAATGTACTTCCTTTCTTTTCCCCAGGACCTTGTCACATTTGTACCAGAGCACTGACTGGTCACGCAAGGATCTGTCCAGACAGATTGCTGAAGTCCGCAGACATATGACCAAGTGCAAGCTAAGCTGCTTTTCCCTGGAGAGCTTGAAGTACTATGACAAGGAGCTAAAACTGCGGAAGCAAGAGGGATACCAGATCTCTAGCATTGATTTTTGGGGGCTTCTGCTGGAAAAAGCATTAAGTGATGGGGTAGCACATCTATGTTTTCCCTAACGGCTACTGAATATGTTGTATGGAAAATGAAGCTGCAGGGACAGATGCTAGCCTGAGAGCATGCCACTATTATCCAGCAGATGATTTCTGCTGACTACCAAAGGGGATTTGTCCTCACATATCTCTCAACACATAATTGGCAGCCCAACGGGTATTCTGTAGAGCAGAAAACCTATGTCTCCTTATACCAGTATGAGTATCTGAGCACCTAACAGCAGAGTCCTGATCTTGGTTTCTTTTACTCTGTTCCTCCCTGTGGGAACTTAAATAATCCATGTAAAGTGGATGCATTTACTGGGGAGAACGAGAGACCATTGTACCACAAAGTGTCCTAGAGGTCATCTGTAATTAAATGAGCTTATGTAGATGTGTAAATGTTTAGATCACCCCTTGACTAAAAAAATGTCTGGACACAAAATGAGTGGAGAGAATAAGAAAATGAAGGTCGAAACAGGTATTTATTTTGCTGTAATCTTGCAAGCCCATACACCATGCTAAGAAGCTCTCTTGGTTTTGCTCTTTCTCTGTTTCTGGTCAATTCACAGAAAAACAATCACAAACTCTCAGACGAGCGACAGGCAGTGAATCAGGGCCAGAATCCCCTACCTATCTACATGATCCTCAACATCAAAGAAGACTACAGCCTTTCAGAGTTCAAAGGTGATGGTAAAACTGAACTGTATCTGGACTCGGTTGGTGTTCAGATGATCTGCATTACCAGTTACTGCATGTCCTGCGACTCCTTGCACTGCTGAACCACAGCATTCATGAACAGTTCCTTTTCCTCCTTAACTTCCTCTTCCTTTTCCATTTCTAGACTTTGTGCCTAGGCTCTGGGAGGAACCCATCTTCTATGGGGCAGGAGAAATCTGGGGGAGGTGCTTAAGGACAGCCAAGGTACTCACAAGTCAAAGCCTTAGCTCCACATGTGGGGTAACTTGGGCTGACGCCTTTGGTATAAACTTCACTTATGTCCTATCTGGAGAGGCTCGTTGCAAAGTTCTGAATGAACAAGTTTGGGAAACATTACTGCGTGAGCGGCTGAAACCAGTTGAATGTTAACTCCTTACACTGAGGAAGGCCAGTGTGATCACCCTGCTGATGGGGTTTGTCCTGCAGCAGCTTCCTTGTCATTTCAGAGCCCTTCCTGCAGGGAGGTAGGGATAGGATTGAGATTTAAAAGTTCCTTTTGTGCCTCTGCAGAATGGGTGGAGTTCACCCCTTATGAGGTCGGGTTCTTAAAATACGGCGCCTTCATTCGTGCAGAGGATTTTGGCAGCGAGTTCTTCATGGGTCGCCTGATGAAGAAGCTCCCTGAATCCCGCATCTGTTTCATGAAAGGTGATGTGCTCCATTTGTGAAAATTTCAATTGCATAAAAATGTAGTTTATTTTTAATATAATACAGACCTTGCATATTGCAATCAGTGCCCTGCAACAAGCAGGACTGAGGCAAAGTGTACAACATGTTGCTCTCACCTCTGGCTGAATTCCTTAGGTGCTGGAGATGGGCTAAAAAATACTTAGAGGAAATTTCAAATAACACTATTCACTGCTGCTTTTGTCTTGAATGATGACTCTCATGCCTGAAGTATCAGGGCTACTTAAAGAGGTTAGGTTTGTTTTGAACCGATCAGCAGCAAAGTTCCACATTTGTATTTTGAAACTGGAATCTTAAAATCAAATTTGTCTATGAATGGCATGATTGTATAACAAAAAGCAATGTTGTTACTGAGTTTGCTATAAAATATGACAATTTTGAGTTTTTCTGAACTATTACTGATATTTCTGCAAGTTTAATAGTATTCTAAATACTTGGTAATTTTGCTAGCGTGATTAAATCAATGAGTTTTGTCACCCTTATTTCAGTAGGGTGGGTAGCTCCCACTAATGCATGAAAAACAGCTTTGCAGTTTTTATGCAATTCTTGTTTTAATTTTGCGTAATGCTAGAGCTCTCTACCAGACCCCTTTGTATGCTAGTTCTCTGAGGTGAAGCTGTCCGCAGAAGAGTCCATCTGCTCTTAAACCCTGAACAACAGATGTGTTATATATAAATAAGGATGACACACAACAGGACACCAAGGATACCAGTAAGAAAGGGTTTACTTATGAACTGAAAAATCCATACAACCAGCAACACCTTGTGGTATTCCTTATTTGGTGTGCAGAGAAGTTGTACATCTTGATGTATGATGCAGGAGTAGTCCAGAATCATACTGGTACAATCATGAGAAAATAGCTGGGCATGTGGAACAGAAGATTGTGCTTAGCCACACAGACACTAAATCTCAGAGCTTTAATGGCTATGCTTAGAGCTTTTAGTGGTGTCATGAACTAAGAAAAGAGGTGGCTGAGGGAAAAGACTCAGAAGAGAACACAGGATCCAAGAGTATAAATAGGTCTGAAAAAGGGAAGAACAAATTCATGGAAGGTGGTCCCACTGGTGGCTCTGACATGCAGTAGTTCAGATGCAGCCACCAGCAGTAGAAGTACCAAATCCACAACCTTGAGATGCTGGAGACTACACTGGAGGAAAAATCCCTTCATACTTTCTATTTTCTTATATTCTTCCATTAAGCACTCTGTGCTGACCGCCAGAAGTAGGAGGTAGATAACAGAACTAGGTGGGACTACAGAGTCTTCCGAGAACTTTGTGTCTCCATCGCAGTTTCGCAATGACAGTGGTGTAGAGTGTTCATACCCAAGGTGGCCGGGTAACAAGCACACTCAACACATCCAGTCTGGGCTAAGCTCTGTGTTCTCACCCTCAGCACCTGAATTAGGCTGGTGACCCCACAGCCATAGGTGTATCTTTAGAAAGGATAGAGTGGAGAGTTAAAGCAATGTTGCCATCTAGTGATACAACATGTAATGCCCTCTTGGGTTGCAGTTAAAGTGTACTATTAGTTACAGCGTGATAGTTTAAGGACAAAGCAAGGTGACGTCCGCAGGGACAGGTAAGGGCTTTTATAAGAGCAATGGCTAGAGCTGGAAAGATTGGATGAGCTTATGGGGATGCAAAACCCTCAGGTTTCCAGAAGAAAGGCTGAGGTGCATGAAAGCTTGCCTGCTATTTTCAACTCAGCCTAGTAAAAGATACTGCCTCTCCTCATAGTTCTTACTTCAGCAAATATGAAAATTCAGTGCAAGAGGTTAGGGAAACATTGCTATGTAATTACAACCAAGTTCTGGCTGGACAAGAGTGTTTGGAAGATACTAAAATGCATGAGCAGTGTGTAACTCCTGGGGCTCAGGAAGGCAGAAGAGTTATGGAGTGAGAATGCACCAAGTGAAGACAGGAGAAACGAGAGAAGTTGCCTTCTCACAGCAGGCCTGGACAGAAGCTTCACAAGCTGCAGGGAAATGAGGTCGTGTTGATGGAAACTGGCCAGTAACTATCTGCAAATGGTTGCCAGCTGAGTGTAGAGCCAGAGACCCCCTATCTGATTTCTTAATTATGTATTTCTAATGTTTCTCTAGCAAGTCCCATTCTTACGGGGACTTCCTGTGCAGCAGAAGACCCTTGGCTTCTTGTCCCACTCCACAAACAAGCCAGGTTTAAAAGGGAATTGTATTTCTGTTACTAATTTAAAAGGGAATTGTATTTCTGTTACTAATTTATGAAATGCATAATTATTGTATTGTGCCATTCAAATTATTGCATCCTTTGTGATGTATGGTTTTTGCAAAGCTTTCACTGGTAGAGATTTTCAAGACAAAGCTCAGCACTGCCTTCTCTGGTAGAGTTCTTGTCAGGGCCTGCGGCAGAGCTGTGGAGGAATAAATACTTCTCAAGATTCAAGAGGCTTTTGGAGATTTCTGCACTGGGGAGACATTTTTAGGTGTTCTTTTAAGTGGGAGGGCAAAAGCCGAAGAACGACTATGGGGATGAGAATAACAAGGAGAGGGAGAAGAGTCTCACCCAAAAGAACTTGTGGCAAGAGAAATCTTACAAGGGACAGTGAAGATGTCTTGTTTTAGGTGACTGCTCTGCAGACTATCCCAAATTGTGTTCTAACCTCTTGAATCTTGGCTGTTCAGGAGCAGCCTCCAAATCTTTAACTGAGTATACGGTTGTATATGACTCACTTTGTAGACCAAACTCTTATTTTATGGGAAATGGCGTGGTTTTACTCTCTGATGACAGTTGCTTATAGGACAGAAAATGTTGGTTTGCAGTATAGCAGCAATAGCTGTATGTGACAATGAATTACAGTGGCTGAAGGCCTGGCACAATATTTAGAACTATTTAGGTTCCTCTTTGAGGACAGAACGTGAGTTGCCGCAAAAGAACTTCATACAGTTTTTGGTGAGAGTTTGGAAACCTTGACGTTTTCCAATACCCCTTGCAAAGCTGAAGGTTTATTTTTTTTAAAGGGATATTTTCCATTAAAATATTTCCAAAGCAGTTTCCCTGTTCTCTACCATTGCACAGGCCTGTGGAGCAATGTCTTTTCCTACAACCTCTTGGACGCCTGGCATTCGTCAGATCCTGCAGAAAGGTGCTCACTGAGGTGTACCCAACACAGGACTGTTGATGTTGGTTGGTTACATTTCTGTTTCTACTTTACCTGTTGTCTTATGAATCTTTAAATGAATGTTACAGAAATGTTGTGAAATGTTTATGAAGGCTTTTAAAATCTTAAAACTGAGGTCAATGATGCACTGCTTTTTTTTTTGCCCTGAGTTGTCATGTTGCCAGCGATATCTAATTAGGTTTCCTCTCTGAATTCATTCATAGCAACTTTATTTCCGTTAGTCTCCCTTGGACTGAATTTATGCAAGTGATGATGTGCTACCAAATATAAAACTACTGAAGTTTTTTAATAGATTGTCTTTGCCGGGGGCCTTTCAGTGAACCTACATGTTGTAACAAATATCTTAGTGCTGTGCTCTCTCCTGCCTTGGCAGATGGTACTTTTCATATGTTGTTGTTCAAGACTTGGATATATCAATTACATGGAACTCCATTTTAATTTTCTTTGATCTTGTTGTAAACCTGTGTTCTCCTTAGAGTTGTTGGCTGTCCTTCCTGTGTTCAAATGTGGTTCGTAAGTTTGGTTTATGGGCTTTTCATCACTTTCTCCATGGAGAAAGTGTTGCAGAACCCTGAGCTCAATAAATGCTTGTGATAGAAAGTCACTGGCCCTCTTTATGAGGTGCCATTTAGCACAACCCTTTTTCCCTGCTCTTTTCTGGGTGTCTAAGTCTCCTAATAGCATTTTTGGTTTTTTTTTTTCAAAGCTGGTTTGGACTAATTTTGAAATATACTGGTCCAGATTCTCAGCCTACCGTGACCTTCACACAGGGAATCCAACTATGACTTCTATCAAGCAGTAGATCACTTTTTCCAGCTTTAGGAAGTTTGTTGCCACTCTGACTTTGTTTTTCATGGAATATGCTTTACTGAAGTTTGATTTTCTTCTTGCTCCTACTTTGATATTGATTTGATTGTATGTTGCCATGTCTTATTAGGATCTTCTTTCCTCTAGCTAGTATTAGATGCCTTTTGATATTTAAGTATTGCAAAGAACTGTATCAAAACTACAACTTGCTCATGCCCTCTACCCTTCAGAAGGAGACGAGCCTTCCCCACCAGCCAGGAGCCATGAATTGGAGACTTACTTAGTCACCCCTGAATGTGGCATCATGGGCATCATTCGTCAAGTCCTGACCGAGCGGGTGATGGTTTCAAAGTTCTACAACTTCCTGAAGGGGTTCCAGGTGCACAATGAATACCTTCAGAGCAAAAGCTTCTGTATATGGAAAGGTAAACATTCCTGAATATTAATTTTTTTCTGCTTTGATGGTTGGTGTTTTCATCAGTGAAGAGAAGGCAGAGGATGAACAGGTTTTATTCTTCACTTCGGAAACAAAAATTTCAAGATAACTAGTTAAATTTCATCCAGTCAAATCAGCTCCAAGAAATTCCTTGATTCCAGGGAGGGGCAACTACTGCTCATCAGAGATAGAAGAAGAGCAGCATGAGCAGTAAAGGAGCTCTGTCTTTTTACCTTGGGCAGGTCTTCCTTTTCTGTGTCAAGGCTGAGCTTCCATAGTGTGGCAGGGTCTTGGAAAGCAAAAATAATGGGAAGACAAGAGGCTTTTTTTCCTCCCTTATTAACCAAACCATGGATATATTACTTCTTCATTGAATCACTCATCATAACAAATATTTCCTTTTAGATACTGTACTAGAGAATTTCCCCAACCAGCTGACAGAAACAGCAGAGTTCATGTGCCTGGCAGACACGGCGGGATACATTGATATCAGCTACCCGCCGCTCATGAGGCCAGAGAGGAAAGTGGATGTTGTCCTACACTTAAACTATTCTTCTGGATCACAGACATCGGTGCGATGACCACTCTATTGTCTTTGATAATGACTACTGTCTTTTAGCCCTTTTAGCCCTCTTTAACTCCTAAGGAGTCAGAATAATTTATGCAGAAGAAACTTATTCTTGGAGAAAAGGATTCTTGGTATACAGATCCCATTTTGTAGACACCTAGGTCTCTCAGTGATGCTGGTATACCATGGCAAATCCCCTAAGGAGAGCAGAAGTAGTATCAGTTTTCTAAATATTTTATTTTAATTAACCCTCTGGTAGGTAAATACTATCTCCTAGGTCTGTGTGCTCCTGGGATCTCAATACGGCTATCGAGGCTACACTCTGGATGGAGTGTTTCTCTGGAACTAGTAGCACTACTGATGAACTCATTTTATTTCTCTTGTGATAGCCATCTAAAGATAATCACATGCAGTTGAATTAGAAGCAATTTGTCCAGTTGTCTTCAGAACAGTAACTGGATTTATTTTTTGTTCTAAATTGTGGAGAAGAATTGTCCTTTGATGCCATATCCGCTGCTTCAAATACCAGCTAACAACCTGGTCTGTAATTCCTGTTACTAGATATGGATAAGACAGAAGTTCTTGAAGACTAAAATTTTCATATGCGCCAACCAGATTCAGGAACAAAAATCCTATTTACAAAAATTATTTACACACCCACAAGATTAAATTAACATTTTAATCAAGATGGTGTTTGCTCCCAGATGCCAACATAATTTTTCACAACCATCTTAGGGCATCTAAGACAGTTAGAGGCTTTTAAATATTTCACGCCAAGTCAACAAAATGTTTGTACCTTTGTGAATCCATATTTAAAAACTGTACCATTTCATATTCCTGTCCGTTCCATTCATTTCTGGATTTTCTCCAGTAAGGGGCATGTTTCTGTGTCCTAAGCAGCTAGGCCACCCTTGCCTGCAGCCTTGAATATCTTATTTATCTTGCAGATAAAGGCTGAGGAGGAGGAGGAGGTAGGACAACAATCAAGAGTGCAAGTTGGAGGCTGGGTCTTGAACTGTTGTTCTGTTAACAACTAGTACTTAATATCTCACGCAAGAGACAAAGGCCAGAAGAAATACTGACAGCAAACGCTGCTCCTGGATCTTTGTGAAGGGCCTTTGATGGATGTGTTGTGCGTTAGGAAAAGTTGGGGCAGGGGGGGCGGCAGAATTTCTGACCTTTTCTTTTTTTCTGTCCAAACACAGCCTTTGGAAGAAGCCTCCAAGTACTTCCTAAAGCAGGGAATCCCATTTCCCAAAATCCACCTGAGTGAAGAAGAAAAGAAAAATCTAAAGGAGTGCTACATCTTCGAAGATGCAGAGACCCCAGAGGCGCCAACAGTGGTGTTTTTCCCGCTGGTGAATGACACCTTCAAAAGATACAAAGAGCCTGGTAAGCCATGGGACAGAGACGGTCCTCCCACCACCTGGCCATCCTTTGGATGGGATGGGGATTTGGATGGGAGCCATGGTCTAGCGTGGTCCCCTCCCTCCTCTGCTGTGGTTACCGTGGGAGAGAAATGCGGGTGTCCAGGTAGCGAGGAGCAACATTGTGCCCCATCTGGAAAGCGGGACATGGGACCACATCTATACCCCATCGATGACCTTTCTTTATTTGTCAGGTGTGGAGCGCAGCCCCATTGAGATGGCGCAGGGCAATGTGGATGTTTCCAGCATTTTTTCCCCGTACTGCTTAAACAGCTTTACCTACACAGAGGAGGAGTTTGACAAGCTGGTAGAACTGACCAGCTACAACATTCAGAACAACAAACACCTGATCCTTCAGGCTTTGAATTCAGCTATAGAGCAGAAACGACAGCACAAAAAATAAACACCGTCCTGAGTTTCAGAAAGATATCCGAATAATATTTCTTTTTCCTACAGAAGAATCAAGACCTGTTTGTGAATGAACATGACAGACTTGGGAAAGTACAAAGACTTGTCTAAGCCTGTGGCTCCTCTTCACCACGTGGCAATCCTAGATAAACCAATCAAACAAAATAATGATTAGGTTCGTGCTTTATTTACGTTGGATTTCACTGCTGGTGAACATTTTTTTCAGGTACATAAATGTATCTGCAGTAAATTAAAGCTTAGGAAATATGGGGTTTATTGACCAGTTTTTTAAATGCATGAATGTGCGACAGTAATACCAATTCTTTCAAAATTTACTATACTAGTAGAAGTTATATGTGAAGACAAATGAGCTACAGATATTTAATTTATTCCAAATCTAGTGTAACAGAAAAATACATAATAAAAGTGTACCATTTCAAAGAGAAAGAGAAAACTATATTTTCCTATAGTGACAGCAAGAAATTTTGTTGGAAATAACATGCAAAATGAAACATAAAAGATATAGAAAATCTGAGATTTCACATGGAAAATACACATTTTCTATACTTCTGAATTTACAAGTTTTATTACACCAGCAATATTGGAAAATCCCTTGGAAGTGACTATTCTAAACCCTGTTGTGAGTCAGGATTGGCTCTTCTGATGCGTGCGTAAGTACCTAACCTGGGGTTGTGCTTTTCACTGAACACTCACAGTATTTAGAGGATCCAGCTCAGCATCTGCATCCCATTAATTTTAATAGTATTTCTTGTTATTATAGGATGGGATGCTGTGAGAATAAAAACATCTAAAACTGAGACACATGCAGATTTTGTGGTAAGAAGGCAAGCTAAGTGCTTTACACTGATATCCATGGGTAATTCATGGGTAATTGCATAACTTGCTTAGCCCCTGACTGTATACAATCAACACACAGTCCGTGCAACTACTATAAGTAACACAAGGCAATTTGTTGAAACTGCTTGTTTTCGATATGAAGACCAAAATAATTATTTGCTTTATGAAGGATTTTAATAATGCAAATACTCTGTAAACCTGTTTCATTACAACAGAGATGCTAATCTAAGAAAAGATATAATGCTTCAGTCAGTATCAGTTGCCTTTAATTACTTCAAATTTAAATGAAATGCAGTAACTTGTCTGTGCTGAAGTAACATGTATTGGCACACACAGAGCTATGCATAATGCATCATAGCCAAAACAGAAAATAAATCCTTAATTCAAAATGAAAGGTGAATCTCTAAAAGGCTGAAAAATTCTCTTCCCTCTTGCTATCATCGTTTGTCTCTCTCTCTTCCTTCAAGCATTCCTTGATGGCTTTAAGCCTTTGTTGTCTTTAGTCTCCCACACTCACCTCCAATGACCTCAGCCCCCTTAGGGGTGGTGTGTCCTTGTCCCAGCTGCTTTTCCAGGCCCTCACACCTCCATCCAATTTGCATCCCTGGTTCAATCCTCCAGTGTGCTGAAATGGCTATTTACTTGCCAGTGCTCATCAAGGGCTCCTCTTTGTGATCTCCGCTGCTGAGTCACACAGTCCCTTTCGGCATTGCCTCTCCTCTGCCCCAGTTGTAACTCCCTCTCAGCCTTCCCTGTTTATCATTATGGCAAACCCATTTGGGGTGACACATGCGTTTGCTACTTCTCCCACCTGCCCATCTTCCAGGTGGGGTTTGGGGCATCTTCAAGAGCTGCCATCCAAGGCTGTCAATGACACCAAGTTTCAAGAACCCTGCCTCTCTCTTTCCACCCCTGTCCTTAACTATACCCTTTTGCTTCCCTTGCTGTCTTTTTGTTTGTTGGTTTCTTTTTAACAGAGGGAAGCCCCATTTATTCCAGGTGTGCCACTAAGGCATCCCTTGCTCTGCTGTACCTTCTAAGGGCTGAGCCTGTCCCACCTCCCAGCAGTCTGGCCAGGCCCACACCATAGCTCCTAGTGGTGCTTTCAGCATAGGTAAAGCTCTTGGACAAGAACTGGATCTTTGGACGTGATGACCTTACAGGTCTTTTCCAACCTTAATGATTCTGTGATTCTGTGGTTCTTGTCAATTCTCCCATTGCAATCCTCAGACATCGATGACTTTCTGCTTTCAGATACACCCAGAGCCACCTGAGTCCCACAGCAAGGTTCTTGCTGTGACCCTGAAAATACCTATATGTCCTGTGGTAATGCAGACCCTGCAAAAGGTCTGGCTTAATCCTTCACCCAGCCGTTCTTCTCCTGGGGCACTGGGGGCCTTCACTCAGAGATATGTAGCAACCCCATAGGTAACATTCTTGAGTAGAGGTGAAGGACACCAGCCCCATTGTGCCATCTGCAGTTGGTTTTTACCTCTCTGAGATATGGTAGCGGTGTTTCCAGGTGACTGCTCCTCAGCAATGGCCGGGTCTCCTGACTCCCATCTAGTCAGCACTCTTGGTCTGTGTTTAGTCGGGGTGCTTCGTTTGTGACTTAGGGGGTTGGTTAATTTGTTGGGCTCAGCTTGCTTTTTATCATTACGTTTATTAATTAATTGCACAGAACACGCAGAAGAACCTGGCGGTCAGTTCTTGCAGGCCAGTGTGGAGGCTTTGTGTGGCTTTGTCTCCTGGCGTTTTTTGTTCTGGTTCAGCTACTGATGGGGTACGTTTCCTGTGCTCAGCCTCTGGGCTGTACTGAGGCATTGAAAGAATGCAGGTTACAGCTGCAGATGTGGGCATTTAAAAGCCCTTTTGGTTTTGCAGGTTGGGAGTGTCCCTTTTTACAGGAAATAGGAGTAATTTCATGGAATTATCCCTTCAAGGGAGAAAACAAACTAGGCGGGGAGAAGCACTGCAAAAATCCAGGCCCACGCTGTATCACGGTGTTAGCACTGACAGGAGTTAGCATGATTTTTCCTAAATGTTTTACAAGACAGAACTCTTAGCAGCTGTGGTAATAGGAACTACAAACACTAACACGGTGACCTCCTTAATTGTAATGAAGATGTTCTGCATCCTTTCTGTGTCTGGTTTTTCCTTCTTACCTATTCATTATCTGTAGGTAAGCGAAGGGATTAGCATGCAATTGCACCTTTGCCCCAGCCCTTCTGATTATCACAAAGGTGCATCGAGAACTGGGCAGCTGAGTGAGGTGAGTCAGCCCATAGGAACCTAAAGAAAGCAGCAGTGGGATTTTTGAACCCCTCGCGAGGCACGTGAGTACCGGGACAGCCCTGTCGGGTGAGTGCCGCTGAGGAAGCAGAAATTAATGGGATGGTTGGCAGCACCATTTTACGCTGTTCTGTAGCCCAAAGAGTGATCAAACAAAAGATTATTGCAAACAGCCTGAGTGAAGTGAGCTATTTGTTCGTGAGACTACAGGTTGCACCACGTGAATGACAGGAAATGTGTCTGCCACAGCGGGTACAGGAGAACGTGGGTGGTAGAGCAGGAATCCCTTCTGAGAAACCCTGTGCCAAAACCTGTTCACATGTAAAGCTCTGCTGTGTACGTGCAATATCCCACCGTCTTACCAGAGCGATAATGCTGCAGAGGAGGCTATCAGGGGTTCATTTCCAGCAGGGCTGGTTTCCTCATGCCCTGATCATGGTGTGCTGGTCAACAGGTAGCAAGGGGTGAGAGCTGTGTGTCTTTCATGCCATTGAACTTTCATACCTTTGAGATCCTTCTGAAAACCTGTCCCTTGCAGGGTTCCCACTGAAGCCCAGCACACCTGCAGCATTCATAAAGCACTTCCCCAGCACTCTTCCCACCCCTCCAGCTCTTCATATCAAAACTCTGGGATGTCTTGTCATGTCTCCAGTGTCTTTCTCCTTGAGTCCTGTGGCATCCTTTGCACTTCCTTCAACCCGCTATTGGTATCCCCTTTTCTCCATGCAGCTGGGTGTCTCACCCAGATGTCATGGCCTGATCCCAGCTGCCCTAATGCTTGGAGTATTCATGCTTGTTCCAAATATGACCAAACCTCCATCATTCAGACTTGAAGCTTCTGGAGGTACCATTGCAGTATGGAGGAGACATGCGAGATGAAGTGGAAAGATTAAGAAAACAGATGGTATAAAAAACAAGGGAGGGAGGAAGGGGAGAAGGAAAAAGATTTGTATAACACCCGAATAAAAGTGAAAAAGGGAATTATAGCTATCTGGTATTGAGATGGACAAAGGAAGGAAACAGGTATTTTGGAAAGCCGAGAAGTCAATGGGAAAGAAGAGATGGCAGGGAATGGAAAGAAGAAAAGAAAGAGGAAATCAGGAACAAAAAGGTGGTGGAGACAAACATTTAAAATGGAGATAAAGGTATATCCCTCCTCTAGTTTCTTCAAAGCAGTCTTGATAGGCTGTTCCATTAAAAAGAATAGCAACTAAAAAACCCTAATCCAGAAAATGTGATGGCATTAAATCCTACTGCTGAGATTCTGACTGCTCTGGGCTTACAGACACCTGATATGCATATGTGAGTGCTTTCTAGCTCCCAGCTCTCTCTTCTTTTCTCTGCCCTTAAACACTGGGAAAAGACAGTCCCTTGCCCCTAGCAGTACGACTTTTCCTGACAGCTGCTGCTTATTGCACCCTTCTCTCTCTCTCAGCTAATAATCTGTAAATTAATTGTAAATATATAAAATGTTTGCTCACCTCCTATTTCCTTTCTTCTGCTGCGGTAATGGAGCATCCGTAGAGGCCGATAACTATCAGGTAAGGAGCTGCAAGTTTCTACATATATTAATATGCACTTCTAAATCTTGAGCAATTGATAGTTGTTTCTTTAATTTTGCAATTTCTGCTACTCAGCTGGCTGACATCCAAAATTGTTCCAACCAGTCTTGAAAGCAAGCCATGCTCCAAATTCCTCCTTGAGCTGCAGTTGGTTTGGTTTGGTGTCTACTTTGTAAACAGTAGTTTATTTTTGAGATTTAACAGATGATATGATATCCTAGAATTTGTTACAGATTAAATGTTTTGGTCCCATGTGCAGAGAAGTACCCAGAAAATCCTTCGTAAACCCTTAACAAATACCTTTTCTGGCCACTCTCAAGCTCTGGTCCATGATGGCTGCTGGTGCAGGAGCTGATGGCCTGTAACACACAGCTGGTTTGGGACACGGGATGAAGCACCGTACTGGTCATACTGCCCTCGTACTGGTTTCCAGATCGTGAGGAGATGATAAATGCGCACGCAGTCTGCAGAAATGTGGAGAGTGAATAGTAATTCAGAAAACTTTGGGAACCGCTCTTCCAGTTTACCATACTCCTGGGAAACCTTCTCCAAGTAGAGAAAACATCGCACAGTGAGACAGCTACAGACACAGAGGAGTTTCTCACTGTACAGGTAACCATTGAGGACTGTACATTTGCAACATACATAAAATCTGAGAGTCATAAAATGGAGCATAAATCTCCACTGCAATTAGGCTGCTCTAAGACCGGTATGGTAAGTGCTGGGCTTTATCCAGTGCATCACTAACTGTAACATGAAAGAAACATAGACAAGCATTTAACTGTGAGTGCAGTGATGTAAAAAGTCATTAATGATGCCAGTCTCTCTACTGGGAAAGTAATACCTTTCAGTATCAGAGCTGTGTACTAGTTATATGCTAGATGCATACAAACGCCAGTACGTATATGTAATGGATATAAAGTGCTGTACTTTCCTCAGTATGATCATCATGTCCTAACAGGATTATATTCTAGTACTTTTAAACTCTTTGGTTAAAGACTTGCTTGAAAATTAATTTCCCAGAAGGTTCCTCCTTACCTGTGACAGGGGTAAGAGGACAGACAGAAGTAGTGCCCCTGCCTCCTGTGTGTTTCCTCTCCTGCCCCACACCTCCTTCCTTCGCTAACTGCACAAGTGATGGTCTAAGACACTGCTCCTCCTGCAGGGAGAGGACGTAGCAGAGCCAGAATGCCCATCTGACTCTGCTCTCCAATGCGTTTTTTTTTGTACAGAAGTATCTGTGTGTCTGAGAGCAGTGACACGGTCCCAGCCAGTCCTGGTTGTGTTTCCAGCTTGCCAGAATAACCCCAGGCTCATTTTGCCTGGCCTCTTTGAAGGCAAGTCGCTCCAGTCCAAGACTGTGATAAAAGAAATCACAAAGCTATATTTGAACATGTTGAAAAAATTTAAGTTTGTCATGGAGCTCCACTTATCCCCAGCCTGTCTCTGCAGTCAGACGTAGTACAGGTACCTTTGCCAAGTGACTGATGCTTCTACCAACTGGGTTGTAGTGAGAATAAGGAACCTATGTATTAGAGGGAGGACAACGTCTAGAAAGCGCTAAAGGATGAGAGTAGTGTGCTGTTTGCTGCCAGGGCAACTATGGTTAGATCTTTAAAGCAGGTTCTTTTGCTTCATCTATCCTTAAATTACTGAAATATGACTTGTAAAGAAATAAAATCATTCCACTTGGAGCCTCTGCTTTTCATTCAACAAATTGAGACCATCCAGCTTTTTGCATTCAGATTTTAAATTAGATAACGCTAGTTCAGTTCCTAATGAGAGTCTCAGCATAGGAGTTTTCCTTCTTTATGGCATGCCCTGTGGAGTCACTCAGGTGGGAGCAGAATACCTCGATTTAGCTGAAGGCCATACAGATCGTTCCAGATGGCCGAGTGTGCATATAATGGGGAATTAACACCGCAGACGTGGAAGTCTGTATGCAGAATCCTCCTGTTCTCCAAGGGTTTCCTTGAGGACAGGGAATCTCAACTTTCTTAAGATTCATCACCTTTAGAGGGGTTTCTAGGTGAATATCATCACTTGTGCTAATGGTCCTCTGAACTGATCAGCCTTGGGAAAGCTGGCCTGCTCTAATAACAAGTATACTGGTATTTTTAGTGTCCCATGGCAGGTCTTCCAAGGTCAGGCAGATCTTCTTTTCTGGTGAGGCTAAAAAAAAAAAGATGAATGATTGTTCTCTGAATTCACCTGCAAGAGGAGTTCTCCAGGATGCAGCTCAGAGTGTCCGTGACCTGAGGCCAAAAGATGCTCTTGTACTTCAAGTGTGGGCAGAGCTACTTTTCATGCTGGAAATGCAGATGCTATGACACAGCCTACTGTTACTGGAGCTGCTAGTTTGTTATTCATCTGTTTTTCTGTGATTGAAGATGGTAATTTCCACTGGATATGCCTGGAGATGTTCATGTGCTCTTTTGTTCATGGTCTTCGGTTGAGCAAAATCTCTGTAAAATAGAACTAATAAAACTAAGCCACTGGACACTATATTCCATTCATCTTGACTTGAGTTTCCTGCAGTTGCCATATGAAGTTCAATTGCCTTTCACTGGAAAATGTATGAAAGCATAACTCTTACCTGCTTTGCACCGCTATTATAGATTTCCTTGCTTTTTTTTGTTGAATTGAAGGTACTGCTGGGTGCAATAGTCATCCTGGGTAATGCTTGTAGCTGTAGGCATTGACCTCAAGATCTCTGCTAACCCCTGCAAATGTCCACCTCCTTCTCCCCTGCCATCCTATCACACGCAATCTGGTGCTGCTACTCCACACCCCTCGCTCACCTCCCCTACCTACTGCTCACCTCTGCAAATGGAAGACCCATCCCTGTGCCCACACCTTGGCCTTGCTCCCCCGGGAAGAAGAAATGGAAGCAGCCCAGGAGGCGCTGGGAGCTGCTGGTCCATGCAGTAACCCGTCCGGTGGTGCGGGTGGCCCTTTCCAGGGGGGTTACTGTGTGGCACAGGGCAGCGCCTCTTTGCAGGCAGCGATTTCGGGTCTCCCCGCCTATACAGAGGCTTTGACCAAAGTGGATAGGTGTGTGCCTGCACACAGGCAGGTGACTGGTAGTTATTTACACACAGAGGCTTTTTCCAGGGCTCAGTTCCTCCACACAGGAGCTGCCGTCGCTCTCTGCTGAGGGCAGTCCCTGTGCCGCAGGTGGGGAAGACCTGAAGGAGCAGGTTCCAGCAGTGGTGCCCTCCGTGTTTCTCCTCTGCTTGGCAGGATGGCCCGGGACTCTGCTCACCACCGAAAAAAGGGTGGCAGCAGTGCAGTACCCAAGGGGCACGCGCAGGCTGGGAGAGGTTCCCAGCCAGAGGAAGGTACCACATCCCTTTTGGCTGTGGTGCTTGCCCCGTAAGATCCTTCCCTGGAGCAGTCATCCCTGGCGCTCCACCATCTTCGGCAATGGGAGGGGAGTCCTTTACTTATAGAGATGAGATGGGTGGGGCCTCAGGTCATTTTATAAAATAACTTGTCATTGACTCCTACAGGAGTAAATCCTGCAAACATGTCTCAGGAAGTGCTGCCCGTGGAGGTGCCAGAAACACTCTTTTATATGAATCCAGGGAAAGCCATGATGCCATCAAGTGCAAAAGCACTACAGGTAAGAAAACGGCTTTAAAAGTTTGCTTAAGGTCCACTGCATTTGACAGAAAACAAAATGCTGCTTTGTGAGCTTGTTTATGTACAAGCTACTGTATAAACTTACTGTCTGATGGGACTGGGCGTCAATGTCTCTGCCTGAAAGAGTTGAAGGTAAAATGTTCTCTTTGTGGCTATCAGTGGCAAAAGTCCTCCTGACTCCACGGGAGCAAAAGATCTCAGCTTTATAGGCAAAATGAGAGAAGTCAGCATAGCAAGGGGACAGAAAAAGAAGAGAAAGTGAAAAAAATGAACAGGGAAGGAAACAATTTCTAGGGGACTGAATTCTCAGCATGAATCCAGACCCAGACTTAAAAGATCTTTTTTCTTCTATAATTACATGCTACTTCTATTAAAAACTTAATATTTCCATATCAATAGCAAAATTTTGACATGTGTATTAATGTGACAACCCCATTTTTTGTTGGAAAAGCAATAAGGACAGGATAGAGAATAGGGGTAGGGAACTGAATTTCATTTCCACATTCTCTTTTTTTTTTCTGAATTTTCCTTTTTGCTTTGCATTCTTTGGGTCATTTCAAGACTTGCATTTAATTTTAGCTGTAGTATGTTATACATTGTTCTGTGTGCTCTTTGACTGGATGAAGGCACATCACTTCAAGAATTACCCTGGAAACAGAAACAGAGTACTTTTGACATTTTTTATAGGAACTGTCCTTTAATGGTGTTTTCCTACAAAGCATCTCAAAAGGGGGCACCCTACGTTGTAGAAGTATTTTGGAACTTCTGTTTCCTGAAAGAATTGAAACGTTAGATTTAAAATTTTGCAGTTGTAACGTGTTTCACGCTCTGGGTTCAAACCCAGAGAAGAGATTCTGGGGATTTTTAAATCAAGTTTTAATACTCTTGAGAGCAGGAGCAGAATGCCAAAAGATCACATTCAAAACAAAAAGCAAACCTTTGTTCACAGAATAAATGCAGAGGCACCTTTTGGATTTTGTACCAGCGTCTGCCGAACCACATGGTGGTTTGTTCATTATGCTGAGCACTGTAACACAGCTGGGTGTAACCAACAGCTCTAACTGGGGGTTCAGCATAAGTTATTGCAAGTAGGAATTAATTATCTACCCTGATAATGCTGCTGTTGTTGTTTTAATGTTATCATTTATCATTTATTTCTTTCTTCAGGATGAAGACTCAGACATAGATTCTTCGGAAGATGGTGAACCGCAAGAAGAAAATGAAGGAAGTACCGTACCAGACAAAGGTGATTTCAAGGTATTATGAACAAGAGAATTTTGAACCAAAGAGGGCTGAGGGTTTTGGTTTGCTCAAAAGGGGAGAAGGCTCAGGTAGATAAATAATGATGGCAGCAGTTCTGTGTTACAAGGGAAGTGCCCTTAAGTTTATTGCTTGGGTCATTTTATTCCACTTATGTTTATGATTTTCAGAATTTCTTGTTGTATTTCTCTGTTATGTTTTATTGGGAGCATGCAGAATATCTACTGTTTTAATTCCTCACTTGCTTGTAAAAGAAATCCATTGGTGAGCTTTCTGTTCTACAATGCTTTTTGTAACTGAAAGGGCCAAAAGTAACAGTGATGCATATTCTGCTGTAATGGCTTTTGCAGTGCTATCTCTATCCTAGCAATTTATGGGGGAGTCCTGGGTTACTGAACCCTGAGTTCTCACCAGTTCTGTGCTCCATCAGAAAAAGAAACTGTAACAGGGGATTCTGTGAAAGGAGTGATGCTCGAATGTGCTAGAGCTATTTCTCATAGAGCTATATTTGTTTGAAGATTGTCATATATTTATTTTTGTTAGAAATTGCTGATTTTAATAGGGGTTCTCATTCTGCTACTTTGCTATCTGTGCAGTAAGTACAGGCATTGTTTCCTATCTGTCAGGGTTAGAGAAGTTTAAATGTGACTTGCATAACAATGTTGTCCCAAGAAGTGTCTGCTTCTGAGCCAGATAATTCTATGGAAATTTGCATTATAATCCATGCAGACAAGTTATACTGAGACAAAATGAAGCTGAAAAGGAGGTTTATCTGGAAGTTGAAGCAATACTGTAAACAGGCAGACAGGTGAGCTTTGTGATAAGCTAGTTGCCAGGTAGTCCTTGTAATATTTAGGCACTGAGAAATTAAAACAAATTCTTATTCACGTTTGGAGTATATTTACTTTTTCACATACACTTTTCGAAGTTTAGCTTTTGTGTTTTCCCCGTATTAGGATTTCTACTCTTTAAAAAAATAAATCAGTGGCACTAGAAGATTATACTGTATTTTCTCAGGGTATATTCTATAAGCCTTGGGTCTTTGTGGCATTTCATCTTGCAAATATTTAGCTTACAATGTCTGGTATCTCCAGCCTCAGGATGTACCGAAATTCTGGACCATGTATAGGATGAAGAACTTTGTAGATAGTAAAAACAGGCTGAAAAACAATGAATTGATCAGTCTTTGGTATAACGTCTGCTCCTTACAAGGGGTAAGGAACCTAAAATCGTGATGAGAGAAAGCAAAAAGATTTGAACTCCTGGGTTATAATTACCTATGATAATTAGACATATGACAGGTAACTTCTTGTCTCCATTTCTTAATCCCACACAGTGATGTGTTTGTTTTTCCATTGTCTGCTCAGGACATAGGCTTAGAACAAAGACATTTAAGGGTCGTGAAATGTCAAGGGAGAAAGTGTGACAGGAGTGGACCAAAAGAATCATCTTACATGTATGGGACCATAACCTTCTTCTAGACCACTATATTGCCCCTGTCTCTCACTGAAGGATTTTTTTTTCACATTTCAAAATTCCAAAAATTCATGACAATCCATTGGTGATGGACTGAGTTGTTGTTCTTGCATCTGGTTATAGAGTCACTGTTTTTTCTTCTATGGTCAGAACATAGCACTCTATCTTATGCTCTTGTATGATCATGACTTGATTACTGAAGCATATCATGTGTTTATGTGAAGGACGTATACATGCTCTTATCTTCTGCTCAGCTTTTCTCAAATGTAAATTTTTCATCACTGAAACTACCAGAAGACTTAAATAAGAACATCTCTGCCTGCTAAGAGGGATCATCTGTTAGAAACATACCACAGCATATTGCAGCAACCACATGTGCCTTCACACCAACATGCTGATTTTTACCTGCATTAAGAAATCTGTATTATTCGGGCCTTGGTTGGTGCTTCTCCCCATGCTAAAGCAGCAGGCAGAGCCAGCTCTGGTATTTGAGACATCAGTACTTATATTAAAATATTTAAGGATTGCAGCAGGTCTCATACAATAATTAATGTGAGGGAAGGGGAGGGGAAAAATTGGACGCATAGTTCTGAATCCAGCATGAGCCATGTCTTAAGGGTAAGATGCATCATACCTCAGGTCAAGTGGTACCTCATTTCCCTGCCAGGCAAGGGCTCCTTGTTCTTGCAGGGTTTGTGCAGCTGGGAGAAAAGCAGCCCTTTAACAGAAGAGGGGTAGGTTAAACTCTCACCCTTGTGCAAAGCAGGAGCTCTGGCTTCTGCTGGGTTTTGGAAGCTGGAAGCGGCTCCTGAGATGATGGGAAGAGTGAGGAGCTGCCACACTGCCTGGTGAGGTTAGGAGGAGGTTGCAGCTGCTGCCTCTGATACAGGTGGGACTCTGTCACGTGAACTAGGAGCTGAGGCAGGCAGGAGGGATGGGTCCCCGCTGGTGCCAGGCATGTGGTCCCTGTCTCCCACAAGGACAGGAGCCTGCTGCCGGGAGCAGCTCCAGCCCGGGGCTCAGCAGCAGCTGGAGAGGCAGAAGGCCTCCTGAGCCAGCCCCAGCCCTCCGGTGCTTGCAGGAGCCTGGCACCAGCAGCAGCTCTGCTCAGCTGCAGAAGCTGTTCTGAGCCCGGGTACCTCCTCTGCCACCCTGAGTGGTGGTATGGGGATGCCTAAAATATAGACTGCTGAAATTACATGCTCCAGCATGCCTCCCACGTCAAAATAAACCTTGCAAAGTCAAAGGAGGCCACTTCCCATCAGCTCATAACTTTGAAATACAGTTTGTCTTATCCACATTTGACATCAAAAATGTAAGACATCTGTGTTTGAGATAGACCTCTAGATTCCCCTGAGAATGAGTAGTCAGAAATAGAGATTTTTGGGGTGTGATGCATGTCCTGTGGTAATGTCTACCTTAGGATGAGACTCCAGAAATGCCTAACAGCTGTCAGATGTAAACACCTATTTTACAGCTGTCTGGAATTAGGTGTGATGAGTCTCAACCCTCAGACGGTTAATGCTCAGTCTACTTTCTTTCTCTCATATTTGTTCTGGTTGGGAAGGGGAAAGCAGTATAAGAGGGCTCTGTCTTTTCGTGGATGGACTGTCCTATTCCCCTGGTTACAGTTCTACGCATGGAAATAAATTTGAACATGTAGTTGAATGCTCTATGTTTTTAAATGGACCTATTTTTCAAAATCAGAAAAAATCCAACTGTTAAACATCTGGAAACACTAAAAGATGGAGGACAATGTTAACGGTACTGAAAGGGCTATGCAACTAGCCTGAGTTATCAGTCAAATAATAGATCTCTGCAGAGGTTGGGATCACTGCGCACTGAGAGCACCCATGTTGTGTTGATCCATATTTGAAGTTCTGCTTTCTGGAAATGTGTTTCAAGCACAGCATCATGTGCACAGTCTTATTCCTTGAAAGTGTTCGGAGTCCCATGATGGATGTATGTGTGAGGAAGCAATGATCTGAAGGACACAATTCTTGTGGCATTGCATATACCCGTCATGCTCCTGTGGGCCCAGATGAATTTTCCCTGCTGGAACCAGGTTACTGTGGCCATATGCATGAAAGGGGTGTTTCCATCCAGCTGTGGGAGTTTTTAATTCGCCGATATCCAACCAAGACTTCTGCTGATTCTAGTGAAACTTCTGATTAGAAGTTATGTTACTAATAAAAAACACGAAACACACGGTTTGTGAGAACCAGCCAGTGGCAGCAGTGGTCCTCGGCACCCCCTCAGCCCCCACGCAGCCCCGCAGCCGTGGACGGAGGTGCCACAGCCCCAGCACCTGGAAGAGGCGAAGGAAGGAAGCAATTAGAGCAGTTGCTTTTCTGGCGTGGAGCCCGGGTTTGTCGAGAACGAGGAAGAGCTTCAGAGACATGGCCAAACGCAGTACCCGACTGCGCTCAGCCCCGGCAGCGTGCCGCGGTGGGGCCCCCTGGCACATCCCGTAGCAGTGGGAGATGGGCTCCAGCAGGCTGGGGCAGGGCTTGGCTGAGTGATGTTTGCAGCCTGAATTTCGAATCCCAATTACAGCGGTAAAAAACGTGAGGATGCACATTCTCTAAGGACACCTGACTCTCAGACAGCTCAAGATAGGCACTTCTTCACACACCACCAGCTCTAGCTACATTGTCAGCAGCAAAGTATTTTAGTTCTTTTGATTTGGTCCCTGGCTACCATCTAGTTAAATTAGCACCTGGAGGTGAAGAAAGGAGTGCCCTGGTGACATCCTGTGAGTGACTTCATCTCGGCAGAATGCTTCTCGGGCCAGGAATGCAGGGGCACCTTATTCAAGGCAGGGAAGCCATCTCTGCCAGGAAAGGCTGCTGTGCCAGTAGATGACATAGAAATGGATAGAGGCGTTATTATTGGGTGACTGCAGGAAAAATGTGTGGGTGGAGAGGAAGCTCTTTTCATGGATTTCATAGATAACACTATTTTTTTTCAGGTTGGTCTGTAGAAATGGACTTTTTCAACCGTTGAAAAAATAAATTGATTGTCCTCAAGGTATTTTTAAGTCTCGTCTGATCTTTGCAGGATAGCTTGTGGAATAGCATACAGTACGGTTGCACTGGAATAGGTAATGGTACCAGCACACTGTGGCGCATAATTTTCTCCGCTTCCTCATCATAATTTTTCAGCCAGCATGACAAAGGCCACCTCCTCAGGAGACCAGATGGAAGGCATTACACATTTCATGTAGAAGAGCAACAGCTGAGCACCTGCTTGGAGGACAGCTGCCTTTTGGTGATGATATAGTCTTCATCACACGCACTGAAGGTGAATTTCAGGATCTCTGCATTATTTTTCTGCTAGTTTATGATTGCTTTGGAATAAATACCAATCTAAAAAGGGCACCAATCAAGACTGAGAATGTGTTGGCTGCTTCTGGAGGTTCAAGAGTAAATTCTCCTCTCTGGATCAGTGTTGTTGGATGACTGCTCTCTGTTTTGGGAAGGCAGCTACAATATTCTGCTAACTGACCAAAGAGTTGTGGTAAAACAAGGAGCTAACACTGAAAACCAAAATATGCATTGACCCAGCATATGTTTGACTGTACTGTTGTGGAATTGCAAGACTGGGGTAGTCTACAGTAGGCAAGATGGAATGGTGAATGTCCATACCATTGATATCGCAAGCTGGGAAGATGCTGCTAGCAATAGCCTATGCCGGAAGAGTCTGTTAGATGAAGAAGCCTAGAGGCTGAAGAAAGGTACTGAGAGAAAAGCAGGTAAAAAAAGGTAAAGAAGAATAGCCATCTTCTGGTCTCATGGACTCTTGTCTCATTAAGGAGTACTGTCATTTTGGAGCTCCACAGCCACTTGTGATGTGACAGGATGTATTATACAGCTAAACTAGTGGAGTAATTTACAGCAGTGCTTCTTGAGATGGATGCATGCCACACATACCTACATCTGAATAGAAGCCTGACTTTAAAGAGGGATGGAATAGACCTATGAAGGCACAAATCTGCCAGGAATGCAGACAGCCTGCATCCCCAGAGCGCTCACGACAGGGAAATTTCTATGTTCAAATTCTTACTCACCCGGGTGGGAGAAAGTTGGAATCATTCACATGACAGAGGAATCCTTTGCTTCCACCAACATAGTGACTTGGTGCCAAGTATCATACCACGTTATTCTTTTTTACGGGAAGAGATGGAAAATTGGAAGAAGAGACTATGAGGTCTGCTCTATGTTTGATGGAGCTGTTGTTTGGGAAATCCCAGTAAAACTTCATTTCCCTGGGAGTACAGAGAAACTAGCAGTGTACACCCTGCTCGTGCACTGGCATCGCAGTGTGCTATATTGCATGCCGCTGTGTTATACATGCGTGTACATGAATCGCACATGAGCACAATTTGAGAAGCACTGAACTGAAGACAAGCTGACAGATTGGCAATCAGTGACACAGTCACAGGGTGACTGCATCAGTCTTGATTTTATCAAAAGCAAAGCTACAATGTGACCGCTAAATGGTTGTTGTAGTATGTCCTTGCTAGCTCCAGGGCAGGACACTGCTTGGGGTCTTCCATCACTCAAAGCTGTGGTGGAAACCTCTCCGTATGTGGAACATCATGACACAGCAGCAGCCTTTTTTTTGTTAAGGAGATCATAATAGGTTTTAAGTAAACAGAATAACAGAACTTCTATCCTTTGTTCTATGCATGCATAGCTGCTATTTTCTTTGTTTATATAACTAGACCCTAGTACATCATGTTATGGTTGTCACAGTTGCTATTTAAATATGTTTCTTTTGTTTAATATGTTACTGGAATTAATTAGAATAGCAAATCCTCCTGGGAGCAGTAGAACTGGCGAGGCCTGATCACTGGGTGATTTCTGCTCTCCCTGTTGTCTTCACTACCGCCACTGGCAGGTGCCGGAGCTGCCAGGATGGCTAACGCCTGGCTGCTGCCTCTTCCTCCGGTAACTGGCTAGAGGCATCTGCCTCTCCCCCAGCGCAAGCACACATCCTGATTTCTGTAGCTTCTGTGAAACCACTGGGGTTTTTTCGTGAAACTTCAGTAAGTCTTTTTGTGAAAGCCACATCTCTGAGAACTGATTTCCCCAAGCCAAATGGGGAAATTTGGCTTACACATTAGAAAGTCATTACATGGGAACCTGGAGACAGGTGATCAGATGGCAGAAACCATGTAATCATAACTTACAAAAAACCCAACCCACTGCACTTCCTTAATGTCTCCTATCTAAGAATCTCAAACTGCTTCGCAAATATTGAATCCATCGGTTCTCACTCAGGCAATGTCATTTGCCTGAGGAAGCGTAGCTGGAGCTGATCCAGGAGCTGGCAGCGCCTTGCGCAATCTCCGGAGATAAATGGCTGCAAGAATTGCCCCGTGCTTATGCAGATCCTACCGAACAATGAGTTTCTGCCTTCTAGGGCACATGCTGAGGTGCCCAAACTCATTCCTAACATGTGAATGTGGTGATCCACCTTTGCTAATTATCCAGATGAGAAGAAGAGTTAATTAACTGGGTGGAGAACTGTATTAATATGGCTGTACTGTTTCTGAAATGTGAACCAGTGTCCTTGCGTGGGGTAGCTCTGAGGACATACCCTTCCAAAAGTTGTTGTTTTTAAATTGTGCAGCTTCTGTTAGGCTTTTTCTCCTTTTAGAACACTTGAAATTACTCGAATGACTAAAAAAAGGAAGAAAACAAAGAATTCTTGAGGCACATACAGGAGGGGTGAAAGCATGAACCCTTTTTAAAATGTCAGCAAAAACATTTTAACATGATGTGTTAGGAGAGAGAAGACAGGATTTTAAACACACATTGAAAAAGTAATTTGTTGTGACAAAGGAGGCCTAATTGGCTTCCCATCTGAAAATAAGGTTAGTTTTGCTCTGTTCTCTTAAAAAAAAAAAAAAAATTGGCAACATTACACTTATTGTTTTAAGTGAGGTTCTTCCAGCTTCGCTTTATCTGCCTTAACATCTATTTTGTCTGCTTGTTTATAGTCATTCTAGGAAGTCTGTGAAGTGCTATAGAAATAGAAGGATGCTCCTAAATGAGAGGAAATCAGTTGACAAAAATAGCACTTGTGAAAAAGAATGCTTTGGAGGGCTCTGCTGTAACCACTTATGCAGATGGAAATGTTTCTAGGAGTGTGAGGAAATGACCGTGTGTCACAGCCACAGGAAATGCTGATTTATTTATTGGCTTTGTCAGAGTAGCCTCTCGCAGATAGGTCTGAGCCAGAGACAGCTTTATGGAATGAGCCAGCAGGAAATTGCCTTCCTTAGAAGAAGGAAATCACATTATCTTCTGATAATAAATAGGAAGAGGTCCCTGCAGTCACAAAATCTGGAGAGACTTGTTTTATAGAAGGTTATGGCTGAGACATTCAAAGGGACCAAAGGAAGTTAAGCACTTTCAATCTTAAGGGTTTTTTGGAAGGAGGTATTTTTCTTTATTTTTCCCCAAAGGCAACCCATACCTAATTCCTTACCCTTTAAATCCTCTGGAAACAATTCTCAGCCATTGGTGTATCTGATAGTTGTGATTTACAAATGCTTGGATTATTGTTACTGTTTTTCCTGTACGATTGTAAAGGGAAAAAAAAGAAACCTATGTTTTTGAAGCAGAAGGCAAAAACACCTCTCTGAGAGTGGTACGTTGGGTTTATCCCGTGACAGTCAGCAACAACAGATATTCTCCGCAGCGCTCTTTTCAATGCAATGGGACCTCATGGATGGTTACTAATGGGATTGACTGTAAGTTTGAGTAAGACTGCCGGTATTTTGACAACTCCACCATGGTGCTCACCAGTGCATTTACTCTGTTCAAGAGACTTATTGTAGCTATGTTGTAGAGCTGAACTCCACAATTTCAGAGCAATGGGGTTTGCTAGCGTCTCACAGACAGTATCAGTTGACAGGGATTTATCCCTTTCTTTTCTGCTATGATGAGCAATCCAGACTCTCAGAGTAACACAGCAAAAAGACAGTGAAATGTATAAAATGTTAAAACAAGACTTGTTTAATAGCAGAAGCTTATGTTGCAGATTTTCATCTGCAGAACAGTGAGATGGTTGACACAATTTTTACAGTCTGTACTATTGTTTTGTAGCACTTGGTTAGTTTGCACACTTGATACTTTTTCCCACTGAAGGCTTATTCATACTCTGTTTTGTACCGTTTTTCTCCAGATAGAATCCTCTCCCTGCTACCTACTGACTGTAAGGATCATCCGGATGAGAAATCTCCAGCGAGTTGACATGTGTAAGTATCTCCAGTTTTAGTGGTATCTCAGGGTACAGGCAACAAGTTTTCTTTTATGATTGTATAGCAACCTTTTCCAAGTGTTTCTGAAATAACCCAGTGTTTATGTAAACTAATTGTTATAAACCAGGTCAGTCCTTGCTGCTTGCTGCTGTTTCACTGAATGTTATTCCTGTGCTTTCTGGTCGGTTTTAAGACTTGAATGTGTTTTGGAGGATAAGTACTTTCTCCCAAAGAAAGGAGAGTTTCTGACACAGGTAGGTGAAGAAGACTGCATCCCATGTTTTCAAAAGCAAGGGGTAATTTTGCCTTTGGGTTGTAGCACCTTGGGAACTGTGGTTTGGAGGAGCAAACTTTTTCATCCCCCCCCAACTTGGTTCTGACGCAGATGAAATGAACAAGAAAAAACTTTCTAAAACCATTACCACCAGGCTAATGCCATTATTAATTACCCTGGAATGCCTGTCAGAAAACATGCTGAGAGCTGAATGCCTTGTCCCTTCTAACGCTTGTGCAGCGGTCTTGCAGTTGTGCAAGCACGTGAGTCACACGGCAGGAAAGTGGTGGGAAGTGAGTGAGCAGGAAAGCAAAATACCTCTGTTTAGTTAAAGGACATGGAGTACCCACATGTGCAGTGAGGAGAGGCATTTCATGCAAAATAGGCAAGTTAACACTTTGTTTTGTTTGAATCAAAACAGCTGTGTGACCACCTGTGAAAGGATGCTGAAACTAGCTCTAGGGTGAGCGTGGAAGGGAAATGGTCTAACCCTGCCATCTCTCTTATTCTCCTCTTTCACTGTGAGTGGCAGCAATCAGCACTACAGTCTCTTGCGCAGAAAGAGCCAGGGAAGATGTTCTGAAAGACGAAGATCTGGATTTACCATGCAGTACCATTCCCCTCTTACCCTGTGGTTGACACATGTTTTTCTGGAAGGTATATCAGAGGACTTCCCTGTGTCACAGCTCCAAGTGAGGGATATACTAGCTGTATCTTAGGTCATATCATTGGGTCGCACTCTCTGCAGCTGCACCTCCCTCTTGGTCCATGGCTGTGGCACATGTGTGATGATGCAATAACACAGAAAGGTTTCATCAAGGATTCATCTCAGATCTTCTGCGTGTCAGGCGGCAAGACAAGGTTGTAGAAAGAGATTGTGCAAGCAGAACTGAAGCAATATTTTGCATTAAATACACAGCTGACTAGTTTGCCTGCATCTACTCATATAATTAATGATTGTTTGATATACTTTGTATCTCAAAGTACAGTTAAGATACAAGAAAGACGAATCACATCACTAGAACAGAGTACTTTGCCAGCCAAACAGCCAACAGTCATTGATCTCCAATGATAAACCTAAAGTCATGTAATAGTCATACAGAATTACTTTTAGAACATTATAAAATCAGTATCATTACTTACAGGATCTCCAAACATAGTCAAATATGGTGCTCATACAATTCTCTGAGGGGGATATGTTCGGTAGGTACACTGCAAAAGCCTCTGGCACTTGAGGAAACGGAGTAACAAAAGAAGTTGTAGAAAGGCACCAACTACGAAGACAGATCTGAAACAACTTTTACATCCAGAGGGACTAAATAGGCTACAGGCCCTAAGAGTGGAAGGGAAATTATTGAGGAGGACATGGAAGATGTCACTACGAAAAGGAATAGAAGGGAGAAGGTGAATAAGGAGTAATTTTTCACTATTTTTCACAATGTGAAAATAAAGGAGCACCCAATAAAATCATAAAACAGGAAGTTTAAAATGAATAAAAGGAATATACAAGTAAGTTGTGGAAGTCATTGTCCCAGGAATATATGGGTGTTAAAATATATCTGTTCAAAACCAAATTATTCATGAAGCATATGTCTAGCAAACGTTGTTAAACACAGTATTCTCAATGTAAACTCTGATTTGGGAGATCCTTACTCTGACATTGCCTAAATGATGGACAGTGGATCAGGTGCAGTACTGCTCTAGAATTAGCTTGTTTCTTCTACTTTGAAGCAAGGTGTAGAAGGGCTATTACCTGGCAGTGAAATGTTTAAGAATTTCTTTTTTAACATGAAAAAGCCTAATGTTTTTTCTTCTGTCTCAGTCTTGGAAAAAAGCTAAACTTCCAGATGAGACTTTCTTGAAATGCCTGGTCCAAGACAAACACACTTCCTGGAAATGCATAGACTGAATGCTGAAATTTGACAAGTAGTAGGCAGTTAAAAGTGGTGTCTTAAGACAGAAGGAGGGCAGCCTTAAATCTAGTTCTTAAATCAACTCTGTCTATAAACGAAATAAAGACAAGCAACTTTCTTTGCAAGGAAAAGATGCAGATGAGACACTTTGTTCCTCCTTCAGAGAGATACTGATGTGCCTAAGCAAGGCAAAATATGTAAGGCAGTCAGACTGGCCAGGCTGAATAAACCTACTCTTACTGGGGAGACATTTGGTATGAGCAGCCAGTGTTTTCAATGTTAGCAGTCAGTCTCCTGGCAGACTGCTGCAACATGCATCATCTGTGCACTGCAGTGTTTCTGCATTGTTTATTAACAGAACAAAATAGAATAGAATAGAACAGAATAGACTATTTCAGTTGGAAGGGTCCTACAACAATCATCTAGTCCAACTGCCTGACCAATTCAGGGCTGACCAAAAGTTAAAGCATGTTATTAAGGGCATTGTCCAAATGCCTATTAAACACTGACAGGCTTGGGGCACAGGCCACCTCTCTAGGAAGCCTGTTCCAGTGCTTGACCACCCTCTTGGTAAAGCAATGATTCCTAATGTCCAGTCTAAACCTCCCTTGGTGCAGCTTTGAACCATTCCCACGCATCCTATCACTGGATCCCAGGGAGAAGAGCTCAGCAGCCCCCTCTCCACTTCCCCTCCTCAGGAAGCTGTAGGGAGCCATGAGGTCACCCCTCAGCCTCCCCTTCTCCAAACCAGACAAGCCCAAAGTCCTTAGCCGCTCCTCATAGGACATTCCTTCCAGCCCCGTCACCAGCTTTGTTGCCCTCCTCTGGATGCATTCGAGGACCTTCACATCCTTCTGAAATTGTGGGGCTTTTGATGCTGCTTATTGTTTATCTGTGCTCACAGGAATGGTAAAGACCTGGGTATGTCTCCCAGAGCTTAATGCAAAGTGGGCATGGGGGTAAGGAAAGCAGGAGACAAAGGGATATAGTATGCAACCAAAATGTCTGAAGTGACAAGACATCCCTGGGAATCAGAATTCTCAGAGTCATCAGTCTGCAAAGCCCATCGTGCTATCTGTGTGAGGGAAACAGATGCTACTGGGGTAACTTCTGTTGTTTCCACCTGTGGGCTTGAACACAGAGCAGGAAGGCAGCCTGTAGCAGCCCTTTTCCTTCCATTTGGGATTTTGTTCCGAGAGGAGAGGAGGAAACCTGAATGTCCTCTCAGCTAACACAGGAGGCTAAGACATGAGTAGTGGGGAGGTAGAAGTGAATTAAAGCAGAAGATATGACTCCAGACAAGGACAGTTAAACTGCTGTCAGAACCTAAGTTATTTTTTTTTTATCTAAAATAAGATAAGGAAGGTGGAAAAGAGCAGGAGAGGGAGAGGGCTAGGACCTGCTGAATATTTTCCAAACAAATTTTCCCATCAGAGGAAAACTGGGGTTTTGACTCTGCAGGAATGTGTTGATTTCTCCACAATTTTTTTTAGGAAAAACTTGACAGAATTAAAAATGTTTTTCTGTTTCTGCATTATAACGTTAAAATGTAGAAAACCAATAATTAAGGTGTCAGTTGACATGTCACAACATATGATGTAATTTCTCAAGCAGTTCTGAATTTCAGTCCTTCATTCTGACTTGGACAGAAAAGCAGCAAGCTTTTTTGAACAAATACACTTTCAACAACATAAAATGCAGCCTCCACCCAGTTTGAGACAGAGCCAGTGGCTGTAGGGTGACCTGGCAAAATCTAGTGGAGAAGGAAAGACAAGGAGAAGAAAGGAAAAAGCTCATGTTGCAGCCAGGCGAGTTTTTGCCTTTACCCACAAATTAACGTGCAAGCTCTTGTTCCCCTGATCTACCTGCAGAGTCCTTACCTGCTGCTGAAGGGTCCTCTCCACTTACTGCTGCCACCACTTGTCTCTCTAAAAAGTCTTATATCAAAGGACATCTGTTCTCAAAGTTAGTTACCTTTTGATATCTGATCATTATATTGTTAAGAACTGTGTAAGAGAGAGTTTAAAGGTGCTGAAGTATTTTGCGTAACCTGCATGAAGAAACGTTGCATTGCCCTGGCACACCGTACATCAAATTTCTGGGTGTAACCATTTGAGATATACTTTAATTTAGATGCCTTTGAGAAATGAGATGAAATATCCTTCACTAACCTTCTCCCAGTGCATTTCTGGAGAGAGACTCAGTCCCTTTCTTGCTGGAGGGGGCATTTAGTTAAGATCCAATGTCTAATTCAATGAGCTCCTTCTGGAGGAAGCCTCTGCCATCTCCTACAACAGGGGTAGTTCTGCAGCTGCTTTCATAAACCCTCACCAAGAAAATCACTGAAGGCAAGGCAGAGATGGAGACCTTTTCCAGTTGTTCTCAAAAGGTGGAGGAGGCTCCCAGGCCCCTCTCAACAGACAGCAGCTGAGGGTTAGCATGTGTGTGCATGCACACATGAGCACAGGAAAGCTTGTTGGTTGTGAAACTGAAGAAAGTGGCTGACTAGAAGAGGAAATTCTCACCCTCTTCTTTTATATACAACATCGTTGTTGTTTGTAACTCACGCAAGGAAGAATAGAAACCACCTCTTGTTCTGGGTCATCTTATGGTCTGTGCTTTTTCCCTCTTAGAAGGATATCTTGAAGAGTGTTGCATCAGGCATTTCAGCCTTTAAATAACTCATACTTGCTGTCGGTGCCATGTGTTCATGGCACCTTTCCAGTGTCGTGCAGCACCACTGACTTCGCCACGTTAAAAACTGTTTTGCCTCTTTCCCTACCCAGTAAGCGAGGCTGATTGCTACGTGTCGTTGTGGCTGCCAACTGCAACATGTGAAAGGTCCCGCACTAAAACTGTGAGAAACTCCAACAATCCGGTGTGGAACGAAACCTTCTACTTCAGGATCCAGAGTCAGGTCAAGGTAAGGAGCCCAAGTTGTCTGCTTGAAGCAGGCTGAAAATTTTGTGTACGGTGGGTCCTACCTACCTCCTGAGCTGTGCTCAGGAATTGTTTAAGAGATGGCACGTGATAACGGACTGCTCAAGTTGTTTAACAGCAGAGATGACTGAGTTCCCGTGCCTGTTCGATGGTGCTGTTTAGGAGGGCCAGAAACTGAGCTCAGTATTGAAGTTTTAGGGAAACTAGAGACTCGTATGAATCAGTGCAAGATGGATACAGAATTTGGGAGTTAACTAAGCTGTTATGTAGGTATAGTCAATGTATTACTCATGTCACAGCAATTAAACTGAACTAGGGAAGAATGAATATTCTATTTACAGTATGTTTTTCCAAAGGAGGATGATAGTTAATTTCTCCACTTTTCCTCTCAAGCGTATCCCCAGCACTCCTTCTTCCCTAGAGCTAATGATGTCCAGACTGTAGAAACTATAAAAAACCCTTCTCCCTCTTTTTCCAGAATGTGCTGGAGCTGACAGTATATGATGAGGATTTTGCTACTCCAGATGACCACCTTCTCTGTGCCCTCTTCGATACCGCCAAACTTCCAATTGAAAGAACTGTGCTCCTGTATTTTAAGCCGAGCCCAAAGGTGAGAGCAAAAAATAAAGCAACTAAGAAACCAGTGGAGAGTTATACAACACTTTCAAAATCTTGGGGTGAGCTTTCTGAATCCGCCATGGATGACTTATCCTGGTAATGGGTACATGAATTCCCCTTCAAAGTATAAACACAAAAAATGTGGTAAAAAATCTGGATTTGAGAGCCTGAGCCCCTCCTCCCAGTATTTTTATAAATTATTAGAGAACATATAACTGAAACAGTGCGGTAGGTAGGGGAGGGATCTGACTGTGAGCTATCTCTGAGCAACACCAAGGCTGCACAACTGTTGCAGAATGAATAATCTGTAAATTTTCTTTTTTCATGTAATTCATAGCCACCACCCCCTGCCCCTTTGATTGTATCTACTTTCACCCCAAAGGCAAAGCTGAAGTTACCCCTGTGTGTATCCCAGCACTGTCCTCTGCAGTGATACCTCATCTAAGGCTAAGCCTGCTGACTCGTCTATTTGAATTAGCACGGTTTTGGAGTTCTGAATGACTGATTTACTCTGTTTCTCAGTTTCCCATTTATAAAATGGGAAAAAAAGTCTTGATTTCCTTTGAGATCTATGGATGAGATCAGCGAAATATCTCGCATGCAACTTCTTGCTACCATGGGCAGATTGCTTCTGGTACCCAAACTAGGTCACTCACAACTAGCGCATACATATCAACACTGCCTTACGGTGGGGGTTGCATAACTGTAACTCTGAATCACTCTGAATAATACCAGTCTCTGTTTATTATGTTAAAGTGATGGGTGGAAAGTATCTTAACTTCCAAGCTAATAGCAAGTCATGGCAGGACGGTGCCAGGAATAGTTAGGAGAAAAAGGTAGAATTCAGCAGACAAAGTAAGTTGCAAATTGTCTTTCTGCAGCAGCTTCACAAAAAGAGATAAAAGTACAGGTTGTTTTGATGACACCTCGAATAAGGAAGGAGGTGAGGAAGAAATTGTTAAACTATCTGGTTTGAAATGTTGTTTCAGACCTTCCAGTTGGAAATATTTATCACAGGCTGTGCATTGCAACTAATTACTTCAATATTGCATACCAGGGGCCTGGGTTTAGACAAGGGAGAAAGCATTATGTAGCTACTTCATTTAATTTCTTGTTCTTGCTTTCAGGCCAAGGAGGAGCTAGAGGTTGAATTCAAATTGGAGGCCGCGTAAGTGATATACAGGTTATTTAAAAAATGCAAAAATTATTAAATGCTAAAACAAAGAAATAGCATTAGAAGTCATGCTTTGTGGGTTTTCTGTAAAAAAGCGCCAAACATCTACATCATTACTGCAGTCTCAGACACACGGCTGATCCCTCCAGTCAGCTTGTTCTGTAGTTCAGTTGCTTTCAAAGACACACCTCCCGGCATTGTCTTTTCTATCCACAATGTTGGATTTGTCAACCTGGGGACATTTCAGAAGGCTTTCTGAGTGTGTGTGCATGCGCTTGCGTGCATGCACTTCTATCAAGCTTTCCATGCCTGTTTCAGCTTATGCAATGGAGAGACTTCTAATGTTGAACCATCCTGGTTAGGTTTCCAGTGTATCTCTGACTCCTTAGATTTTTCCCTTGCAGCACTGTTTTGGTCCTAGTAATTCTGTTTTATTTCTGCCCAACACAATGACAATGTGTTGGAAGCTCTAGTGCAAGGCTTTTCCTCCAGCATGGTCAGCCTGCCATCCATATCAATCAGTATTTTTGTCTCTGTGTTGCCACAAGGTAACTAAGGCATGGCAGAAATAAAGTGACCAGGCTAAGGTCAGCCCTCGTACTAGTGGGGAGCCAAGTCACTCCACACCGTCAGCTGACTTCACCTGAATGATGTGGAAAGCTTTTTTTTTCCCCTTGTAATTGGTACCCATTGCCCTGTGCCCCTTTGATTGTATTTGCATACCAGCAAATACATAGAAATGGGCTTCCCCATGGGAGTATGCTGGCATAGTAGCATGTTACCACTGAAATACATGTACTTTACATGTTATAGTGAGGAGAAGAATTTGACTGCCTAACCGCAGATTCCATTTTAGATGGTCATGAGATTACACTGCAAAAAACGTAGCCATGATACACATTGCTCAGTTTGGTACAGACGCAAGTCCCCTCAGAGCAGTGCTCAGTCCAAGCAAGCATAGAAAGGAGCTTGTTACATACCTACTGAGGTCCCTCTGGCCGTCATTCTTCTAAATGGGGAGAAAGGGCAACACCCTGGGCAAGGATGAGGGGGCATTTGTTTGATGTAAAAAATCCATGTTTTTCATTTTGTTTCCCAGTTCTGGTCCTCATGAAGCCATTGCTAGCAATGGAGTCCTGGTGGTATGTGTCTTTTTCCCAATAAATTTTCTATAATTGTTTCCTTACTATAAAGGGGAAGGGAGGGTGGGGATTAGAGAAGTCACCAGGCCAGTTCTTTCTTTTTCTTCCCTCCTTCCTATTTATATACTTTGAGAATGGGATATTTTATTGCCCTGTTCATTGGTGATATCCCATTATTTCCCATTTGTCCAACATTTTGACACACGCACACACACACACACAGAGCTTTCCTCTGGTACCAGTACTCCTTCAAAAAATTTACTGCTGTCTATCAAAGCACAATGGTAAAAAGACTGTGAAGCCACTTGCTGATAACATACCCAGCCCTTTCCTCCTCTGGGGGATGAGCCATGCCTGGTGGGTATGCTCACCACTAAGTATTGACCTATTGTGATTACATTATGTGAAAGAAGAGTGAGTGCCATAAAAAAACCCAACCCAAAATGTTAGTAGCAATGCTTCTTCAGAAAACTCTACTGCTGACTCTTGATCTCTCAGCAACATATCTTTCATTTATGTTTTATCCAGTTTAACTCTTTGTATCTATGCTACTATCCTGAAAATGCTCCTGATTTTCTTCCTTTGCATCTTCCTCTTACCATGCCCAGTCATATGTCATTGTCACTGGAGATTGCTTTACAAGTCCCTCCAAAGCTTTTCCTTTTTCTTAGTCAGTGGCTGCTGGGCAAAAGCCCAGAAATGCCGGGGAATTAAGCACTTCAGGTAACGAGACATGTCCAAAAGCTGAGTGATTCACAGTACCTGTAACAAGGTTGGGATGTGACGATCTTTCTCACAGATTCCTGTTCTCCAACTTTTACAGTGTCGTGAACTTTGCTGCTTGGAAGTTGAAGTGGCCGAGAAGATGCAGCAAAAATCAAGTAAGGTTATTACTTTGTTATCTGTTTACCAATAATTGCTTGATTACTGAGGAGAGGATGCCCCTTTCATATAGTGTATTAGTGGAATAAATAGTATTTACAGAATTCAGTGCAGCTAACACCAGGTAAACACATTAGGTTGTTATAGACTTCAATGACTGCATCTCCTACTCCCTTAGGTATATGTAAATAAGGTCTATTAGACCTGCAGTAAAGTTGAAATCCCAGTTCTATATAACAGCGAGAACATCCAGAGTCCCCTTCCTATGAAAATAGCATCTGCTTTTCTCCTTTCCCTTAGCTGCCAGCACTCCCTTCGGAGCGCTTTCCACTAGACAAAGCTGTGGTCCAAGCTCTAGAGCTCTGCTACCTGCACCCCACTTTCAATCAAGCCAGCACAATTCTCCAGCTAGATCATAGTGACATTTCTCACGACCTTTGTTTTGTTTTTTTAGAGAAAGAGCTTTCCCTCACTGTGAAGGGCTCCTTTGAGGGGACTCAGGATATCACGCTGGGCCCCGACGGAGTGGCCAGCCCATCAGGTCCCACCAAGTTCCACTACATCAAGTACGCGGAGCCAACGCTGGATGTCATGTTGCCAAAGAAGAGGCGCTACCACCCTGTATGTTGGAAGTGGCCTTAATGATGGACTGGCCATGAGTGCCTCTCTAGAAAGTGGGAGGAGGGGGAGAGGGTAAACCCATTACTGTTTTTGTCCTAAAGCATGTTGTTTTCCCAGTGGACCTGTAAGTACACTACAGAGACGGGCTCCCCAGTCGTGATGCTGAATTCTCTGCCCATGGGAAGGAAAACAACCATTGCAGAGGTGAGCATCACTTCCAGCTGTTAGTAATAAAAGGTCACTCAAGTAGAAACCATCCCCCATAGTATTGTCCCAGATGGCTGCTAAGAGGGTCAGAAATGTTCTGATTTTTTCTCAGACCTTGAATAAACAGGAGCTTTGTTTCTCCAGCTGTTTTCTCCCCAGAAGCAGGTTGTCCCTCCATTAGTCTCCATTATGAGCCAACAGTGGATACAGAGACCAACAAGAATGTCAGAAAATACGATGATTCTTTCAGTACATCTCTCCCTGTTTACCCAAAGACTCCCTGACCCCTCCTTTGCTTAGGGTCCAAACTGAAAGTTGCTCCTTGGACACAAGCTAGGAAAAAGTCAATAAACTTGCGCTTAGTAAACCATGTGCTTCAAAGGACGATATATTAAAATATATTGAAAATATTAGACATAATGTATGGATTTTAAAGAATGTAATGAGAATATTGCTTGAAATAGATGTATGTACTCTATAATTTTGAATGAAATTAATAGAAAAAATGGTCCTTACTATAAAAAAAAAGTGTTTCTGCTAAGAAACATCTACAGATGTCCAGAATATTAGGGAAGCTCTTGCCCAAATATTAGTTGTTATGTTGTGAAGAAGTAGGAGAACATCAGATTTCAGGGCCATTAAAACATCCTCTGAGAACAGAGCACTTTTTGTCAGTTATTATGAAGGTTGCAATAATGATTTTAAGACAGGATGAAGTCTTGGCAGAAGCAAATGCAGACTTGCAGTTTTTTCACTACGAGACTGTGGCCAGGATGTCAAAGATCTGCAGTGTATTAGAGCATATATAATGGGAAACATACAAAAAACGGTATTTCAGGATGCTGCAGAAAGCTTGTGAATAACATGGGAAATGGGACCTACTGCATGAGTCTCATGAACCTCCTATACCAAGATCATTAATGGTTTCTGCAGCCTGGAAGCATTTGGGATCTGTGGGTAGGGATGTTCCACTAAGAATAAGTGAATGCTTTTGGAAATATATGCCGAAATCTCAGACATTTAACTTTGTGATTGCCAGACCTTGCTGGGGTTTAAATCAAGCTCTGACCCAAGACAGAAAGGGAAAAAATAAAAAAATTACAGTACACATTCTTGTTTTCCAGGAGAAAAGATTTGACTTGAATGTGAGAGCACAAAGCTGGTAAGAGATCTTCTTCTATTCCTAAAGACTTGGGTTATTGATTTTGATATTGTTTTAGCCACATGGAAATGACACAAGCAGGCATTCTCAGTCTAAAAACTAGAACGTCCTTTTATTAAAACATAAAATACATGCACAGTTTATTATACATAATTAGCCTTAGGAAGGTTTGGCTTTAATCAATAAATGTTGATAAACATTTATTTATTTTAGCATTATCCCTTCCCTTCTGACCACAGAATACTATTTTTGATCAATGTCATTCTCTGAAATTCACAAAAAGAACAAAGCTGACTAAAAAACCCAGAATAGACAGGAGTCAACATCAAACTTGATCAGAAATTATGAACATTTTTTTTTCTTAACTGTCAATATTCAGTAGCAATAAACCTTGGATTCTGTTAAGACCAGTTATAATGTATATTGAGTAGAAACTAAGGTAGACAATGTGGCTAGTGATTTGACATCCGTAGACTTGTTCATTAATACTCGTCAGTAAACATGATTCATGTTATCCATAGTTATACGTAACACACAGAACTGGGCAAACTGATCTTTTTTTGTGTGTGTCTGACTAGGAAATAAACAGGAAAAATAACTTAATTTTGAATTCAGGCAGAGTTTTCTGTCATTCATTTCAGAAAGGCAAGTGATCAGTGACAACAGGGAAACCAGCATTATTCCAGGACAGGAAAAATGCTTCCTGCTTATTTATTTTACTTTCAGAGAACTTTAAAAGCAGTTTGTTTGCATCTTGATTTACAATAGAAACTGGCTTTTGCAGCTCCATCTAAGTTAATTCCCTTTGTGTGTCTTCATTTACAAATACAGTTGTAATAATATGGCTGATTTTATCAAAATCTGATGGTAGAGAAATCTCATAAATATGTTTCACTACTACTTTCATTGAAATTATGGACTCAGTAGAAGTGAGAGTTTCTGTCACTGAAAGAACAAGCAAAACCCTGCCATTTTACAATGCCTGGCCAGGGCTAGCTGGCTAGCCAGGGAGTCCACAGGCAGCTCTGGCCTGAAGACACCATGCCAGATCTCTTGCCCATTGATGCCTTGCAGGCGCAGGGCAGGAGGAGACAGGAGGGAGGTTAGTGAGCAGAAGAGCACAAATGCCCAGGGAAATAAGCCACACCAGTGGATTTTTAAGGAATGACTTACTAAATTTCAAAATTGATGCAAATGAAATCTTCCTCTGAGGAATATTATGCTTTACAAATTTTGAGTCAAGGTTGACGTGAACAACAACGGCCAGCGTTGACCCCTGAGACAGCTCGTGCAAGTGCAGACAGACCAGAGCAGCAGGGGTGAAATCCTGCCCCACTAAACTCAGTGACCCGTCTCCATCTATCCAGGGGCTGGATGTCATCGAGGTCATCTCTCAGCGAGCAGGGTTACGGGGCCACCGGCGGCTGGCAGGCGGGTGGGTGGGTTCCCCCCCAGCGATGCTCACCGCCAGAGGGGGATGTATTCCCACTCGAGTTGCTCAAAACGAGACTTTTCCTTCACGTTGGAAATGCCAACGTTTGAAAATTGGGTTTTATTTTAGATTTAGAATGAGAAAATATCCCGTGAAATGGCAATCAATACGCACACCTTTGACCATTTGCACAAATTTTCTGAACTTGTAACTCTTTTAGTTTTAGAATATTCATTTAAATATTTTGTTTCATTTGTAAATACTGTACATTGTTTCTTCATCAATTAGTAATAACGGGATATAATGCCACTGGTTAAGCTTACTAACCGAAATAAGTTTTCTTACTTTTAAAAATAATTAGAATACTCTCTCTTGCTCCTGTCACATTGCATCACCCTGTTTGACAGGAAGGGTGCTGTAGATTATCTTTGACTGAAGTCCTAAGATTGATATGGGTGTGTTAATATGTAAAATATGTGCCTGTTTTTATCTTAGTAAGTGTTCGTGCCACCAAGACCTGGACATGCGCTTTGGGTTTGACTTATGTTCAGAGGAGATGGCTTTCCTGGGGAAAAGGAAGAGATATGTAGCAAGTGCCCTGAAAAGTGTTTTTCACCTACAACAGGATCTGCAGGATTATGAAGTACGTGTGTGTTGGGGGGGTGTAGATCATGATTTTCTAGTGCCTTCATGTACTCTCCTGGATGAGTGGTCAGCAAAATGGGCCACACGTATCTGTTGTGCGGGTACAAGCTTGTCCATGTGTCTTAAGTACATTTCCTTCTGTATCAGGAATACTGTGGCCAGCAGGAGTAGGGAGGTGATCGTGCCCCTGTACTCGGTGCTGGTGAGGCCGCACCTCGAATACTGTGTTCAGTTTTGGGCCCCTCACTACAAGAAAGACATTGAGGTGCTGGAGCATGTCCAGAGAAGGGCGACGAAGCTGGTGAGGGGTCTGGAGCACAAGTCCTATGAGGAGCAGCTGAGGGAGCTGGGGTTGTTCAGTCTGGAGAAGAGGAGGCTGAGGGGAGACCTCATCGCTCTCTACAACTACCTGAAGGGGGGTTGCAGAGAGGTGGGTGTTGGTCTCTTCTCCCAAGTGAGAAGCGACAGGACAAGAGGAAATGGCCTGAAGTTGCACCAGGGGAGGTTTAGGCTGGATATTAGGAAAAATTTCTTTACAGAGAGAGTGGTGAAGCATTGGACCAGGCTGCCCAGGGAGGGGTGCAGTCACCATCACTGGAGGTGTTCAAGGAATGTGTGGACGTGGCATTGCGGGACATGGTTTAGTGGGGATGGTGGTGTTGGGTTGATGGTTTGACTTGATGATCTTACAGGTCCTTTCCAACCTTAGTGATTCTGTGATTCTGCTGCCAAGGTTTGTTATTGCACGAAACACTAGTTGCAGTAATTGCATCCTTCATGACTGTCAATTTGGAATTTGTCAGATTTGAGGTGTGTTCATCCCTGCCATGTTATGCTGTAACTGGTTTGGTTCAGAAATACTGTGTGCATATCAAATATGTTACATAGCAAAGATTTCTTCCCTTGTTCAAACATCATCATTTTGTGAGAGTTTAGGCTAAACATCTCTGAGCGCTTCTTATATCTTCCCTTTCTTGCAGTTTTGAAATTCCTTAAAATAAATATAATTTATTTTAAAGTAACTTCATGATACTGAAGAATAACAGCATTGATGAGAATAGCTTAACAACACTGGCTGTGAATCAGGTGTATTTCTTCATGGGGCTAGCATGTGGATTTTCATACAGTAGTAGTAGATGTGTGAAATAAGAAAAAAGTGGGAAATGTAGAGAAAATACATTGTTGCCTCCACACAAGGGTTTCTTCTTGTTCATCTGTGCCCCTATTTGCCCTAGAGATGGGCAAGAACCCAGGTTTGGGTTAATCTCTGAACCCATGTTTATCCAAAGGGAAGCAGCAGTAGCAGCCATTGCTTGGTTTTGGAGCCTTTCCTTCTGAAAAGGGACCCGGGCTCTGAGATCATGACCTGGTTGGGTGTGGTGGCCAGACTGCGTTGCAGTCTGGGATGCCATGTTGAACGCTGTCAGTGTGAATGTCCCATCCGCCTCTGCCCAACAGGTCCCCGTTGTGGCTATCATCACGACAGGTGGAGGACTGAAGTCAATGACAGGACTATACGGCAGCCTCATGGGACTCAAGAAATTAAATCTCCTGGACTGTGTAACATACATCAGCGGGCTGTCCGGCACCACGTGGTAAGCCAGCTTGTGCAGGAGGCTTGACCAGGCCTTTTGAGGGTGACACTGCTGCAGAGAGGAGCTTCTGAAAGCAGAAAAGATCAGGAGATTTTCTTCAAACATCGTAGAAACAAGTTGTTTCTCAGTAGCAGGTCATTAAATATTAGCTTGATCTGATGCACTGATGTTTTATCAGCAGTTCTTTACTGTGCTTTTCAACTGCACGTTTGCAACAGTTAAATATGTATATGACAATTACACTTGTCAGAATGGTTTCTAAGTAGTTACTGTGGATGCAACTGTGGATGCCCATAGCATCATGCCTCTTCCTTTCTCCACTGACGTCCCAGTTGTTGTTCCCAGTAACTTCTGAGACTGGCTCTGCTTTCTAACTGGTCACGCAAAGAAAAACTGCAGAACAGTGCACACTCACCCCTGCAACTTGTCAGTTTAGGAAAGGACTAAGTTCCCCTGGGCAGCATTATTCCCTGCTCACAGGACCTACAACTGCCCAACATCTGATGATCACACATAGGGAAAATAGTCAATGGCATTAAGATAAAGCACAGTGATACCATAAGATTAATGCTAAGTGATACAAAGCCAAGAGACAGCAGCTGGTGTCAACTGATTTATGGCTCTAGAAAACAAGAAAAGAAAATGTATTACAATTTTCTGCCTAATTTGTGCTTCAGAAATCTACCTATGTTCATACATGTCAATTTTATCCCTTAAGCTGCTGCCAGTTCTGTTTAAAAAAAAAAAGTCAAGAACATAAAAAAAATACCTTATCCTTCAGGGCCATCTTTAAAACAGTCATAGAAACTCTGGAGTGTTCGTTCTGCTGGATGGAACAGCAAAGCCAGAGTATGTATGAGCAGAAGTGAATCCCTAAATATAACCTCTCTCCCCAAAGGCACAAAATTTCAAGTCTTTTTTTGCTCCTTTTGACTTTGGCTGTCTGTATGATCTTTCTCCAGGACCATGGCCAATTTATACAGAGATGCCTACTGGTCGCAGAAGGACCTAGACTCACATATTGGTGAAGCCCAGAAACAAGCAACCAAATGCAAGATGGGCTGTTTCTCTATGGATCGCATGAAGTACTACAACAAGCAGCTTTGTCAGCGGAAAGAAGAGGGATACAGGACATCGTTTATAGATCTTTGGGGGCTCATGATTGAGTACTTACTGAATGATGGGGTATGACGTATATTCCATTTCTTAGAGAACCATATATTTTTCTCTTAGTGAATGGAGAGGAAACTAGCCCATAATTTCAGGGAACGTACCTCAAAACAGAGTGGGGTTTGCCATGTCAACAAACTCTCAGATTTTATTATTTCCTTTAATAGACTGCCTAGGGAGAAATGCATCCTGTATGTTAATGAATTAGGTTGTGAATGCAGCCATTTGAACTCTGGCTGGCATTTAAATGGAAGTAGAGGCAATCTCAGGCAGTCTGCTTAAGATGCAGATTACGCGTGCAAAAAGAGTTCAAGATGCAACACAGAGTAATCTCAACAGTGTGAAAACTACCTGAAGTAAGCATGAAACAGCTAGAATGCTTGGTGATTTGCATCCACTGGCGGGTAACTTGATCTGCAGGTAGCCTGGAGGCAAGTGCATATTTTACTTTTGCTGAGAAGGACTGCTCAGAGAGCAGCTGGTTTAAGTGATAGTAATTTTTACAAGCAGTAACAAATTTTCTTTTCTATTATTTGAAGTGGGTTTCTACCCCTACAGTACAGCAGTCCACTCCCTTTTCTCTTCAGCTGAACCACAGTTCAAGGATGTGTCCTTTGGCACTTGGGAAGTGGGAAGGGATGAGTGGTTGAGGATTGAACAGAAGTGTCCTCCAGTGGGGGCAGAAATGCTGCAGTCATTCAGCCATTCATTTGGTTTTATTTATTTATTTTTCTGTAAGTATATATAGAGTACTATATATATGTAAACAGAAAATAAATACATACAGAGGAATACTATATATTAAACAAAGGTATAAGCTGAACAGCTGCCTCTCTTTTAATCTCAGCTAGATGAGGTCCCCCTCAGAATCTAGCCAAGCATCTTTCCCTTTGAGCAGTGCTGACTATTGCTATGTAACCATTAACCTCTCTCTAATCTGCCAGAACTAGCTGCTCTTAAATTTGTCAGCAGTTCATGAGATTTTATGCTTTTTACAAACCTCTTCAATGAGAATATGCTTTTCCAGAAAAGAAGCTGGGAGGGATGCAAATAATTTGCCAAATTCCAGTCCCCTTGCAAGGCTAGTTGATGGTTGGACTTGATGATCTTACAGGTCTTTTCCAACCTTAGTGATTCTGTGATTCTGTGTGATTCTGTGATAGCTGTTGTGTACTATGAAAGGAAATTCAATGCCGACATGCTCAAGGGCTTCCTTCAGCCCCAGGAGAGCAAGGACTGCTGACTATGCTCCTCATCCTAACGGGCAGCTTGTCCCTTCTCCCACTTGTCAGGGCAGTACTTTCTAGTACGTGCAGACATGTATGCAGAAGTAGTTTTGCCTCTTTTCGTCTTTTTGTGAACCCGTGCACAAAGTCAGGCCGGACCCTGGGAGACTGGTCTGTCACGGGCGGGGGGGTGCCTGCAGTGCTGTGTGCCATGGGGCTGCCACGGCACCTCCTGCGTGCTGGGGGCAGAGCCACCCGGCTCCTCCAGCGCTGGGGTCATCATATTCACCCTGCATCGTTTCCATCTCTTCTCACGTAACGGTTTCTCTTCAAAACCAGAAAGACCCCCACAAACTTTCGGAGCAGCAAGAAGCACTGTGTGACGGCCAGAACCCACTGCCCATCTATGTGTCCGTCAGTGTCCGGGACAACTACAGCACCAATGATTTCAAAGGTAAGGATGATGTTTCAGATCCCGTGGGACTAAAACTGGCAACTGAATTCCTGTGATTCGCTATTCTCTGCTTGGTAGCACTTGGAGAAAACAGTCCTGGTGTGTTAGTTGCTTTTTGGAGAAATAACCATCACCTCCATGCCTTATAATTTTAATACAAGAGCTTTCTGAGATCAGCATTTCACTGTCTAGACACACACAGTTGAAATCCTGCCAGAAAGGCCATTTTTGAAATATTATCTGATCCACCTAGAATAAGAATTGTTGGAATTGTCTGAGAATTAAATACTGCTTTTTGTCAATGCCCAGTTATAGTTTCAATATGAAGAAAGACCACATAGTTATGACAAAGTTTCGGAAAGCATCCAACCTACTCCCAACTGAATCTTTTGCTTTGCTCCTTGTTTTGGTTATTTTTTTCTATGAGGAGAAGCAGCTGGAGGAGGAGAAGAGGCGGTGAAGAAATTCAGATCAAATTTTTTATGGTTGAGGTGAAAAAATGAACCACTTCCGAATGAAAAGGAAATTATAGTCCATGACCTTTCTGTCCCAGACTTTGCTCATACTGCAGTTATATCAGACAACTGCACTTCACTTGGAGAGGATATTCAAGAAAGTCAAGGGCTAGTTCTGTCTGCCTTAGTACCACACATAAAAAGTGTAATTGGCCTCTTACGAAAACCTCATTTCTGAAGAGCTGAGTACCTGTCTTTGTCCATAACCAAATTATTAAAGGGAAGTTAAATTACCTGTATTGATAACAGTGGAAGTGCTTTCACCTAGCAGTGGCGTATTGCAAGGGCAGAGCGAAACCTCGTGCACGCCGGAGAACCCTGGACCGGTACATGCCCATGGGGTGTGTAAGAGCTGGAGTCTTGCCGTGCTGCCGGCATGTGCCTTGTGCCACCGGCAGCACCACCGCGAGCAGCGTAACTGCTCCGGCGTCCCCATCCTCACTGCCTGAGCTCAGCCGCCTGACCCTGCAGGTGGTCATTTATAAGCAAGGCTTTGCAAAGGCAGCGTAGCGAACAGAAGTCAGACCAACATATGCCCTAGCTGCCGCTCTCCCCACACCCGGCTGAGAGCCCTCTAAGTGTCCCATTGTGGCTGTATTGCAGAGTGGGTGGAGTTCACCCCCTACGAGGTGGGACTTCTGAAGTACGGCGCGTTCGTTCGCACAGAGCATTTTGGAAGCGAGTTCTTCATGGGGCGCTTGTTAAAAAAACTCCCCGAATCCCGGATCTGCTACCTTCAAGGTGATGTATTGCATTGTTCTGGCTCAGAGGTGCTTTGGAGAGGTGCAACGCTGTTAACCAGAGGGTGGATATTTCTGGTTTAACATACTGAATGCTGCTATGATATCGCCTGCCGGGAAATGGGGGGGTGTGGTAGTTTGTCCAAAAAAATACAGTAAAATTCCCACATCTTTTCTCACTTTCTTGTCATGTCTTGGTAGGCACAAACTTTTCAACATTGTGTCTAATAGATGGAATAGATAAAGCTCCTTAAATCTTTCATTGTAAGGAATAGTTCCCACTTCTGTGGTTATTCTTCTGATTCCTCTCTGAATGCACTCCAGCTTATGAAAATTTTGAGACAGGAGGAAACCTGCAGCTGTGCTTCCACTGCGAGGTTTAACTTCAACTCCATGTAGACACTCCCACCTACTAAAGATGCAGGCTGCCCAAGACGAAAAATGAGACTAGAAGTGAAGGGTCTCTGAATCTCTCTCTCTGGTCAGTCCCTGACTTGTCCTGATGGGTTGTGATAAAAGTAATAATACTCCTCTACTAAGGAGTCAGAATCACTGGCAGGTGAACACAGAGCAGTGCAAGTTCAGTTTCAGTCATCTCTTCTCACACTCATGCTGTTTAGAAGCTCCTTGGTCTCAGTAAACATGTTGTGATACAAAATAGTCCGTAATCCCAAGGAGCATCTTTATAATACTGCCACTTGGGCTGACCCTTTTTACCTGGTCCACTGCTGGGAAATTAATTTTCTACATACTGTGTATGCTGTACTGGTTTCTGTGCCCCACTGAAAATTAAGAAGTCCAACTGTGGTACACTAATTAGAACACATACCTAAATTTACAATAGCAGATGAAATGGCGGCATTGTGTTTTGTCAACAAAGCCACCAGTGCCCCTGTGGGGAGGCAGAGAGGGGCAATCCTGGATGGAGAAAAGAGTGCACAGTGGAGCAGGAGCCCACTGCGTCTGTGAGCTTTTACGTGCTGCAGTGTGAGCTCTTCTCCTACAAACCAACTGGCTGAAGAGCCAGTTCATCCCACTGTGAAACAATTCAGGGAGCCTGAAAGCTGACCAGAGCGTGTGCGGAAAAGAGAAGCTGGAGTCAGGAAGACAGGGATGGAAAGGGTGCTTTTGTGGTATCTCTGTTATCTGAGCTCTTCTTTTGCTTCTTGAGCGACTGCTTTTCTCTCCTTTACTTCTCTCCCATTCTTTTCTCTCTTTACCATGCGGCAGAGCCATGCAGTAGGTTAGGCGCAGAACTAACTGCAGCATGACCTGAACCAATGCCATAGAAAGCTAAGAGGAATTTAACAGCTCAGAAGTTTAGAAATATTTGAATTAAGCCCATTCAAAAAGTAATCCAGGAGGTCAAAATAGAAGGCAAACGGCAGTTTCTTGTTAGAATGTGTCCTTGTGTTCACTAATTCTTTTTACAGGTATGTGGAGCAGTATATTTTCTGTGAACCTGTTACAAATATGGGGACTGTCCCACAGTTCAGAGGACTTCTGGAAGAGATGGACACAAGACAGAATAGAAGAAGTTGGTGAGAAATTATTAAGCCTTTCATTTATGGTCCCTTAGCCTTCTGCATGCCTTTTGGCATCATCCTATCAACCATGTTGAAGCCAGCATCATAGGATCCTCCTAAGAGATAGTGACTTCCCCTCCCACCATAAAGACTAAGAGAAAGAGGGTAATCAGGGAAATGCTGCTGTAATTACTAGACTTACTAAAACCCTACTGATTAAAAGGCTCTGTCCTTAAGAGGGGTCACACGTTTCTCAGGAAGTGTTTTGGCATTGCCCGTTCTCACTCAGCCATACAGAACCAAGAACTAGTGGCAGAGAATAAAGTTATTTTTATTGCCTGTGCAGAGAAAAAAACTGGTTAATCAATATTTCCTGGGTTTTTATTTTATTACTCAGTACAGTAATTACTGTATTGGATTCATCCTGGCACAAAGATAAACGAGGCCCAGAGGGTATTTTCTGAAGCAATACAGGAACCATGGTTTATTGCTAAATCATTGAATATGATAGTAACTATAATTACAGACATCCCGAAAATAAAGAAATACATCTGTGCAATCACGGAAACCACCAAGTCTCTTCTGCTGCACTGTCAGCCACTTGGTCCGGCAAAGCAGGTTGTGATTTCAAGAAACCACACCTTGTGCCATTTCTACTTTTCACCCACATATGCCGCCACGTAGTCACCCTGAAATCCACCTGGGTTTCTAAATATGAATGTGTGCCCCAGGTTTTCCTGGGATGCTCTCATTCTACTGATCAAGCATATGCTACGTAGCCGTGGGTGATTATCAGGTAGAAGATGTCACTGTTGCAATAGACCCCGTGGTGCCCATCTGACTGAGTGGGAGCATATGCTTCAGCCCCATTTTCTCTGTGCTTGCCTCTGTTTCATGATATCTTCCTGTGAGGATACGTAACTTTCTTTCTGACAGGACGTTCCCTGAATTGCTTAGTTCCCTGATGGTGTCCCTTTTCCAGGATTAAAGACTGCTTCTTTAGGCCAAAGCTTAAGACCATCAGCAGAGCTTTGTCCAGCAGCCACTCCTCTCCTTCAGAATAGTTTTTGTGTGTTTAGTGCATCATCCCAGAACAACCCCTGAGATCTGCTACGTACCAGGACAACCAGAAATGAACATCAATTAACAAACAGTTCACCAGTTTTTCTCCCCTCCTCTAGATGAAGACCCGGTGTTGCCTACAAGACCCCACGAGCTGAGGACTCGCATGTACACTCCTCCTGGTCCCCTCTCCAGTGCCCTTCGGGGAGCCTTGACTGACCGCTTCTCTGTGGCCCAGCACCACAATTTCCTGAAGGGCTACCAGCTGCATAACAACTACCTGGAGAACAAGCACTTCTGTCAGTGGAAAGGTAATGGGGACAAATATTTAACAGGCATCATTTTCAGGTGGTTTTGTGGTAGGGAATTTAGGAAATAACCCTGTCAGGCTTGGCAGGGGAAAAAAAATCTCCAGAAAGAACATTTCTTTTCTGAACGGAGAGAAGAGACTAAGACTTCAGTGTTGCCAGGTATTTAAGACTGTTTTTAAATATAAGCACGTGTTTATGTGCTTTAGCTGTGATCTCTGTGGCCCAGACTCAGAGAGTAGGCTTGCAGCCGACAGAACAGAATTTAAAGTAGCAAGGAGCAAAGCGAACATGTGAGAAAGCTTAATTTGGCAAGACTGTGCCTCTAACTTCAGATGCAACTGGAATACCCCAGAAAATATGACCTACGAGAGAAATCTGGAAAGGAATGGGATTATATACTCTGAAGAAGAGAGGACTGAGGGGAAGGCATAAATCCAAATGTAAAAAGGGGTGGGAATATTTTGTTCTCCAAATCAGTGATGGATAAATGATGAAACAATGATTGAAATGAAGCAAGGCAGATTTAGGTTAAGTATTAGAAGCAGCTTACTGGCACTAATGAGTATGACAAGTTACTGGGATATATTGCCTGGAATCTCAACGTAGAAGATTTTTCAGAACAGGAACTTAGGTGACGTTTTACAGTCTCTCCCATGCCTATTTGATAATTCAGTAGTGTGGCAATTAAATTAAACCAGGCCTCTGGGACGGTCAGTTCTACCTTGCATTTCTTTTTCCAGTCAAAATACCTACAGATCCCTTCTTATTGCAAGAAATATTTTCCTTTTAGACACTGTGTTAGACTCGCGTCCCAACCAGCTGATGCAAAATCCCAATCACCTGGGCATGATAGACGCTGGATTTTTCATCAATACCAGCAGTGCACCACTTTTAAGGCCACAGAGGGAAGTGGATGTCATCATATATTTAAGTTATACTACTGGATCACATACGTCGGTGAGGAGGATCTTGTTACCATGTGTTGTCTCTCCTTTTGCTTGTAAATGTCTAGCCTGTGGCACCTAGAACTGCTAGTTATTTCAGCTGTTCAGTTTTTAACTACTGCATTCCCCTCTGTTTTTCACTGTAGTGATTGATATTGTTCCTATTTCTTCCTGCCACTCCTGGAATCTCTCTTGCTGGTTTATGAACGTGTTGAAATATTCAAGAGGACATGAGCATGGTCTCTTCCAGAATGATGGGAAGAGCCTCTTCTGCTTTATGCTGAATCAAGCAGGTTTCCAGACCCTTCACAGGAATATGCATAAAGATGAGGAAGCGATTTCTCCTGACTTCAGTTAGAATATAAAAGGGGTTAAGTGGATAGTCAGAGGCAGATAATTTCTGGGCTGACAAATAAGATGCTACTAGGAAAATTCAATGACAAGCATCTTCCTGCAGAAACTCCAGTTTCATGGAGATAAAGTTAATTAGCTGTCTATAAGGCGTTGCAGAAAAGAAGTTTGGGTCTTTATAGCTCAGAAACTGAGGTTAGTTAGAAACTCACTATTAAGCATCTTGGCCCGCTTTTGTGAATGAGAACAGCTGTGCTACTGTTAATAAGCCATATGATGCATGAGACATACATGTAATGAAGTTTCATTTCAGCCTCACACATTGTCTAGATTAATTTTATGAAGAAAGGCTGCTGCAATTTTAAGCACTTTAGTAGAAACTGTTTCCTATTTGATAGTGTCCACTATTAGATGGTGCAGAGTAAATAACACAGTACATAGTAGGACATGATATTGTATTAAACATTTCTGGGAAAAAGTACAGTATAGCCTAGTACTTCACTTTCTCAGCAAAATATCAATCTCAATTAATACTGTGCCATGATGCCTGCACAGACAGAGACATAATTGCACATTCAAACTTAAACCTTCTTAGCTCCTGGCTTCCAAGCACATAATAAGATACCTTGAACATTTTCTTGCTGTGGTTTTCTTTTCTAATTAATTCTATATGATATATTAAACACAGGCTCTTTCGTTTACTAAAACTACAATCTCTACCCTAAACTTCTGCAAATGGCTTCAATGTTTTAAAAAGGAGTGTCCTGGATGAATTCTCTAACTCTGAAATTGTGTTTACAGCTTGTGATTAGCATTCTGGTTACTATGTGTGGTAATCATGTGTAGGGTAACCTTTGATAAGACGAAACTCACCCTGTGGATCTGAGTCACTAAACCTTAATACTAGATAACAATTTTGGGGCTTTAAGACAAACAAGTTGAATTCCGATGCTGACCATTTCTGTGATACTCCAGTCTCTAGATAAGGCATGCAAATACTACTCAGAGCAGAAAATCCCATTCCCCAAAATTTCTTTGACTGATGAAGATAAGAAAAATCTGAAGGAGTGCTACATCTTCCAAGATTCAGATTTGCCAGGATGTCCGATCGTGATTTTTCTTCCCCTCGTGAATGATACCTTCCGAGAGTACAAAGCACCTGGTAAGTGACAAGTAGTGGCAAAGCATTAAACAAAAGATGTGACTACCTGATTCCCTGATTCAGACAGAGCCTTTTTCTCTGCTGCTGGCTATCTTTGCTGGTTGGGTTCATGGGGGAGCACTTTAGCTAATTAAACTTGCTTTCCCTGTCCCTGCCGAAGCTACTATGTTCATTCATGTCATCCATGTGGCCCTAAGAGGACAGACACAGCCCTTGTCTTATGGATGGTGTTTACCTTCATCTCTCTCCCATTTGTAACATGAAGTGTTGCTAGCTAATTGTGAAAGGTTTTTCCTGGGAAAAGTATAGCTCGCTCAGCTTATTTTCCCCTGCGTATATTGTCTGTTGTCCAGGGATTTCATTCGACACTTGAGGAGGCATAGTGTCATGCAGGAATGGTGGGGGGAGCAAGAACCTGGCTTTCAGGCTGAACTCCTGCAATGTCAAGATCAGCGTGTCTCCTTTTGGTTACGGCATCAGCCCAGGGGCCATTTTGCTCACTGTGCTGTGCCCGGGGCCCACCATTCTTTTTCTGCCAGGCCACATGCTTTGTATTCCTCTCCTTTACTGCCCATTACTAGGGTGCATTTCCTTTGCTCCGTGGTAGCAGGGAGGTGAAGTCTGAAAGTCTGCTTTTGTGGAATTTGGGAGACACAAGAAATGGAAAGGCGGAGATGGATCCTGGTGGCAGGCCCCCTGAGACTGCATTCGGGGTTGCAGGAACTTTCAGTTTCCATATGTTTCTATTACTCCTTTTTCACTTAAATTCTATTCTGTTACTAGCAAGTCTCCTCCCTTGGCCGGGGTTCGTAGAGGTCCCAGCTGCTCAGGATAAGACCCGCAGCTCACCGGCAATGGCTCTTGGAGTGCCCTTCCAGGCTGATATCCCCGACTGATCCACGGCTTTAATGAGACAGATGTTTATGAGTAAGCTGTAGATGACCACTACAATGCCATCCCTCACTTCTCCCTTCTGCCCTCATCACTTCAGGCACACGATGTTCTCTTCACTAGGGGTGGGGTTACAGGACCTGCATTATTTGTGCATTTAAACCCTATGAACTTTCTTCCAGAGAAAAGTCCCCCGCTTTGGTGTGCTCTGGACTGCTTGTCACTGACTGAGATAAACAACATGTCACAGCAGCAACTTCTCTTTCTCTCCAGGTGTCAAGCGCTGTTGCTCTGAGATGGAGGGAGGACAACTTGATTTGACCAGTCGCTTTTCCCCCTACTGCATGTTCTCGGTCAGGTATACCGACGAGAATTACCGCCGGCTGCTGAACCTCAGCGAATACAACGTCCTCAACAACTCACAGATGATTATGCAGGCCTTGCAGATAGCGATGCAAAGGAGAAGGCAAAACATGTGCTAATCACCCGTCCAACTGCCCCTATCTTCTCAGAGGAGTTTTTCATGCTCTAGGACACGGAAGGGACATAGCTGGCCGTTCTGCACTACAGAAAGAAACTACCCCAGGTGGCTCAGTGGTTTGTTGAGTTTTTTTCCATTCCCAAGAAGTGGCCTCTATAGGCAAAGACATTGCCTGGGAAATTTCTACATATGCTTTGTTCCCTAAATTAAGGTTGTCTGTAGAACACTCTTTACCTAAAATCCTCGTTAGATTTTAAAAATAGTGTTATTTTAAGCCTAACTTATTATAATGTACGACATATAGGAAAATAATTTTTTACCGCCACAGTGCTACAGTAATACAACCCAGCCAACACACCTACAGGCCATAAGAAGGGGGTATAAACTCCTGCTCCCCACACTTCTTCTTTGTGGAACACAAGGTGCATCCAACCCTGGATAATGAAGCAAACCTGAAACATGACTGGAAGCTGGCATTGGATCCCTGGGTCAGCTGTTTTGCCAGTGTCCTGAAGAGCAGCTGCAGAGGTTGGAACTGTAAGAGGGACAAGTGTGTGCACACAGCCAGCCCCATGAATTGTGTCCCCCTCCCGGGCTCTGTTGGGCTGTGAATGAATCATGCATAGATGGGAAGGAGCAACTTAGGAGGAAGTGGCGTAAGATTTTTCACGTAAAATTTTTTTTAAAGCGAAAGCTGGAATTTGGGCACATCAAAATTTCCTGTGAATTTATGTCAGTTTTGATTGTTTTGTGTTGAGATAGATAGTATATAAAAAAAGTCAACATTTTGTTTTGAAGCTTTCAAAACAAAACACCCTAGAATTTTTTTCCCAGTTGAGTTACTTCCCATATTAAAATTCCTTTCTTAAATTAAAAAGAAAAAGTGCTTGAAATGAAAATATTTTACTTCCACTAGACATGGAAAACTTTGTTGTTTTACTCAATGCAATTTGTTTAACCAGTTCAGGACACACGCTCATCAACAAAAATGCTTGTTTGTTTGGTTCTGCCTGTTCAAACTGCACAGATAAGCAAGAGTGAGTTAGTAGTCTGCAACAACTAAGACCATCTTAAAACAGTCTGAACAGACCCTTCATGGGATCTAGCACAAAATCAGCAATAACATTTGTTGTGGGTTTGCATTTTTAAACTTTCTTCATTTTTCCTGTTATGGAAAGTGTCTTTTCTGAACTGTTGAAAGTGCTGAGCGTTGAGCTGTAAAAATTCTAAATCCATAAGAACCTTTGCATTCCAGGAACAAGTCAAGCTGAAAATACACTTTTTTATTAATAAGTTTTGTGTCCTAATGACAACTGGGAAAAAATTGAACAAAGAGTCTATTAAGTGAAAAAAATCTAACAACGAGATGTCATAATCTGGGGCTAAAATAAACCAGGGAAAATGCTTGGGTAAGTTGAAACATTTCATGTTAATATTTTACAAAACGTCTTTGTTTTGAAACATAGCTTCTTTTTAATAGACCGCCTACCTCGTCAGCCCAGGGAGCCCAACCTGAATATAACAGGTTTCATTTACAGTCAAATAACATGTTTGGCTTGGTGCAAAATGACACTCTGAGGATTTTCATTTTGGCAAGGAACAATGACAAATTATCTTTACAAATTGGTTCACAATGACTTTTGCCAACACTTTTGTCATTTATGATGTCAAACCAAACCTTACTTTTTTGTGCAACTGCAGCCTAATGTTGCAAGCCTAAAGATCAGAGCATAAATATTAACATTTGAAACTCTTTAGGTTTTGAACGAATATGCACTTCTGCTGGGTTTTTTTGTTCTATGGTAGTTTCACTAGTCACAATCAGAAATATGGTGCTATGTGCTCTGCATATAACCCTGGGAATTGCCTCCATTTGAACCTGAAATCCCTGGTGTGAAAAAATAAACACAGCTTTTGGCCATAAACTCATGCCACCTCCAGCTCTGAAGAAATGTTATTTAGATGCAAATATTTTGTGTATACAATATCGGACAATAAAGGCTTGTTCACAAAATGAATATTCTGCCTTGCTCCACATATTCAGGCATTTCAGTAATATGCTCCAGGTTCACAGTGTGTTCCTTGTTCCAGGGAAACAAAACTGTTGTTATCTCTGCAAAGGGCATACCAAATAGTTGCTGTGAGCATCGTGGATAAAGGAATGTCTCAGAGACAGATTGCAGGAGTACAAAGTGAGCCAAAGGTCCCTCCCTCTTGCAAGGGCTGTCTCTGATGTGGATTGCAAATGTTATTTTGTGAAAACGAGAGCTTTTTGGCCACTGGCACTGTGGGAGCGACAGTCTTAGAGCCCCAGTCCTGGTGGACAGTCTGGTTTATAGCTTAGCTCTCCAAGGACATGTCGTAATAAAGCACCGCCTTTAACTATGACCGAAAGACGACGATGTTGCCAAGGGTTTTCTGTGACCTAATGAAAAATGCATTTCATCAAGCTACATCATTGCAACTGGCACACGGAGGAAATATGCCATGTATGTAGACACAACCCTTCATGGTGTTGTGAAATAACATAGCCTATGGCAAAAATTTATTCTACCAAGTTGACTGTGATGACTGTTGATATTATTTTCAATGGGAATGCGCAAAGGGGAACTGTGCTGGCTGGTAGCAACATTTAACCAGTAAGCTCAAGAATGCTTTCAGGGAATGGGTGACTTTTTGCTCATAGGCAATGTACTGGGAGAGCCAAAGGATTCCCTTCCCCCAGAGGTTTTGATCTGTTATGACCTGCTGAAGATACAACAGACTTTAGCTGCACTTCTTAATCCTGTTCCAGAGAGCTGGGAGCCGTGCTGGTTTCAATGGCATAGGGGACAGCTGGGTGCTCACAGGGGCAGGCGCAGGCATTCTGCTGCGGCGGTGGCTTCGCAGGTGTGCCAAGGACGGCGCAGAGGGCTGCGTGTGGTTAGTGCCAAGTCTTACCTCCGGCTGGCAGGGTTCATTGGGTCAGACACAGGTACTTAAATGCAGCTAGATTATAGCCAGAGTCAGTCTGAGCTGGAAAGTGGTGCAGAAGTATGCACAGGGGGTGGAGCTTAAGCTAAGGAAAGTCATTGCTTCAGGACTCTTCGTCTGAATAAAAATAATAATAATGAGCCACAGGAAAGAAGGGGGAAAGAATACAACAACCTGAGGAGAGACCCAGCCCTGCTGGACCAAGGCTAAGTAGATATAAACCACCATATGAGTGCATCTGCTCTGCATACCTAGACCTGGGATTGCAGGGACATGTGGTACAGAAAGCCTTAAACTGGCTTTTGCAAGAACCAGTTTAGTCTGAAAGCAACAGTGTTGCCCCTCTTCTTTTGTTTCATTAGCTGTTTTATCCTATCTGCTTACTGTCACAGATAACCTAAATTCAATTAATGTACTGTTGCTGCATCTTATTGCAGAGTGTGTACTTCTGTAGGCTTTGAGGTCTTGCTGAGTGAAAAGTTCAGTGCTCAGACAAAAGGGCATCCTCCTCTTACCATTAGTTATAAACCTGCCACTGGCCAGTATTGGGCAAAGTGACTCAAACAGCATACTTCCACCTACTGTACAGGCAAAGGTATTTTTTCCTACTTATTCGACCACAGGATTCAGCTTCCCAGCATAAGAAAATGGGAGGGGAATAACTGGGTTTAAGAAATCAGGCAGAGGTGGGGCTCTGAGTCAGTTTATAAAATAGTTGCTCACCTGCATATGAGGCATTTTAACTATTGGTGTCTGTGGAAGCTGGGAGATGTGAAATTGCATTGCCACAGATAACGCTGGACGTGTACATGACAGCAACCACAATGGAGCAAGATGGCATTTTGTCTCAGGTAAGAAGGATGCAGAGCAAAGCAAGGCATCTGGGATCTCAGCTGGTTATGCTGCATGTAGTACAAAGATGGTACTACTTTCTTGACCTACCCTTGACTATAAATGACTCTGTGCAGGATGAAGAAAGTCAGTGCTTCAAGAACTCATTGTCAAAATTTAAAAAATGATAGCAAACCATAGGAAGGAAGTGAAAACTACTTGGGGAGTAAGAGTTTATTTACAAAGGGAGCATTTTGTATATTTAGGGGTTTTCTTCATTTTAGAGACACGATATATGCAACCTTAGAGTAAGTATTAAATAGCATGGAGATGTTCTTCAAGGTGAAAGATTAATGACAGGGTGTGTTTACGGTAGACAGGTTTGCTGTTCCTTTAACAGCCAGGGCCAGGAGCTGCCTTCCCTCCCCGTGTGTCATGCAAAAGGTGGACCTTACCTGGCTGCTACGCCTCTGCTCAGGCTTACTGGGGCAAGCACAGCGCAGGCGGTGGCACCGTGCACAGCAGGAAACACCTGTACCTGCCGAGGCTCTACGGCCAGCACTAACCCCAGGCTCCCCTTCACTGCTCTTCTGCAGTTCTCAATTCCCGATGAGGACTGCTTTTAAAAGACAGGATGGGTTTTCCAGGGGTAACGCTGGCCCGTTTTGTTGCAGGAGCTGATCACTCAAACCGCTCAGCTAGGAGAAGGAATTATGCGGCTGAATCCTGATGGGGAATCATGGAGTCCTGTTACAAAGGTACCGCAAACGAGAATTTCAAAAGAAAACTGTAAAAGAGGCTTTCCTGGTGGGTGGAGCCTGGGTGTGAACAGATAGGGTTCAGCATCTGCCAAACAGTCTAATTAGCTACCATAACCCATCCAGCTCCCTCCACGAAACACCGTCCCGCTTATCGTTTTGATCACTTACGCAGTCTTGCTTCACGTTAAAGTCCTAGTGCTGTTTTCTACCCTTGGCACATGGGAAATGAACCCTATTTTAACAAGACTAATATCTTGTTCAAATCCAAAGGATGGGTTTGAACAGGCTTTCTGCTACATATGTCTTGCTAAAGTACAAGGGCAAATTTACTGCCAGTGTAGGTAGTAATAGCTGTGAAATTGTGCCACTTACTCCCACAAAGAGTATGACACAATCTTAATGTGGATTTTCAACACCTGATTTCCTGGATTAATACTTCTTCTGGCCTCTACAAAAAACTAATAGTTTTCCAGGAGACTTCAGACACGTTATATGAAATCTATCCTCTAGGAAATGAGAGGACCAGATGTGCTGAAAAAGATTTTTTGACCTTGTTCTCTCTAGTGTGAGGCCATTTAGTAATAATTAGGATCTCTCCCTTGTTCTGTTTTGAGCTGAGTTAAGTTCCTGAGCAACAAGTGTTGTGCTTACAGTTTAAGGAATAGCCAACGCTTTCTGTTGATTAGTTGAATGGAAAACCCAAAGATGAGAAAATATGCCCTAAAACACAACTCTCTACAGGGCAGGGACAATGGCAAGTTCAGAAGAACAAACCAAACCTCTCAAATTTTTTGTGCAAAACTCACACTGCTGATGGGATTTTGGCCATTTGTTATTTATAGCTCTGTGACGTCTAAGCTAAGGCTCCCTGATTATAACAGGGCACATCCACATGCCTGAGTACTTTGTTCGATCTGCACTCCCTCCTGGGCACTTTGGGATCACCACAAGCCATGAAAGTGGCTCCAGGGACCTGATCCCTGACAAGGAGTTGAGCCCTTCCAGGAAAGTGCCTTCTCCAAAGCCAGCCACTGACAGCACCAGTTACTTCTGGCTCTGTAATTACTGAACACTTTCCACCTGTACCTGCCTCATTTCTGTGCCTTAGGAGCTAGGTTTTAGACACGAATGCAAGTGCCTTTGATGGTCTTATCCACAGCTACTCTTTGGACTCCTAGCAGTGGTTTGACATCCTTGATTTGCACACCCGGTCACCTGCTGTGCAGCTGAACAGCATGAATGTTGTTGGTACCTTTCCTAGGAAGGGGTGCTTTGGTTACCTGGAGGCTAATTTTACCTGTTTCTTCATTAGCCTACTTGCTAACTGCCCCCAGTCTCAACAACATATATGCGTTAGCCCCAGCTGCATGCATTAATACGCTCAGGTTAAACATTATGAGAGACATCACATGGCCATATGTTCCATCAAGCCTATGAAAACTGATGCACTTAACTTTTTACAGACGGTAAGCACAGCACATTATTAACAGAATACACACCAACTTGTTTTGCTCAGACAGGCCAGCTAGAGCAAAAGTTCTTTCCTGCAGTACCTGTGCCACACATCCTTCTCAGTGGGACTAATGAGGTCAGTGTCATGCTAACGCCACTTCAGGACTGGCAATGGTCTCTTTATAGTCATTTTGCAGTGTACGTGGAGCAAGCGGGTGGTGTCACTACCTGTCTGTGGCCCTGTAGTTGCACGAAATGCCTTTTGCATTTTACACCTTTTGGAGCAAAATTTTCCTGCTGATTTGTATTCCAACATATTGTGTCTTTTCCTCCTTTCCGTGACTGTAGAAATAAAAGGTTAGGTGGAAATGGAGATTAATGGTATTTCTTTGTTTATTTTATGGTAAAAGGAGAAGGAGTATGACTCATGTTTGGGCTCCAGCATGAGACCAGAACAGCAATATGAGAGGCTAAGAAGTCAAGCATGAGGCCTTAATGTCAGAGACATGGGCTAATATGAAAGAGGGAAGCCAAAGGGAAGAAACAAGAGTTTCATCAGGCATAAAACACTGTGTTTGCACTTCTTATGCAAAACAGTGCAAAGAAACTCCAGACATGAAGAGTTTATATGGTTTAAAACCAGAGAAAAACTTCTCACAAGAAAAAGTCGGAGGTGAGCTCAGCTCAAGAGGGGCAGTTATGTCCCTGTAAATGAAAAACACATGCATAGTGAGTAGCGTGGTGGAAGTGCAAAGCAGTGATCTCTTCCTCTGACATTAAAAGCAGTGTGGGGATCAGAGGTCAGCATTTAGCTCTGTGGACTACTGTATGTTTAAAAGAACAGGAATATGAGAAAATCATATCCTGCAACCCAGGAGACTGAACATGTATAATGACTGGATGAGAGGTCATTCCCACAATGAAAATTTTATCACTTGCAAAAAGCCTAAGGCAGCTTTTCCTTTTCTACCTTGGAAATTTAACAAGTAAATCTTCTCCCAAGCTGAGTCTGAATCTTACCACTTTGTGCATCTAGATTTTAGTTAGAAAGCAAATAATTTCTCTATAATAATACAAATCCACATATCATGCTATGAAAGTAGAGAAGTCTTTCAGTCTAGTACTTTATTTAGATATTAGTAGGAAAGTAAATGTATTGGCCTTTTCATAGTCATATAGAAAAATTCAACTAAGTTATTCATGATTTGGGTATTTCTCTCTTTTGATCATTTCTATCTTCTAAATATGCTATCTACCTTTAGTGTTCATTCCTGTCATTTGTATGTTGGTTTCTTTTTCCCCTCCAGACAGAATCCTCTCTGTGTTATTTACTGACCATAAGAGTCATAAGAGCAAGAAACATCCACCAGGCAGATGTCTGTAAGTATCTGTAGTGCTCTGTATGGTCCCCTTAACCTTCATGGGGTACTAGCTAGTCCTGCTCCAAGAAAAAGTGCTTTCTAGATTCCTTTTATGGATGGAGAACACAGTGTGTTGCCCTTCTTTGCATCAGCCCCGTTCTGTGCAGAGGTAACTCTATAAGGTGACAGCTGTACCTGTTGCACATATTTCTCTGCATCCCCAAAGGGAGCAGGGAAAGCTCTGCATTCTGTTGAAAGCAAGAAATGTGGAAAGATCTCCTGTGTATTCCTGTGGAGTATATTTATGTAACAAAGGACACAAACTAGTTGGGATAATGGGGCAAATACTGAAAATGGAGTAGCCTTATCTCAAATTTAGCTTGTACTCAAAGCTTTCTGAAGGCTAAGTAATCCAAATTACCATGCCCTGATTCCCTGTGGACCAGCTGCCACAGATAAAACCCTGTTAGGTGTTGTTACATTTGGTAGGTTCATTTCTGATGTCCTGCAACCAAAATATAATAGAATATTATAGCTTTACTTATGCAGAAATCAAGAAGCCCCTTTTTTTCCTATGTTTTGAGCTTTTTTTTAATATTGTGTTGGGCTAAAATAGAAGATATCACTTTGTTTCCTTAACCCTTGCAGATATATGGTGCTGTGGTTCTCCCAAATTATTTTATCCTGGGCTAAACCGATTGCTTGGTGACATAGAAGGAGGAGAAAACCCTTTTTTTTAAATGCATTTATTATATCTCTAATCACATTTATTCAGAGAAGAATCATGTCCCTCTTCTTTTTGCTCTGTTCCTGTTACCTAAATTGTAATGTTTATGTTGGACAAATATGTCACCAAGTATCATAGTGTCTCTCTTTGAAAATGAAGCTTCATGTTGTTCAATTCATTCTTTCTTCTAGAGCAAATCCCCATTTTAGATGTGTTTGTGTTTTTTAACACACAGTAAGCCAGACCGATTGCTACGTGAGCCTGTGGCTGCCAACTGCTTCCACTGACAAATTTCAGACTAAAACCATCAAGAATTGCAAAGATCCAGTCTGGAATGAAACATTCTACTTCAGGATCCAGAGTCAGGTCAAGGTACTGAGCTGGGACTTCCCTGTTAACCATGACCTAGGGAGCAACTGCCAGGTTTTATCCTTTTTCAAAGGGGACATAAGTAATTTTCTCAAGAGGCAAGGAAAGATGCAGAAGGGTGTGAGAATAACACATATCCTTATAATGGTTTTCCATGCCATGAAAGACAAGTATCTCTCTCAGCCACGGGTAGAATATGACCTTTGAGATGTCTGTGATTTCCTCTCATTCCTCCTCGTAGGCAGATGCCTACATGGAGTTGATTTCCCCTCCACTTCCTTCCCTTCCTGCTCTTTTTCTTTACATCCTCCCACTCCTCACAACAGCTGACTAAAACAGCTGTCCCCAGGATCTCCTGCTCTGAATGAAACCTGACACATTTCTAAACTCCTTCCCTTCCTAGAACGTGCTGGAGCTGGCGCTCTATGATAAGGACGTGGTTACTCAAGATGACCACCTCTTCACGGTGTACTTCGATATAGCCAAACTTTCCCTGGGAGAGCAAGTCTTCATGCACTTCAAGTGTGATTCACAGGTGAGGACTGAAATAAGAAACGGTTGGCAAGAACATGTTTGTCTGCTTTTCTGTCTAAAATGTTATTTGCAAAATCTTTCTTTTTTTTTTTCCTTCTTGTATGGACTGCCCAGCCACATAAAAGGGAGTTGTTTTTCACTCTGACGTGAAAAAGCCTCTTCACACCTGGATCTGTAGGCACACTGAAGGGTTTGGTGTTGGCCACAGAGGCTCACAAACTTCAGGTGTCTTTGCAAAATTGTCACTTTGCTGAACCTGCCCCCATCGAGGATCAAGGAGTGTGTCCACGCCAGTACATGATGCTTTTTTTGTCATAACTTGTTACTTAACCTAGTAATTATGAAGTAATAACTCTGTGATCGGAACCAAGTGTTGAACCAGACTAGTTGCTAATTATGGACTGTGGCATGGGTGTTTAAATAAGGTGTCTAAGTCATGCCACTCAGCTTGGCAACAAGAAATACTCCGATTTTGAATGTCCAGGGAGGCTCTGAAAGTCGCACATCCTACCTCCCGGTAGGTTCTGTCTGTCCCTTCTCCTTTTCCAGTTCTCTCCCAGTTTCTTGTGCATCTGCCATGCACCATTCAGTTGATTGATTGCCTTATCTACACACACCCAAACTCCACTCTGCAGTTCATTACCTTTAAATGCCTTATTTGACCATTTCTTTCTCTGCAAAATACCAGAGGAGCGGTGTGTGGATTTCCACTAGCCCTTGGTAGAACAGAAACATTTGGCTAGTTGTAACCCAGCTCATTACTGGCTGGGTGTTTACAGGTGCCATACCCAAGCCTTTCATTACTGTGTTTGCACAGCTACAGTGGTTAGAGCTCATACTCTTCAGGCCTTCGTAAATTTTTTTTTGCCCTATATGAATAACTTTTTGGTGTCTTTAATGCAATAGGTAATTTGAGCAACTAAGTAACCTACAGCATGATCTCACTTCTCTGTTCATCACCCCTCCTGCCCCCACCTTTGTTTTCCTCTCTCCTGGGCTTTCGTCCTCCTGGGGATTACGCTCTTCTCCACCACCCCCACAGACCCGGCCTTACTGTCAGATGTACCTCTGCCCCAATGCCCTCCACACGTTGCCAAAGTGGTTGTCCTCTTCCACAGCTGCTTTGCATGTCACCGTTTCCCCCCCTGACACCAGAAGGATTTGGCTGCTCCCCTCAGCAGACCCTTTTTCTCTTTGCTGGCAGACTCGGTATGAGACAGCATCTCCGCCCGGGTCTGTCCCTTGTGCCCCAGCAGAAGCAGGCAAGCCAACGACTTTCTTTGTTAAAAACTGCTATCACAGCCGCCCAGAAACTTCCTATCAATAAGAATCTTGGGGCTCAAGACAGACAGATGTGAGGTGGTGGGTGCCTCCATTTTAGACGCTCTCCCAGTCACAAATAGTGCATGTGTACCTATGTTGTGAAAGCGAGAACTTGCATTATGAGAACTGCCAGTAGACTAGTGCCAACAACATTTTCCTCTCTTTATTTTCCAGAGACAAGAGGAGCTGGAGGTGGGATTTGCATTGGATAATATGTGAGTAAACATGACATGCAACATAGCCTGCAGCAAAAAGAAACAGCAATTCAGAGGCATGAAATAATCTAGTCTAATTGTCCAGAGTGCATCATTCCTTGATGATGCTGCTGATGAACACGGTTTCCCGAGGAATCTGTACTATTAGCTGTGTGACAAATTGGTGCGTGCCAGGATGACCTCCCATGAACTTCAGGCAGACAGGGAGAACACTGTAAACCCTTTTCTTTGCCTAGTGTAATGAATACTATTTAAGACCAGAATACTGGGACTGCTGTTTTGTTACGTGTTTGTTTGAGATCAGCAGGGGAGTTCACCTCCCTTCAAAGCACAACATGGAATAACACACCGGATTTCTGATCTAGAGCTCTTTCTGTCCCATCCTCTGACAAACTGCAATTTTTAAAAAACTGGATTCCATGAAACCACCTGCAGCCTCAGCCTGGTGCTCAGCATAAAATCACTACACGGTTTGGCCCCGCAGTACCTTTTTTTTTTTTTTTGCTGAGCTCCAGGACTGGAGGAGCCGGTAGGATGACGATTATGTCTTGACAGAGCAGAGTGAGGAAACTTGTACCGTGAGCCTCCTGGGACTTTTCTTTCAAATCCTATACGGAGCTAAAAATAAGCAAGAGGAAAATCAGGAGAAGGGTGTGGCTCATGAATTATACTGTAATTATACTGAGTTATTAAAAATGTATTTTTCTCTCCGTTTCCTAGTTCAGGCCCTCCTGAAACCATCATTACTAATGGAGTACTAGTGGTGAGTGTTATGTTTTGTCATCTTTCTTGTCCTGTTGCCACACTTGTTTCACTTGACTCACAGTCATCAGGCCAACATACCCTTTGAACGAGCAAAGCCAGCACTGAAACACTGTGATTTCCCACTTCATCATCTGCGTCACGACACATCCTCGCGGTTGGCACCAGTGGAGAGGCTGCGGCTGGAACAGCGGGGAGATCCCCCATGCTAGCATCCCTCCGGTGTTGCGAAGGCAACACATGGAAGTGGTTTAGGTCCGACACATCGGTGCACCTCTCCCTTGGACATCACTCCTCCCGAATTCCCGTATTGCCAAAGCGACAGGGTTTGTCCCCTCCCAGGCACACATCATTTCCTGCATTCATAACTGCGCTTTTTACACAGGGACTTTCTGACCATGTCATTTCCTCATTTATTAGCTTTGTTTCCTCATTATTTTTGTTTAAATCAGTCCTCTGCACCTCTGTTGGGATCCTGGGGGTGCTGTTTTTCACTTTGCCCTTACCTTCTCCCTTCTGCAAGCCCTGTTCACCCGTGCTGCACCCCCAGCCTTGCCCTGGCTGCACCCAGTTTCTCAGAGACTCACAGAATCATTAAGGTTGGAAAAGACCTTTTAAAATCATCAAGTCCAACCATCAACCCAACACCACCATGCCCACTAAAGGTCTTCCAACCAGCATCTGAAATCGAGGTCATGGTTGAGAAAAAATGTTTTCCTTGGGACAAAGTGCACTGCCTGTATAGCATTTGTATCATCATCAGCCAGGAGCTTAGACTAGGAAACAGAATCTCAGACTGGAAAATTCCCTACCATCAGGTATTTTATCGTTTGTGTCTCTTACAGTCTCGCAAAATCTGCTGCTTGGAAGTCCAGGTGGTTGAGAAGAAGAAGAAGAAAAAGAAGAAGAAATCGTTATCAAGTGAGGTTATTGCTCCATCAGCTGTTTTTTTGAATCGTGATGTGCTAATATTATGAAGGCAATTGGTTTAATGTAAGAATGAAAAAAACCCCTAACAAATCTGCAACATGAGAACAGCCTTGTAATAGACTCTGTAAGAACCTTTGTTTCCAATTTTTATGAGAAAAGTACTCTGTGTCTGCTTTTGTGTCGCTTCCTTAGAGAAAGAATTCTCCTTTAAAGTGCAAGGCTCTTACGAGGGCACCCAAGACATTATGCTGGGATCTGATCTGGTCTTCAGCTCCTCCTCTCCTGCCAAATTCCACTATGCCAGATACAAGCAGCCAACACTGGATGTTACGCTACCAGGGAAGAAACGACCTCCCTCCTTTGTATGTTATAACTGGACTTTATGAAACATAATAATGGCGTGTAAAGTAACATGCACCATAAACAGTATCATTAATTTGTATTGTGGAAAGAGAGTAGCGTTCCTTACAATATAAACTTGGATATATTTGTATTTTTTCAGCGCTCCTGTGTGTATGATACCAGCTCTCCAAATGTCGAACTTCATTCCCTTCCAAGTGGAAAAAGCATGATCTTAGCAGAGGTGAGTGACTGCTCTTTTGTGCGAGAGTTTGAGAAACCTGAGCGCGGCAGTCTGCATCCCCCTGATGATTACCAGGGTACTTTCCAATGGTGAAAGCCTGCAGACAAAAATGCCACAATCTAACAGTGGTACATCTTTAGGTGATGAGGCCGGGTTGTGCCTTGTTCTGTTTGCATGGGTGTGGGAATACAGGGGATCTTGTTACTCCATCCCGATCTTACTTCATGCTAAATTTTGAGGCTCTGCTTTTCCTCTTCTCACACACCAGTGGGGCACCTGAGCTAACTGAGGTAGCACCAGTCTCTTGCTGATGCTGACCATGCTTTGCAAAGCACTTTTAGATTCATGGTTTAAAAAAATCCATATAGAATGAAAGGATCACAGCTGTTGTGGGGTATAAGCCACAGAAAGGGAGGAGCAAATTCTGCTGTGAAGAATAGTAGTGTGGCTGCAGCCTGGCTGGCTGCCTAAGAGAGGTAATGTTAGTAGAGATAGGTAAGGTATACATTATGACTACTTTCCTCTGTAAACAGCAGTTGTCCTCAGATGTTACACTCACTAGAAAACATTGGGAATTACCGAACAGCTTCCCTGACCATAAACCACTGCAGTCAATTCACATACACTGCTGAATTATTTAGAGCTCCCTATTTGTACCCGCATAGCTAGGACAGCACAAGCTAAAATTCCTCAGGGGGTTGCAGGGGAGGAGTGCTAAAGCAGGTTGTCAGCTTACACTGTTTGCATTCTTGCTTTCCAGGATAAAGGATTTGATTTATATGCAAAGGCAGAAGACTGGTAAGAGACTTGGCCACTCTTGGAGGCTAACTCGTCCTTAGCTGAACTCGTCTCACCCTTGGCTCTTTACTGGGGAGGAGGCACTGACAGTAGGACAGTAGGTTGCGTGACCAAGCGATGTGGAATTCACATAAGCTGAAAGAAAAATATGCGTGTAAAATTAACAATACATGTAGATAATCCATATTGAGACATGAATAATGAAAAAGGTGCATAAAATAGGAGAAATAATATTACAAGCCAATTATGCTAGTCAGTGTTATGCTCAGCACAGTCTTTAACATTTTCTTTAACACTGTGCAAGAGTGCAGCTGATCACCTGGTAAACTTTGCTGCCTACTTCAAGACAAATGTGAGAAATTTTTCCTGCAGCTGTCAGTGCAGGCTAAAGTATGAGAGAATCCAGACAGCAGATGCCTCAGAAATTATCTGCAGGAATGTCTTTCCTTAGGTTTTCTTTTGATAACTGCTTAGAAATTTAGCAGTCCTTTTTTCTATCATTCTTTCATGCAGCATTGTATACCTGCATGCGAGTGTAGGAAAGGCTCCTCCTGTAAATGCAGTACTTTGTGGATCTGGTTTATTACCTTATATTGGAAACTCTGAGCTTGTCTACCAATAATAAAATGGAATATTCTTTTTTCCTGATCTCTGCTCCAGCCCAGACCACCTTGATGTACGTTTAGGGTTTGACCTCTGCGTGCAGGAGCAAGACTTTCTATGCAAGAGGCGGAAGTATGTTGCTCCTGCTCTGAAGAAGGTCCTGCAGCTGGAAGAGGATCTGCTGGACCATGAGGTCTGTAGGGCAAACATTCAAAACATCTAACGAGTGCTTAGCAGTGGGGGCATAACAGCATAATATGACCTCTTTTTATTCCCAGTTAAATTTTCATCTTTAAACTTATGTACACCTCCGATACTGCCCCATACCTCTAATCTTACCCTGCCATTTGTGTCCTTTACAGTTGCTATCCTGTGTTTAACTCTTCTCCTGCTACATCTTCATTGCAAGCCAGGCTAGATATTCCTCATATAGAAAAGGTTTCTTTCACAGTCTTTATGCTATGACTGCTATCCTTGTTGATAATCCTTCCTGCTCTCTTCGACCTGTGAGATTTCTTTTTAATTCCTGCCTTTACAACTGATTCTTTCTCTCTTACTGTCTCTTTTGGTTTGAATCAATGCATTTTCATTTGTTTTTTACCAAACATCTGTGTTGAACACACTGGAGAAAAGTGTCAGTTATGTAAGCAAAAATTGTCATTACTTTTATTCCTGATCTCCTTTACAAAATAAACGGTAGCTTATGTTTCAGTAGAAATAATTTGGAAAGAAGTCAGTGCCTGGGCACGTGTGATGGTGTCAGGCTCTGTGTAGTAGGACGTCTCTGCTGAGAGCCACAGTCAGCTGCAGTCCGCTGTCCGAGGCCAGCCCTTTCTGTCCGTGTGTTGCACAGAGCCCAGTGGTGGCCATCATGACCACGGGAGGAGGGATGAGATCTTTGACCGCGCTGTATGGCAGTCTGCGGGGGCTCAAGAAACTCCATGTCTTGGACTGTGCCACGTACCTGACTGGCTTGTCTGGTACTACATGGTAAGTAGGACTGGGCAGCTCTTGGCTGGAGTCTTCCTGATGACACCGATGCGCTGAAGTAGGCTAGGGCTGACATGCAGTAGTCTACCTATAATACCTTCTCAGCAGTCCTGGTTTTTTATTATTTATCTATTTTACTATTTATTATTTATCTTCTTCCAAAACTGACAGATTAATGTCTTTTCATGGGGAAAAGTCACATAATTTGCAACAGCATGAAAACAAGTGTTTTTCTAAGAACAGTTCATGGAAAATTGCCCAAGCCATTTTGACAGGGATAATGACTGTGACTTCAAGGGGAACTTGATAGTTTCTTAGGGAACTGAAGGCAGGAAACCTTTACTTAGTTTCAAATCAAGAACTTAAAATAGAAACCTAAAATGTAACCATTGTCTACTTCAAACCTTTGTGTGTTTTTTTTACCTCTTCAATATATATTTCCTCTTCCTAGGACCATGTCAAACTTGTACAGAGATGCTGACTGGTCACAAAAGGATCTCGACAAGCAAATCAGCGAGGCTCGAAAACATATGACAAAATGCAAAATAAATTCCCTTTCCTTGGAGTATTTGAAGTATTACAAAAAGCAGCTGTGTCAACGGAAAAGAGAGGGCCACAAAACATCATTTATAGATCTCTGGGGGCTTGTCCTGGAATCTTTGTTGCATGATGGGGTACAGTATGTCATCAAGCAGCGTTTACAGTGGCTTACGATTTTCTGAAAATTAATTTCTGGAGAAGATATTTTCCTGTTTGTTCTGAGAGAAGTAGTTTGTTACGAGACTGTGTGTATGCAAATGCACAGCCATTTCCAAAACATTTAGTGGCAGTCTTTTAGATATCCAACCATGGTGGAAATCAGCATTTGTGCTTGTGAGATTTTGGATACATTTTTCTGAGAAAACTCCAAGATTAACAGTTTGAAAAAATATTATATTTTAAGCATTTTTTTGGCATATTCTGCAAGTATTTTATTTAGAAATAGCAAAATTACAGATATTATCTTAATGCCCATGAGAGGTATTAACAAATGGACCTGCAGACTTTTGAAATATGGGAGAGGTCTTACATAAACTTGCAGTATAACACATTAAGCTGGTTTATACCAAAAGTATTGCTTTCTGCTTTTCATCATTTCCTTCCATTTTCATCCTAATGGGTTATCAAATAATCTGGCATCAGATTGGATGCCTACAGATATTTCAGTAACAGATTGCTCACAGGAATTTTGAAAAATATGGAACATTTCAGAACTTAAGCCCAGCACGCATTGTATATTAAAGGCAGAATTTTTTTCTGGCCTACAAGCTTAGATGCAGAGAAAACATTCCTGTGCTAATTTTCGTCTCAGTGTAACCATATTTCTGGAATCACAGAAAGACAACCATAGACTCTCTGATCAGCAACGGGCCATTGATCGTGGTCAGAACCCATTGCCTATCTATACTGCAGTCAATGTCAGGAACAACTATAGCACTCTGGATTTCAAAGGTAATTATGGGACTTCTGAGAGTCATTTGTCTTTATATTTAAGCTGGTAAATCCTGGGACAGTATTTTTAGATAGTCTAAAAAAAGCCCTCTCATTTAAAGACCAGAACTTCAGCTGATGTGTATTCATGTAATGTCCTTGTGGTCAGGTAAAAGTTTGACTGTCTATGCAACAGACTCAAAAATATTCCAAAGACTTTTCATGTTCACAAGTTTTCATTTGTACCATGCTTATAACTTATCGCTATTGGTCTGAAATATGAGAATTAACTGCAGAAATTATTTTAATTTTTAACTCCTGTCATTCCCATCATAGCAACATAATTCTTATCCACAGCTAAGGAACTGTAGTAAAACATTTTTATCTTCTTTGTGCTCCTTTTCACAGAATGGGTGGAGTTCACCCCTTATGAGGTAGGATTGCAAAAATATGGAGCTTTTGTTCGTGTTGAGGATTTTGGCAGTGAGTTCTTCATGGGTCGGTTGATGAAGAAGGTCCCTGAATCCCGGATCTGCTTCTTAGAAGGTAAGGTCTTAAAAGCATCTGAATGATTTTTATTTTTTTTTAATTGTGAGCTATGTAAACTAAGCACTAATAAAGCACTAGTGCATGACTGACAAGCAGTTTCACTGGAGAGGATAAATATCTCATTGATGAATTAGTACATACTATAATGGATTCAGCTTACTGTAAAAAAGGAAATTCAAAGTGACAGACAAATAGTTATTTTCTTTTTTAAAGTGAGTTTTGAATAAAAATATAGCATCGCTTCCAGTCCAACAATAAAATTCAGGTCCCTAGGTATCCATGGTTCTGCTCGTGCTACTCCAGAAGGGTGAACTGCAGAGCCTCTTGCCTGTCTCACAGGCAGTCAGTAGTTTGTGTACTTCCTACAGACAGTTTACATGAGCCTTCATGATGATTCCTCACTGCGTAGGGGTGTGTTTGAGCATGCCAGGTCCCCCCTGCTCCAGATAGTCTGCTTTGGCCACACATGACTGGCTCCAGTTTCCACATTGCCTGGGCAAGCCCGGGGGGAAAACAGCGCAGTCATATTCAGAAGCATTTTTGCTATTGACTGAAGTGGAGCATGGATATGTGTTTTCCAGACAAAGAGGCAAGCTGTCAACTTGTGACTGGTTTGAGATGCAAACTTCTCTTCGACTGGCCATTTTGCTTAGAGTGAGTGAGACACTGCACTATTTTAGCCTAAGATTTCCTGAACCAAAAAACAGTGCAAACTTGTGCCCTAAGGGATAACCAAAGAAACTGTTTCTCAAGCTCAAAAATGCATGGTCAAAATGATCCCTCGATGTGTTAACAGGCTTATTCTCAAAAAGGGAAACCTACAAATGCAGAGGCTGTAAGGTCACATTATAGTTAGACCCTTATCAATATAATTCCCCGTCACATCTCTCAGATTGCAAACTTTCACCCTTTCTTTTCATACAAGCCTTGTCATACTTGATTATTTTTCTGAAAACCCAAGCTCCTTAAATCATACTCATTCACAAAAATCTCACCATTCATTAAAATATATATCCAGCCCTAAGTACCATAAGACAAAAACTGTATACCAAAAAAAGGTTTAAAAACCAGCAGCCAAATAAAAATGACACATCATCCAATTAAAAAAAAAAATAAGGAAAAGCATAAACCTCACCAATTTCATCTCATGATTAATAGTTTTGCGATTCATGATGTGTGAATGTTTGAGTTAGAAAGCTCTTTCTTTTTACAGGCATGTGGAGTAGTTTATTTTCATTGAATGTGTTATATATCTGGAATTTGTCCCATTCATCAGAAGATTTCTGGCACAGGTGGACCCGGGACAAAATCGACAATATAGGTAAATTATCATACTTCCTTACTGTGTATTTATTGTTAGATAGAGGTAATGTTAGATAAACTATCACACCCATCTGCTATGTGAGATGTGCACAGTATATTTGGCATTTTTTAAGTGCTTCTTCAAAGGCTACATTGCCTTTCTGGAAGAAATTGGTTTCAAAGTCTCATACTGCAAAGCATAATTGGATAATTTAAAACTCTCCGGTCCTGCGATCTATGTGCTCACCAATGGCTCAACACTGATGTTGGCAGATGAGTAAAATGTTCAGAAATAATAAGCTTGATCTGTAAATGATTAATAAAGCAAAAAGATTTTGACTACAGTAAGTAGGAGCTACAGTAATACAAATAAGTGCAACAGTTCTCCTTTTCCAAAGCCTGCATTCAGTCTGCACCACAGCTGTGTGTAGGTCTGGTGCAGATTTTTATTGCAGCCTGATACTGGGTCTTGTTTTTTGTCCAAGTCTGGACTGTGTAAGGAAATGGTATTTAGCTGGTAAGAGTAGCATTTTATTTTCTTTTTCATTTGGTCACATGTGCTCCTTGAGTCTTTTCATCCTAGGTTTTTTAAATAAAGAAAACACTGATTTTTATTACTTACCTTGACATCTTGGGGGATGACCTTGCTCTAGGCAGGTAGAATTTAACAGTCTTTCCCTGCACAGAGGAGGAACCCCTCCTACCACCGAAGCCTCACGAGCTGAGGACTCGCCTGTTCACCCCTCCCGGCCCCCTCGGCAGCGCTCTTCGTGGCACTCTTACCGACCGCCCCTGCGTTGCCCAGGAGCACAACTTCCTAAAGGGTTTCCAAATGCATAATGACTACCTGGAGAACAAGCGCTTCTGCAGATGGAAAGGTAACAGAAGACCTGTGTGCCTGGGGAGAGAATAAACAAGCAGAAGAAAACCCAGATTTGATACTAAAACCATTCTCCAAGGTTAGAGGCCATGTTTGGGCAGAACCACTATTAGATCAATAAGTTGTGGCACACCGGGATGTAGCATGGTGTGGTGTTGAGCTCCATGCCAATGGTTTGCTGGTGGCACACACCTCCCGAGGCAGCGGCACCAGGTCCTGATGGTGGTTCTCCCTTTCTCTGAAGACACAGTGGGTGGGGAGGCACAAGAAACCCCCTTTATGAATGTTGCCACTGCAGGTCCAAAACTACATGTGGCTGGAGTTGGGAGGGCAGAAGAGAAGGGATACAGTGAATCTCCCTTCCCTGAAGACGGTAACCAGTTAAGTCTCTGTGGTCATGGTATAAGAGTGGAAAACAGGCTAACCAGTTTTGCACTATTGCACTTACAGCAAAAAAAAATCTTTCCTTTTAGATACTGTGTTAGACACATTTCCCAACCAGCTGACACAATCAGAGGAATTCCTGTCTCTGGTAGATACGGGATTTTTCATCAATACAAGCATCATGCCGCTTTTAAAACCAGAGAGAAAGGTGGACGTCATCCTGCATTTAAATTACAGTGCAGGATCCCAGATACAGGTGAGAGGAGTCTCTATTTCTTCTTCTTCAATCTCTATTTCTTCTTCAGTTTCTGTTTCTTCTTCAACAGTTGTATACCTGGAAGTTTTTAACACTTAGGTGCTTTCTATATTGCTCCTACTAAAAGTCTTAACCGCTGGCATTTTTAGCTTAATGCTGCAGGGTGATACTTCATTTATAGGTTGTACATATTCTCATTTGTTTTTCTTGTACGATACAACTGTTTTGTGCTAAGAACTCAAGGAAAACAAAAACCTTCTCTCCAACAACCCAGTGCTTTCCAATAGGGATTTCAGAGTTTTCATACAGCTAGTTTGGATAATGCCCTCTTTGTTACTGGACTCCAGTAAATCCTGAGACCTGAAATCCTCTTTAAGTCTTAGTACTGTTCTGTTCATTGATCCAGGCTCTGGACCAGACCTGCAAGTACTGCTCAGAGCAGGGGATCCTTTTTCCCAGGGTGGACTTGAGTGAAGAAGACAGGAAAAACCTGAAGGAGTGTTATCTCTTTGACGGTGCTGAGACTCCCGGAGCGCCAGTACTGCTATTTTTCCCACTAATTAATGATACCTTCCAAAAATACAAAGCACCAGGTAAGTAATCAAACATGTTAAAAAAAGGTTGACATCATGGCCAGCCTGTTAAAGGGAGTATATTTAATATTCCAACCCTTGAACTTCACTGTTGGCTCTTTTTAATACATCTTAAAGTTACTTTTTTTACCATGTCAGATTTGGTGCCATGGCTGTGCTGTTTCAATCCCTAAGCTAGTTAGTTTGCAGGTAACTTTGCTGTATCTACGTGAACCAAAGGTACAGCTCAGAACTCCAGTGTAGACCCATGTAAGAGGAATAATCACCGTTTATCTCCCCTCATCATGTGAAGCAGCTGATAGCCACCTGAGCCAAGGACTGAGCTGTCAGTTTGAAAAATAATTATTTGTTTAAAAATTTTTTTTTAAACCCACAAGAGTAATTTAGATCTCTCTGTGGAGAAACATCTCCTTTCCCTGCTCTGTTAAGAGTTTGCCTGCTTATGACCAGAGTAACTCCCATCTCTCAGCAGTGATTTGTCACCCCTTCCTCCTAGGCCAGAAGCGCTCAGAGTCAGAGATGGAAGATGGCAAAGTTGATCTCTATGGCTGCTGTTCCCCTTATTCAACATATTCAGTTCAATACACTGAGAAGGCATATGACCGTCTCGTTCAGCTGGGTGAATACAACATCCTGAATAATGAAGACCTCATTATGCAGGCCTTGCACACAGCAGTGGCACGGAAAAGGCAGAAGAAGACATAATGTCACACAAGGGAGGATGCTTTTGCGTCCCTTTACTTGCCGAGAGACTGAAGCTCCCTTACAATTGGCGAGCAGGCTTCAAAGGATTCCTGCTCAACCCCACTCAATGGCAATGTCAGATAAACAAAGAAGAGACTGAAGAGAAACTTTTTTCTCCAAAGAATTTCACTGCAGATACTCATTGCAATTCAGCTACAACAGTGGAGTACAAGTCATTGTATGGTACAGAGGATGGCCAGCCACGAAGAAGAAGGTGCTAAGATGATAATGAGCATGGTGCTAGTTGCCTTGAGAAAGAGTTTGAAATGTTTAAGTCTAACATGTTCAGGGCAGACCACATTAAAAGCACATTTTATTAACTCAGCTTGTGTTTTGTGTTTGCAAGGTGGTGGTGAGGCAAGCAGCAGCCTGTGAGCCAGGTTTGTGACTGGGACCATGGCACATTGTAAGCAAGTGTTTAGAGAAAGAAAGGCACATGTCATATGGCATCCTGTGGGCATAGATCACCTCCAAGGGAGGCTTTGGACAGAGGCAGAGGAGACACAGGCCATGGGTACCAGATCAACTGAGAAAGCAAAAGAGTGTTGATGAAGTTCTTCACTGCTTAACCACCAAGCTCTCTGTGCGCTTCCTCACTGCTTCTTGGCTACCTGTCCCTCTTCCCGCTCCTGGTGTGAGCGGTAGTGGTGTGGTAACTAGAAATACAAGCTGAACAGAACAACATTCTGCTGGCTTCCAATTCCCTCAAAACAAGAGCAAGGATGTGCGACCCCTTGAATTCATCAGCTCCACCTGTCCCTGCTGTTGGCTGGGTCTTGCATGAGCTCAGCACCTGCAGAATGGGAGTGAAATGGCTTTACATGGTCTCTGTGCAAGAAGGAAGATTTTGTGTTTAGCAGTAGAGCATCTAAAGTGGATATTCTGCTCCAGGAATGTTATTTTTCCCTCTTGAGACAGCAAAAATTTATTTTTTAACTATAGTGTTGCTGTGAGCCTTGTGCCAGCTGTGAAGAAGACAAGAAAGGTGCAGACCTATAGAGATCCCTGGAAGCTCTGGGAAGGTTTGCTATAGCAAGTAAATCCTTCTGCATGGCAAGCTGCTGCAGGAGGATCTGTGCCTCCTGAGCTGTAATTTCTCTTGGACTGGCTCTGCACCAAACCCAGCACAGACATGCACATACATGGCATAATTTGCCCATTTGGGCCAAATGTGCTGTGATGAGATGTTGCTTAACATAGGCTTCTGTCACTGTTCCCAGGAGGGAGGAGACAGAGGAGCACTTTGCTTGCACCCATAGCAAAGATCCTCCAGCTCCTCTTGCATGCCTCTCACTGCCTGATTTATTTCCTTGGGTTAAGGTGCTTTACTGGTTCATTAAAAAAACAAAACAAAACAAAACAAAACAGTAGAGAAATAGCTTTATGAGATTAAAAAACATGCAAACCTGGATCACACAGTCATAGCAATATGAGTACACAAGAGTATTTCTTTCCTAACACACAAATAAGCTTATTTTGATTAAGTTCATTCTGGGTAACCCATGCTATAGGTTGAATTAATAATATAAAACACACTCATATTTTACAGACCAAATGAGTTATGTTATGTTTCTCCCAGTGCATTCACTTCTCAGTTGCTAACAGGTGGTAGAAATTCCCTAATTACTCATAGGTATCTATTTTATTAACCAAAGTAATATTAAAATTAATAATAAAAATAGGACCATCCTATTTTTACAACATGTGACAAATATCTCAAAATAAGTAAAGCCTACTCAAAATATGGATGTATTCCTTTTTTTTAAGCTATAGTACTTTAGAAGGTTAGGTTGGAAGATGAAGTTTAGATTGTGTTGAGTTTCTCAGTGTACGTAACAATACAGCATCTACAATTTGTAGCCTACTAAAACCACCTGTGATTTCATTTCAATGTTAGAATTCTTTGCACTGCAGAAGGGATAGTATAGAATAGAATAGCATAGCACAGAATATTTCAGTTGGAATGGACCTACAACGATCATCTAGTCCAACTGCCTGACCAATTCAGGGCTGGCCAAAAGTTAAAGCACGTTATTAAGGGCGTTGTCCAAATGCCTGTTAAACACTGACAGGCTTGGGGCATCGACCACCTCTCTAGGAAGCCTGTTCCAGTGTTTGACCACCCTCTCGGTAAAGAAATGCTTCCTGATACCCAGTCTAAACCTCTCCTGGTGCAGCTTTGAACCATTCCCACGCGTCCCATCACTGGATCCCAGGGAGAAGAGCTCAGCACCCCCCTCTCCACTTCCCCTCCTCAAGAAGCTGTAGGGAGCCATGAGGTCACCCCTCAGCCTCCCCTTCTCCAAACCAGACAAGCCCAAAGTCCTTAGCCGCTCCTCATAGGACATTCCTTCCAGCCCCATCACCAGCTTTGTTGCCCTCCTCTGGATGCATTCGAGGACCTTCACATCCTTCTTAAATTGTGGGGCACAGAACTGCGCACAGCGCTCAAGGTGAGGCCGCATCAACGCTGAATACAGCGGGAAAATCACCCCCCTTGACCAGCTGGCCATGCTGTGTTTGATGCAGCCCAGGGTGTGGTTTGCCCTCTTGGCTGCCAGGACATGCTGCTGACTCGTACCGAGCCTGCTGTCAACCAGCACCCCAGATCCCTTTCTGTGGGGCTGCTCTCCAGGCACTCCTCTCCCAGTTTATACTTGTGCCTGATGCACAGGACTCAGTACTGGGTTTACATGGGGAGGTTTTGGTAGCAGGGTGGGGTGCTGCTGGGGTGGCCTCTGTGGCTTCCAGCCACATTTCAAGGCTCATGTGCAGGATTTATCTCTACTTTCCAAATGAGTAGATAAAGGTATCCACAGTGTGCTTGGCTGAGTCATGTCACTCTGGAGTTTTAAATAGCACCATCAGAGCCTGGTAGAGGGAGCAGGACACAGTGTTTCTGTAACGACACGCCAGCCGAGGACAAAAGTGCTCTGTGCAGCTCCCTATTTTAAAATACAGGGGAGAAGGAGTGTCAGCGGCTGGGAGGGGTGTCTGTGAAATGCCTGCCTTGTTCCTGTAAGAGAGCTCTCTGGATATAGTCGCACTTTTATTTCTGTACTGCTGAGAAGTTGTAGCTTTAACAGCGTGGTTTGTCCAGGGAAGATTCTCAGAAGATACTTTTTGTGGATTATGGACAGGTTCTGGCTCGCAGCTCTTCTTCACTTTGCATTTGTCCTTCCAGAATGAAACTCTGAGAGTTGGTCGTCTTGTAGCCAGCCTGGACTGATTTTCTCATGACCAGTTCACTTTCTCTGCACAGTCAGTGTGAACCTCTCTAGGGATGGTTCTCACAGCTACAAACAGGTCAGATGTAATTTCCTTGCAGTGCTTCCAGCTTCAGCCATTCACACGTCAGTGGGGAACTGGGTATCTCACACATGGTTTTGTGCTTGCCTTTTCTTCTCGGATGCCCCCCAAATGGATATGCTCTTTTAAATGACTGTGGTCATCTGCAAAATGTCTCATTTTAGACATTTTCTGGGACATTTTCAGTCGGGCCTAACTCAAGGTTCAACAAGCTTGAAGGAGGCTTTTTACACCTTTCACATGTGAAACCAAGACAGGAGGTTCAGCAAGGACCAGCAGTAGGCTGCAGTAAATAAGACTGAAAGGTCTTAGGAGAGGTGAGGAAGGCCCTCGAAGCTCTTGGAGGCTAAAGCTAAGCCTGGAGGGATATCTAAGTTGTTTGCATCCTTTGCCTTTACAATCCTTGTTTGCAAGTACATAATGATAAGCCTTTAGCAAAACGTTGAGGTACAGTTTTCTAGGACATGGTTTTCCCACTGTTGCTTGCTAAATGGTCCAACCAGCTTGCACTTCTTTAATAAGCACAGAGCTCTTGGATTGTTTAGCTCTGGTTAGCTCCTATTAGGCTATGGAAGAGCAAAGTAAAACAGCGAATACAATTTTGTATTTGTACTAGATTATTAATCTTATTTCTTCCCATAGACTTATAAAAGCCAGAAGTACCATCAGATCATCTTGTTAGACTTGTTAGATGTCAGACCTGTTACATGCCATGCAGTTACTTGAATGTTAATCCTGATTACCTGTGGCTGACGAAAGTCTATCTTGAAGAAAAATGACCCCTCTTCTTTTAAAGATATCAGGAATGGTGAAGTCACCACACTTCATGGAAGTATGTTCTAGTGGGTGATCATCTTCCAGCAATATGTATGCACCTTGTTTCCAGCCTCCTTTAGCTTGGCCAGAGCCCAGACATTAGTTCTTGTTAAATCTTTTCCTGGTAACTTAAAAGCCGTTGCATAACCACTGTTTCTTCGTTAGGGTCGATTTTATAAAATATACCAAGGTTACATCACAGTCATCTTTTCATCAAACCAGTAGATTCAGTCCTTCAAGATCTCATTATAAAACCCCCTTTATTTGCTACATCCAGCTGTATTTCTGTTCTTGCACTCCCTCCAACTCTTCACTGTCCCTTTATCAAATGCAGACTGCAGTACGCTTCCCCCTATTGCTATACACTGAGATAAACTTGCCTTGTTATTCTTATATTCTTACACATAAATGACTTCACGGTTTCTATATACAGAACCCAGTTGTCCTCATTTGCCATTAGAGACTTCTGCTGAGTTGTTTGTCTTCCGTAAGCTGGTGAGTTAGTGTTTTCCACACTACAGTCTTCCCTTTCGTAAGGGGAGTAAATCGTGACATACATTTGTCATTCCTTTAATCATAACTTCACACTTCAGTGCATTAGAATTAACTGTGGTTAATCAGGCCAGTTTATCAAGCAGGTCAGATTGTTCTGTATGATTGCCCTGTCCTCAGTATTACTCAGCACTCCATCAATCTTTGTTCTACTGCAAATCTGGCCAGTCAGGATGTTATGTTTATTTCCAAATCACTCACGAAACTGTTGAATAGAGCTTGAGACTGGTAAACTCTTAAAAATTACTCCAAAGAAAACTTCTTTCAGTGATGTTTCTCTCTGAGGACTAATTCTGAAATCAGTTAGCTTACAAATTCTTAACCTTAGTTATATATACTTTTTTCAATCTTCGCATAACAAAATTTTACTGTCTTTGCACGATAGACTATAACTAAAAAAACCTGCAATTGCAGGGTAGAACAAAATCAGTTTCTTCTTACTAAAAACCCCACTATTTTATACTGACTGGCTTCAGAAGGCAGATCAGGGCTTACCAAAACTGCTCATCACCTCACAGGGAACCTCTGGCTAATGCTAACCCCAGAAAGATTTCTTTTCCATGCAGTCACCTTCCATCACCATTTTACTGTCCCATGCACCTTACTGTAATTGCTTTGATATCCTTTACAGCTTTATTGCACCCTGGTCACTGAAAGACAGCTCCAGTACCCTGGTTTGCAAGATCAATGCATCCATAGGAATAGCACACTTCAGTTTTGGCAGTACACTGGCATCACCTCTGGTACATACCTAAGATAAGGAAATTAAAGAAGAATTTCTGTGCATAATCCAAATATAAGTTAGACTTTCACAAAGCTTAATAGAAATAGATTTTAAAAAAAATAAAATAAATGCACGATTTTATCTACCTTTATTAAGATCAGCTTCCAACAGCTTTCCTGTCCTTTCTTTCCTGTCTTTTTTTTCCCCAGCTATATAGTTCTTAAGCTCTGTACCGAACCATATGGCTAGGCTTTCAGTTCATATGCAAGTCAGGTAGGTCCCTTATTTCTGCCTTCATGGAAGGGGTTTCAGACATAATTTTTACTTCAAATCTCCCCAGGTTTTTTTATACATACACACACACACAGAGACACATATGGAATTTGACTGGGTGGAACCATCTGCTGTCCAGACAGTAAATTGTACTAGTTAATGACTGTCCTATGGCTAACTAATTACACGTCATCAATCTTTTTAGGGGAAAACACTCCCTTGTGTGGTGGTGTGCAGTTTTCAGTGTATAATTGCTTTGTAAGCTGAAACTTGTATTTAATATAATCATGCATACATTAACAAATGCTGTACAAAACATATGAAACATAAATGAGAAGAATGTACGTAACTTGAAACTAACTCTTGACTTAAAATAGGTATTGCTATTAACTACTTCAGGGATGATGGAGCATTTGGTGTGTATGACTACCAGCCCACATTTTGAGGAACAGCAAGAGAACCAAGAATGGTAATATATGATAATTGATTTTTAATTAATCAGATATTGTGCCCACTATTGCAACGGCAGCCAGGGTAACAAATCTACTGGCACCTTACCACATCCCTCTTGCTACTTTTGAAAATTGGCACAATATTCCCTTTCTTTCAATTTTCTGCAGTTCTGCAGTATCCCAAGAATTAAAATAGCTGAACCATAGGCAGTCAAGAATCCTCCTAGCCTACGCTTTTCGAACTAATTTGTAAGAATGATCTCCGTTCTGTCTTAATACCTGTTGTATGGCTATGTGTTGCAAAGCAGTTCATAATATTCATCGATGAAATATGTAAAGTTTCTTCTTTCCCAACACAGAACACAAGTGTTTTATTAGCATTCTTGCTTTAGCTGCATCATTCGTAATTCTTTTGCTATCTTTATGAAGTAATAAGTACAGACCTTTGATAGGATTTTCCTTTCTCCTCATATACATTGCCTTTATATTTGCATATATACGTGTGTGTATATATATGCTTCCTATTGTTGCCCTTGGAAACCATGTTTTTTCTATATTCTGTGAAGTTTTATATATGTTGAAAGTTTCATATTTCCCGTTTTCCCTTGTACTGTGCATTGCTTTTTCATATCCAGCTGCTGCCTTCTTACCACCTCTGAAAGAGTTCGGGCTTTCAGCCAAAATTGTGAAATTGGGATAGCTCATATCATACCCCTGAGATTTCCTCAGCTGCAGCAGGAACAGATAGTTATGCTTCCAGAGACATCTTTTAGCCCACCCTGACCTTTCCCACTGGTTTTTAGCACAAAGCTGCAATGTTGAGCCTCCAAAGCAATAGGGATTTCTCTTTGTCAAGCACACACATACTTTTACCAACAGCTAGTCTGACCTTATCATTGTCTTGGACTTGTGGAAATACAGGGAACGATTAGTTTTCCTTCCACGTCATATCTGTGCAGTGTGATCCAATCGAGTAGGTTTTAGTCATTACATCACATAGGGTCAAAATATCAAAACCATGTGAGAGTTGCATGCAAGAGCCGTTTAGACAGGTTTCCACATGCTTTAGTAACATGTGGCTCCCTTACGTTTATTATAATGGATATTCAGCAATGTTTGCCGCTACAAATTTGTCTTTCTTTAGTCTGTGTTTTCTTGACCTAGGAGTCACGCTTGTCTTTGATGTCTGTGAGTTTTAGCACAGTATCATGTTGCAATGGTGATTTAATTTAGCATGTAATAGGATGTACTTACATAGTTGCCTATCTCGATCTCCTGGAGAATGTTTCTTTCCTTACGCATTTCTGAAACACTTCCTTAAGATGTTTTGCAATTGTTTCTTTAAAGTCTTTCCATGTGGAGCTGTTCACATACTTTAATCTTTGTGATCAGCCCTTTTGTGAGTAAGTGACCACACTAGATTCCTGCACAGGTTTGTATTTTGTTCAGTGGGAGCACGTAGAATGATAGCTGGACTCTTTTGACTACCAGTCCCAAATTCTCCCACACTCAGCTCCCCACACAACTGCGAAGCCTTTTGGGACTCCTTGAGACATGGCTTTGTTTTGTTAGCAGCCATGTGGAGCCACACATGTAGCATCACTGAGACCGCATCCCATGGGCAGCTGGCATGAGGCATGGATGACAGCTCAGTCTCAGATGGCACAAAATGCAGGTTTGTGGGGTGTCTGTGTGACTCCCAACAGAGCCTGGGTTTGTTAAACACTGCTTACACGACCTACCAGGTGCCCTGGAAAGGCTGTCACTCCATCCTCCCGGTGGCAACACACTATATAGGGCAAGACACACTGCCATGCACACCTCTTCAGGTTGCACAATGGGTCACGAGGCTTGAAGTCACCATGGCAATGGGAACATGGCTTCTGCACACGTGGAGAGATACTGTATGCAAGAGTTTCTGCAACAGCCAGGCCTTTCTCAGGCAAGTAAGAGGCACTAGGAATTTCAGCACTGCAAGACTAGCTGGAGTGAGTGCATCACTTAACCCTGTGCTTCCTCTTCCCCTTCAGCCTGCAAGTGGGACAGGAATTGCCCACAGTGCCTGGCAGCCCTTCCTCAGTTGGGTATTCCTTCCCTAAGGATCTCCTTTTCCCATAGCTTGTGTTTTCTCGACAGGGCTTTTATATTGGAGGCAGCCACCTGCCCCAGGTTGTAGAGGAGAAGGGATCTACGTCTTTTAGGGCAGAACCTCTTGGCTGTTTCTGTCCCTCTCAGTTAATTAGGAGGGAGAGACTTCATTGTCTTGCAGTACTGCATCAGATGTGGGCTCTGGTCTCACAGTGCACTGTCCTATCCTCTTCTGTAACATAGAAAATGACAGAAAAGTTAGGAATTTCATCATACCAAAACCTGAGCTATTGCCATGTTGAGAAAAGCAGTCTCCTGATGTCTGCTGAAACACTCTGGCTATGTTGCTCTTGGCTGAAAAGGCAATGCACTCAGAAAGGGATCCTGCTTAGCAATGAGGAAGGCTTTGAGGAACTACCAGAATCAGTGGCAAACCTGTCACCTGCCTTGGGGTCCCCTGATCCTGCCTGGGTCTCTCAAATAACAGTCCTCATGGGAAACCACGTTTCTCTCTCTATAGTCAGCAAATGTACTCTGGTGACCAACAGTTTTATAAATGGACTAGATTCTTCTAGTATACTTTATCCCTTGGAGCTAACTGCAATGAACACTGGAGATTTAAAGTTGACAATAGCATATGATGTCCCATTTGTTAGACAAGAAAAAGAAACTCAAGGCATATCCCACCAGCACTTGCTGATTTTATTAAGATACCAAGATAGCGTTAATTTAGTACAGCTGAAAAGGTTGAGAAGCCAGTTATTTCAGGATAAGTTGCTTTAGCAGTCCCAATGTCTTTTAGTGTTTGATGGGCGTCTATGGTGACGCTGGTAAGAACTAGGACCCTACACAGGTCATAACCTAGAAGAAGAAAGACTAATTTAAGAACTTTGTATATAAGCTCAGTAATAAAAAAGTATTGCACTTACGCACATGCACATGTCTCCTACAAGTCAGATCTATCAGAAGAAAGGTTATGTTCTATGTAAGAATACCCAGACCAAATAACCTTGCAAATCTGAGCCACTGTCAGTATTTGTCCAGAACATTAAGTACTTCTTGGATTGTTTCTGAAATATTTTCTGAATTGAAGTTTTCTCTGAGTTTGGATAAAGTTAGTATACATGTAACAACAAATATCTATACCCCATATGTGTGATGGGGAGGAGCATACAGAGCCCTCCTAAAAGCAATATAATACTCCTGGTGGACAAAACCACCCCTTTTTCTGCTGATCTAACTTTATTGTCCAAATTTTCTCAAGCCATTTCACTTTTTCTGTCCTAATGTGTTCATATTTGAATTACGGATAAATATATATACACCTTTCTCATGATGACCAATACATATATCTTACTAAAATAAAGGGCATATGTGTCACCAGCAGCAATGATGTGGATAGGGCAAAGTTGCACAGACATTGCCATGTTAAAGTCTGATTCTTGTGACTGATATTTGGCATTGCTGTCATGGAGATTGCTATAATGTCTCGACTTCTGACATGAACCTGAACATTTTTGCTTTTATCCAGATGGGCCACCATGTATTATTACTTTTAATATGCCTGAAGCATCATACTGCTATGAGTCACATTAGCTGCATCTTCCCTTATCCCTGGGGAGTAGAAGATGGCTGTTTCTAGTAAAGATACTAGTCAGAAGTAAACCAGAAGGGCTTTCAGGGAAGCTGGACCCTCCCTTTCTCCGATGTTCAGAAAGGTGGTCTGGGAAATCTGAGGGGAAGATGTGCTGAAGCAAGAGGGGCTGATGACGTTGCTAGGGCATGATATGAAAAAGCCCATGATATAGGGATGAGACATAAAGAAGAGTCTGTAGGCTGCAGAGGAGCTGGAAAGGATGGGGAAGAAGGTTATCATAGAGAAAGATTGAGAAAAGTCAAAAGAAAACACAAAATCTAGCTGATCTTTTATTTGTCCTTAGCTGTCACTTTAACAAATCTTTGAATTATTAACTCTGATCCAACCCACACCTTTGAGCATTAATGTTAAAATTGGCCCAGCTCAGTCATTGGTTGCAGTTTTAGATACCATCAGACTAGTCATGAAAAAGAAAAAAGCATATTACAGAAAAAAGCCTCAAATGACAGCCAGTTCAAGGCAGAGCAACTTTGGGTGATCTGCATCTCACCAGCAGCTCACCAGCTGACAGACAGACCCCAAAACTGCGATAAGTGTGGGTATCTAGGAGTGGCCCAGCATAGGGTTTTTTCTGCTCCTTGAGCTGCACTAAATGTATCATTTGACCTCTGGGGCTCTGCCCCACAAGTTGGGAGTGCATTACCTTCAGATAGTTGTAGCAGTCCTCTCCTCTCTTGTCCTTCCCTCTGACATTCCCCATTTGTCCCAAACATGTCTCAGATGCTTATGAAGCAGCTGCTGAATTTCCACAGATTGCAGCCTGGGGGTTCACGGAAAACCCAACCTTGTATTTCTCCCTTAATACACCTGGGCATGAGCTACCACTGCACAGCCTGTGCTTTAGGAACAGCAGTCCCAAGTCAAGCATGTCCCATTCATGATCACAGGGGCCTTAGGTGATCCCAAAATGGAATATGGCAGAAAGTTTGTACTCGTACTGGTATTCGCAGCATTGCATTTTGCATTCTCTGCCACCCTGGTTATCGCAAAACCTCTTCTTTGTTATTTGAATAAATCCATGAGAGGATTTTTCATTTATATGCTAATAGAGTTTTTGCCCAAGGGTGTTTTGCAGCTTCACATTGCAACAGGGTGAATCACGTGTTAATAACACAACCAGGTTCCTCAATGTCAGGTTCCCTCAGGATCAGTAACTTTGGAAACAAGTGATTAAAGAGGATATACTGATTACTCAGGGTGGGATTCACCTCACCTACCTTTAGCCATTCAGAAATTAGGTGTCAAGTATGACCTGGACATTTAGGCTTCTCCAGAAGAATCCAATACAGAGGGGCTTAGTCACTACCTGCAGTTGCCATGCTTGCTTTTTCCTCCATTCAGTACACGGGGAACACAGGCAACCACCTTGGAGTAGAAGTCTAAATTCTGGATGACTTAATTTAGGTGAGGTCAAGTCTATCCTAAGTGCACGCCTTATGAAAAGGCCATGTTTGCCTCAAAAGGAATAGTGCTTCACAGCAAAAAGCAATTTGGACTTTGAACTAATTTAGGAAATTCAATTCCAGTGCCAGCTTTGAGTCAAAGGTACCTTTGGCTGCCTCTGACTTGAGCTTAAAGAACTGGTATTTCGTATCGGGAAGGCTTGAGTCAGGAAAAAGTTAGTTGTTAGGCAACAAGCAACTCTTAGTCACCTTCCTAAGGGATGCTGGAGGCTTCTTCCCCCGCATCATTTCCTTTTGTCTTAAAACCAAAGGTGCAATGTGACACAGGTAAATGAAAACCGGCTCTCATGCAAAAACCTCACACCCATTAGCTTCCATACATTTCAGAAACAAGACCTGGAGTTGATAACCTTTGTGGGGCACAATTACAAGGAAATTGTAGCTAACGTTCTCATTCCTCTGTTGTGGTACCGCACCTCTTCTAGGCACTTCAATCAAGGATACAGATAGGCTGTAGCAGAAGAAACAGAAAATGTGTGTGCTTTTGTGTGTACAGTTACTTTTCTCTAAACTGTTTCTGGTCACCATTTTTACAGGAAAAAAAAAGGCAGATTCCCAACATTTTTTTACAGAAGTGCAAGTGTTTATACTAAGCAAAGCATCAGCCAAAGCATGGGAGAGGCTTGTGATTATCTGTTGTCTATTGATGTAGTTTATCTAATTCTGGTGTCAATTAAGCAGTTCCTAGGCCATCGAAAAGTTTCAATACAATGAAGGTGAGAAAGGAAGGTCACAGCAAACCTTTCCCTTGCATGATGTGATAAAATAAATGTGCTTATTCAATTAAAAAAAACCCCAAACCCAGCAAATGTAGGCATAAAATCAAACCTAAGAAATCAAACTTTTGCAGGTAAGATGATCAAACTGTCTTAATTTGTTCTCCTTGTAACACCAGCTTTTTGTATTGATTCCTCTGTGCATGTCAGAAAAGTATGTCATGAGACTGCTAGAAGTGATTGGGTTTGTGTCTAGTTTCTGTCAGTCAAGGTCCTCGTACAACACTCATTGCCACAGTCAGAGTGCCTGTGATTTCATACTTATGCAGGTCTCTAATAGGAAGCATCATGCTTTGTCATCCTATTAATCTCACGTCCTTTCATAAGCACTACTTTTAATCATTTGGGAGGACTTTCAATACAAATGTATGTGTGCCTAACAATGCTTGCATAATGGATTAGAAAATCTAATCACTAAGCTTCCTAGAGGTGTGCTGAACACATGCAGATCCTCATTAGATAAAAAGCCATAAAATGTACAGGATCAGTCCATTAAATTCCAATAATTTGCTAGTAATGCCCAGCCGGCTGGTGATTTGAATAAAGTTGCTCAGAAATCTGTTTTTTGCATCAGAAAATGACAGCTCTGAACTGGAGAAAAGAAAAAGAAGAATTAAAATCTCCTAAAACATGAAATTATTTTAGTTTGTTGAAATGTTTCATGATTCGTCAAGGTGAAATGTTTGAATCTCATTTAAATTTGTTAAGATGCATACCATATTAAATGTAAAGCCCAGAAATAAGCAAAACATTTCAAATGGAAAAGTGATACATTGTGTTTTAGGGAGCACAAAAATGTTGCTTATCAAATTTCTCCCTTCTTTCATGTCTTTTGAAGTTAAACACTACAATAAAAACAAACTCGTATGCACAAATCATGATGCAACAGCATTTTCAGGGAAAAATATTCCTTCAGAAGAATCCTTAATATCTTCACACATAAATGTCTTCCTTCTAATGATCATCCACATCTTTTTTTTATTTTTATTTTTTATTAGGGAGGCAATAGTGCGTGAAATTCAGGGTCTTTGCATGGAGACGATAGGTAGATGTGTCTATTAGGCTATTATTATCATCACTTTTAGATTATTGCTGTAAGGTTACCTCTCACAGACAATCTCTATCAGATCATCAACCAGGTTATCACTGTTGCTACATCTCCACGAGCCCCCAGGTGGGAAGGATCTGGTCTCTCCGCACACTCTGCTCAGTCACAAGACCTGCAGATACGAACGTTTGCACCTTACAACAGACGTGCTCTTTAGACAAGTAATGTGGGTGGGAAATTTTCCTGTTTCAGAAATCATGGAGGGGTGGAGCTCTGACTCAATGTAATAAAACACCTGTTCAGCAACTTCTGACACTCTTCAAGGCTGTAAATTTGTTTCAGGAGGCACTGGCAACTGTGGAGCCTAATACTCAGGTGCTATTCGCAGCACCTGCTTTTAACGCAGCAGCGATCTTGATGGCATCAACCTCTGCCTTCTCTCAGGTAAGTGGAAAACAGAACAAGCCTGGCAGGAGTCTCTGAGTATTTCATTCAGATTTGTCCCTAGACTATAAACAGGTCAAGTCCACTGTTACCTGTAGGACATAAATCCCCAAGAAAACAAGATTGTCCCTCCCTGGCTATTTGCAGCTATGAGGATCTGGAGTTCCTATCTTTCCATATAGCACAGAAACAGCTGCCACTTTCCTGGTACATTCATTTTATCCACCACAAACTATGAGGAGGTGCAAATTGCCCATTCCACATTGCAATTCCACGTGAAGGATTTTAAATAAGTAGAAAAATTGGTGTTTACTCTTTTTTTTTTCATCCCTTGTTCTCCCTCCCTCAACAGCATTCAAGCAGCAAATCAAGCTCCTTGGAAAATGAAGAAAGAAAATGGGTGATGCACTACGTAGCCCCAAGTGACGTTGATGCTAAGGTACCAACTTCAGCAAACTAAAAATAGGTGGGACTAAACCAAAATTTTTTTTTGAGAAGGGTAGGATCTTTTTTTTTTTTTTTTCAAATTTGGTTGTTAAAGATTCACATGCTTATTTAGAAATAGGAACATTTCAGGGAACAAATTTTCTTTAGGTGAAACATCTGCATTCCATTATTATTTTTATTCTATTCCTTTACCTATTTACACAAAGGGTGTTATTTTCATGGTTTTATTCCTTAGAGAAATTCCTTAGGTAAAATGTTCTCAATTTACTATTAAAATGGGACTGACTTTGCCCTTCTTTTAATGCTATCTATCTCTATTGATTTTAATGGAGTTTTAGCCCAGCATGAATGGAGAACGCTGCCAGTGTTGGAAAGTCAGAGCATGGTTGTTGGCAATCCTTTGGGTTTTGGTCATTAATGCCAGCTTCCAGAACAAATGCCCACTTTGGTCACTGTGCAACTCATCACAACAAAGAACAACAACTCTAGCAACCTTTGCAGGGCCTGTGACAGAGATATATTTGCATCAAACATGTACCAGCTGTATCAGTGATGACTTTTGTCTCCACTCTCGGTTAGCTTGCAGCTGACTATACTTTGTGTTGAGCTGCCTCAAAGTAAAACCAGGGAGGCTCCAAACAAAAAGCTAACTTACTTTTGATGATATCTTAAATGGCGTGTGACTCAAGTGTCTATAGCTCACAGGAAACCTGTGTGTTCAATTTCTTTTTTGTGCAACCAGACTTCCAAATCAATAGAAAACTACAAACATCGGTTTGCTTCTGTATGTCACGACATTATCAAACTGATGGATCAAACTGATCTCTTGTTAGTAGCATTCTGGCAGTTCCTACAGGTGGAAATTAGTGTACAAAAAGGCTGACAACTATCAGTGGGGTGTAAAACTTGAGGTAAATGGCAAAGTAGCATAACCAAAACAGACATGGCATTTAGGTATTCAAAATTTGCTCTGTGTGTCTGTGTGTGCTAAAGCCCAGCAAGGGAATGTGCAAAAGCAGGAAAAGTAACTATTGGGGAGTGCAATGACCCGAACCCTGTAGCATTTTTGTAATGATTTACTGCATTTACACTGAAGTTGTGTTTGGGTTTAGAATATACATGGCTAAAAGCATCCAATCCTTCTTTAGCACTAAGGTAGTTAAATGTATCTAAAAATTGCTAGAATACAGCATGTTTTTGAATGTACATAAAGTAATATAAAAAAAATCCTGTGGCCATAAACCCCTGCATATGGGGGCTGTGCGACCCTTACCACAGTTTTAATTTATTGTTCTTGTCATAATTTCTCCTTATCAAATGAACCTTCAAAAGTTCTGTTTGCTATCCACAGATGTTTAACAACCTAGACACTCTCAGACACTCTTTATTTGGCTCCTGGCTTTTTAATATGTCTTCCCTCCTCTGTAATAAAGCTTGGCAGAAAACTGGCATTAAAGGCACAGACTTGTGTAAACTGGCCAATTTCTGCCTCTTGCTGGCATTGGGTTTCCTGGGCAGCTTTCGGTAATTCCCTTGATTTTTGCAAGCCATAGCTTGCAATCTGCAACAGGAGGATAATCATTAGTGGAGAGGTGTTATAAAGGATAACAAGCTTATAGCAGATCTTGAGTCCTGGAACAAGCAAACAGGTGCAAAGCTTTCCTTAATGCTAATGCTCAAGTATTTGCCCAAGTATTTGCTACAGTTTGAGAGGACTTTGTGTATCTGTGTGATAAACTGAATAGTTACTGGACTGGGTTTAGAAAAACATGCCCAGGGGCTGTGCATGGAATTTAGCTGTGCTGCCTACCTACAGTGCAAAGCCAAATATGCCCCACTGCTAAATTTTCAGCAAAATGTAACAAACTTGTGAAACCTCCTTCACGTTTTAAAATTGGTAGGAGCATCAAGAGAGCATCTCTTTATCTGTTTCAGGGAGTCCCGAGTTGACAGTGTGCCTTCTAGCACCTTATACATGAATATAGGAAAGATGAAACGTACTAAAGCAAGATCATAAATAGTTGTGAGTAAGGTAGCCCATAGTTACAGTAGATCTAGAAAATTTATCACTGGATATTATTTGTTAGTGCATTGTCTTACACAGAATAATTTGTTACTTCCAAAAATGAAAAAAAAAAAAAAAAGCTATTTTCCTTGGCAAATTATCAGCTTAAAAAAAAAATTGTTGGCTCATCATCTGTGAATGCACTGAAAAATTATACATAGTAATGCAAAGAGCAAGGACCTAAGAAGCATAATCTCAGCTCAAGATTTAGTAGTATTAACACAGGGCAGGGAGGCTCACCAAAGTATTCTGCTGGACACGAAATCAGAAACCAGAGAACTAGGAGAATTTTAATCAGTTTTTGATTTATGTAAGTGATACACATAAAGTGATGCACATTCATTAATGGTTTTCCACAAAACTAGAAAAAGCCATGACATTACCAAGGGCCCTGTCACTCTTTCTTAAAATTTTTAAGTATCTGTAATTGAAGTGTGTCGTGTAAGGTTACCTTTTGCAGGGGTAACAATGAACCTTCAAGGAAGGCTGCTCATTCTGACCATCACTCTGTCATTGCAGGGATAAGTTCAGATGTTCAGGGTACGCAGGTTTATCTTTGTTAGAGGGACTGCAAGAGGATTTGCTCATCTCTGTACTGTGGATTCTCAAATTTTGGTAATACTTTCTTTATTCTAGGTATCAGGAATTGCTCCTGTCTTAATATGGAGTGCGAATTTTGTGCTGAAAATGGCTGTTTATGATAACTAGTCACTCATGGATAGTTGATTATATTACCAACTCCCTGAACTAACCATTTTTTTAATATGAAATAAATGATAATCGGAAGCAGCAACACACTTGCTTTTTAGTTTATTAGTGTTGTTCAATGTATTATTGCAATGAAATGATGACTAAAGGGAAAAGACAATTAGTTGCATGATTTCCGTTCATGGCACCAGGGACTTGAGCTTCAGTTATAAGAAGATGTTATATTACTCTTTGAATTTTCTGAAGTAGTTTTCATGTCTGGCATTTGGCCATCAGAAAATTATTACATGAAGTAATTTTTCATTAACTGTCTTCTCTAAGGAGGATGAGTCTCCTTTTCATTTGTCTCAGAGATTTGCTTTATAGTTAATAATTCGCTTAATAGTTAGCAGTTCTCTTCAAAGGCATTGGTATCTCAAATTATGATGATGATGATCACTGAATATTGTTCTTCCTTTGACGCCCTAAGGAGGGGATGAAAATGTTTCTAGAACAGATTGTTTTTTTCTGAAGGACTTTGATGTGGGTGATATGGCCATCTGAGTGTTATACTGAGAGAAAGCGAGAGGAGTTCAGAGTACAGACTGGTTCTGAGTGCTGTGAAAACCCTTTTCTAACTGGTAAAAATTTTGAGAATATGGAGATAAAACTGGCATTTTCATTATTCCTTCAAATTTAACGTAAGCATTGCTCTTGGGGGCAGGCTCATACCGGAAGGGATTTTGCTAATAAACCATGCTGACCCAATGAATAGACCCAGAGAGTGAGGCTCAGGCTGAGAGAAGCTCAGCCATGACTTGCCTGGCTGCGTGTTCTCTGCCACCAAACACACTTACTGAATGTGTCTCTCAGGTTCACATCACTAGCTCTTTCCTCTGTTGTTAATTCCTTGAGTCTCTTTTTCTATTTTCTCTCTTGTGGTCTTTGTTCCATGGCTGAATTCTGGGTGTGCTCTGGCTGATATCACTTGTACCTTGCTGTCTCACAGGACTACTCAGGTTTCTCAGGCAGTACAGTGAGATTTTCTCCCGGTACGCAGAGTTTCCATGCACAGCTCACTGGCTTTTCTCTTACACAGCCCCTACTCAGAGCTATTCTCCTGGCTGTGAGAAATAATTGTTGCTTCTCATTCAATCAAATTTCTAATCTGTACATTATGGCTGATTTTTCCCTTGGCAAGCTCTTCAAATTTAAATAAACTCCTGTTCTTTGCACCAAGCCATCTTCCTGTGACACCAAATATCCCCATCCACTTTCTCACCATGATTCCACATGAAACAAGTGCTTGAACCCTTGCATAATCTCTGGTGCTATCTAATCTGTGTAGTATTTTACTGTGTTCTTCATGGAAACACCGGGTATATTCTATTGTTTTGGGTTTGGTTTTTTTTTTTCCTTCCTAATATAGCCTTCCCATACTCTAAGTATCTTATCTGTCTTCATTTGCATACAAAGTATGAGGTTCTTGTGATGCATTCTTCACATAACCTCTACTCTAGTCTGCTGCAATGGCACCCAGGAACAAGCGCACAACTGGTGCTTGATGTAAACGTGTCTTTGCAGAACCCACACTTGTTTCTGTTTCTGTCATTCTACTTCTTAAAAAGTCATGGTAGTTCTTACGTGTCTCTGACAGTCTTTAAAAGCATGCGTTCCAAAATGCTGGCTGAAGGACTGGCGCTGTTAAAGAAGGCTAAGAGAGCACCAACACTAAATGCAATTCCTTGAACTCTTTCCTTTTCTTTCTCCTGAAATATGTCTGCTGAAGTTTTTATGTATTTCTCTAATTTGAGTACTATTTTTGAGAAAGGTATAGAAACAAATGGACAAACCCAACGAGTGTTTGTTCTTCAAGAACAAAACAGCTTGAGGTAAGAAGACACAGAGTTATTCCTTGCTGATGAAAAAGGAGTGGTCTAACAATAATGGTTGAAACAATAGTGTGGAGCTGGCTCAGCCCAGATTCTGATAATGCTGAGATCTTACCTCCTGTGTTTAGAACAAACAACCCTATAAAATATCCTGTGCCCTACATACGACTTTAAGCAACAGCGATTAATTTCCTATGTAGTTTTGGAATGCACCCACACAGAAGCCAAGATCTTCTACTCCTTGTAGCCTGATAAAAAGAATGCATTTGTTCAGCACTTAATAGCCCTCTTGTTGTTTTGGGTGTGCTGCTTCTGTACCTCACAGAAAAAAGTATTAGCATTTTAACTAGTCAAGTTATTGAAAATATTCTGCCATTGTGATTCCTGGTTATAAGCTTGAGCTCATGGGCAAAGCTTTGTGGTTAATTTTTATTTAATATACCTTTAAATTACCCAGCATTTTCTCAAAAATTCATTCTTGCCATTTCGCTGGGTAACTTCATAGTTTGAGAATTACTGCAATTTTTTGCAAATTACTTTCATGACCTTCATGTCTTTCATCCTCATTGAGATGGAAATTATTTGGGAGGTTAAGCTAAATTTTTGTGATGATGAATTCCCACATAGTCTAATGCTCTACACAGTTCAGCTGATGTACTGTCCTGTCTCACTGGTTTCTTATACTTTGACCTTTTTAGCAGTCTTTGACTTTTGCCACAGTAGCAGCATCTGTGAATGTGCTTTCTCTTATTTCACTCAAGAGTTTCTCCCTGTTATTTTAATTGAAGTTTCTCAGAAAATAGATAACATCTCCTAATTATTTCATCATCTTCCGCCAGCACTTCTCCATTTTCACTTCAGATAATCTTTTCAAACTTTTGGTCATTAGCTTTCACAACAGCTTCTTACTTTGGCAGCCTTTTGTTGCTGTTGTTTTTTTGTGAGGTGACTTTACAAAGAATTACTGATCTATTTGCCTTCTGCCATTATCTCAACTCCTCCTTGAGCTCTTCCTGGATATCAGTGACCACCATCAGGCCTCCACTTCGCTGAAGTGGCCACCTGTTCCTTGACCCCAATACATACTGTGCCTTCAGTATTATTTGGCTGAATATCTTTCTGCAAATCTACAAGTGTCATCATAATTAATTTGGTCATTTTATGACTTCCACAGACCCTTGCTATTAGAACTGCAAACTAACACTTCCCTATTCCCAAATCTACCTCATTTTAATGCTATAACATTTTGTTTTTACTGATGCTTTACTCAAAGCCTTTAAAAAAAATCATTATTATTCCATAACCTGACTCTTTCAAGGTCACTTTTTAATATATAAGTTATATAATTTATACCTTCCCCTCTCATTGGAGATAGCCAGTTCAGAATCTGCTGATAACATCTTCGTATGCAGTCAGCCCTCAGGATTTGACAGACTTTGAAAGAGTGTTTTCTTTCCTGTGCAGACCCTCATCCTCTGGCATTCACCGTAGTCTTACTGTCTTACCCCAACTATCTAACAAGACCTGTTCCTATTATAATCATACATCAACTTGGGAATTTATTACTCCATATAGTCTGAAATTTCTGAAATTTCTCCTTTTCTTCTGCTTCTGTTCCTAAACTATGATACAGGTAGCCATCCCCAGTACCGATTCACCCTTTTCATTCAGTCTCTTGTGTACAACCATGGTGCAGCCCTCTTTCCTTTCTATAAACTTCAGCTATTTTCCACAACTGTTCCCACAGTCAGGTAATCCAGGCAGCCATCTGTGCTGCAGCCACAGTAAGCTTTGCCCATTTTCTGCATCTTTCTGCTGATACCCTAGTTGCTCTAGCTGCTGCTGCTGGACATGATGGACATGTTCTCTGAAGATGTAAAATCCCTAAAGCTCATGTGATTGGCACAACTTTTACAGACCCACTTGGTCAGGCCTGGCATCTTCAACAAGGAGTTGGAGAGAGCCTTCTTTGAGAGAGATTGTAGTCAAAAACATGTACTTCGTTATACTACTACACGTCTATCAATCAGATAACCACATTTGGTAAGGAAAACTTCTGTTCTCATAAAGCAAGCCAGGTGAGTTTGTCCAAAGCTCTGTATTGCCCTGGTGGCCTGAGACATTCCCTAAGGTGCTAATACTAATCCTCAGACACGTCTCCATCATGAAAATGATTCTTTTAAAATCAAGTGAGAAAACCTAAAAAGATCCCTCTTTTTTCAACCAAAATTGGAGCATTTCTGATTTGTGATTCACTGAATTTTGTGTTGTCGTATCGGATGCTGATGACCACGTGTATGATTTAATGTAGCTGGCTAACTGAACTTTCTCAGCTTATTTACCTCCTGTCTCCACTTTCCTACTCATCCTCTCCTTCCACACTTTCTCTTTGTATGCTTAGGTGACTGCAGACCTTAGGGGCTGATGAAGTTTGTGGAGAAAGTGCATTTTGTTGCCTATTGTATTTTTGCGGTGATGCCAACTTGAAGAGATGGCTTCAGCAGAACCTGGGTTCCTTTTCAGTGTTTGGTTGTCATTACAATAAATACCCGTATCCCAAACTTTAAAGCACATCTCCTTTGTTATTTTTTTTCAGCAGGAAGAAATGTCACCTTACTCCCTGCTCACTGTAAGAATCATAAAGTTGAGAAATGCTCATCAGGCAGATTTTTGTAAGTACCAGATTTTCTTACTGACATTATACAGTTCTAAAATTACTGGATCAGCCCCTGCCTGTGCTAGCCACTGCACAAATGCAAAATACAAAAATCACAGCTGCTAAGAAATCACAATCAAAGCCGATTTCTACCACAGAATATCTATCTACAATTTCAGAGGCTTTTTGTTGTTTGGGGTTTTTTTAAGAATTCAGCAACAGGTCAATGCCAGGTAGGGTATTGACTAAATCTTTAAGACTTCATCAGGCAGCAAAGCACAGACAAGTTGGCTATTTCGGAGGTGTGAAAATATCCTGACACCAGTTTTAATACCCAGGCATTTATATCCCATGTCTATAACAAACACATAGAATACAGGGCTGAAATCTTTACACATCAATTGCTCTTAATTCTTTGCTCTAAAGAGCCCCGCCACGTCTCAGAAGCTCAGTGAGGTGTATAGTGTACGTGTCCTGAGCAGCCACATTGTATGGATGTTTTTGACTCTTGCCCCCCACTGAAAGATGTATAATAGAAATCTTTTGGGGACTGTAGCACATGCTACATTACAGCTTCCGAAAATGTGTGGTATTTGGCCAGCCCTTACCTAGTGCTCCACTTCCACAGAGGTTTTTCTCTGGAGAATTTTCTCCTGCCGTTCCTACATGTGCCTCGTGACCTTGGCAGGTCAGTAATAACTACAGTTTTGCATATCCCTTTACCATACTGTTTCTCCTCCTTTTGCTGTGCATTTTCTGTCCTTTTTGGGAGATTGTGTTGAAGTTCACTAACACCACAGCCTCTCCACTGCCCAACATTTCACATAACATATTACCTCACTCCTCTGTCTTCCCACTTTTTAATACTTTTAGTACGGCTAGAGGATCCATCAAAGTGAAAAGTCATTTAGAGTTGCTGTTTGCACAGACCAAGAGTCAATTCTTTAGCTATGGTACTCCAAAATGTGGTGGTTTCTGTGTAGTTACCAAAGTCGTCAGAGGAAATGGCTGTGCATCGCATGTCAAGGACTCTCAGATTGTCTTGATACACTCTGAAGTTAGAAACTCAGACAATATCTATGACAGGCACAACTTTTCCAAAGAAATAAGACGAGGTGCCCCATGCTGCCAGTAAACCAGCAGCTCTGTTCCAGATTACTTTGGTCTGGAAAGCCTAACAGGTTTTGCTTCAGAAGACTACTTTGGACTAGAATCTTCACTAGCAGACAGGCAGCTCTAAAGATAGATCTTTCCACGAGGCAGCAAGTAATCAGACAGACTTTGAGGAAGGCTAAAGACATGGCAGGATACCTTCTTGTTTTCTTCAAGTGAGCACTACTTGACTTCCACCAGATAATTCAGAGGCGGCAACATTTTCATCCCAAACACTACCATTTAGTTTTATCTTTATCTTCTGATGGAGCAATACTCTACAAACAAAATTTCTCAACACATCTTTGTATTCCGCTCACTTTGGTGTTTCAAGAACATGGATGTCACCATTGTCGATTTTCCAACCAAATGAAGAGAAGTGTTCAGTTCATATGTTCTGTAATACTGGGTTGCAGAGAAGAGAAGAAATATCATAGGATAGCAAAGAAGGTCAAATTAATTTCTATTCTTTTTCACAGCTATGAAACACTGCACATATGTTCAAGACCTCACCTTCATTCCTTTGAAGTGCTGATTTAATTTCTTTTACTATCACCTTTGATCTAGAATGGAAATTGAATGACAAGATAAGAACCATGATTCACTGGCTTATGCAAAGGGATTGCACAAAGAAAATGATTCTGCGTTCTCAGAAAATAGTGTTACTGTTATGACCTTGTCCTCCATCCTGAGGTTAGTGGGATTTGAGAAGAAGTCTTGCATAATGGGATGCAGACATTCAGAAAATTCCCATTCTCACCAAAATGTACACTCTGGAGTAGGGATCAAGATGTGTGGGCTCAGTTTTTTAGCTCTGCCAACCAACTTGTTGTATAAGTTTAGGCAAGTCATCCAAACACTCTGTGCCTCTGTTGCCCTAGCTATAAAACATGGATAACAATATCTTCTCCCACACATTTTCTCTCTCTTGTCTATTTAGATGATGTGCTCATTTTGAAAGGGGTTATCTCTTACTATGTGTAGAGGGAATCCTGATTTAAGATGCGAGGTAAGTCCTAGAAACAGTGAGAGGTATCTTCAGATTCTTTTGTTAATTACCAGTAAACAAGATTTGGGGACCAGCAGGTGAAGAAAAGGATGTCTTTCTCTCCTTTCTCCTGTTAATTCCCCAGGTACTCTGTGACTTTGGGCCTGTTTCTTAAGGATGTCATACCCTAATGGAGCACTGTAAACCAGCATGCTGTTGAACAAGGAAGATAAACAAATATTAAATAGCTCTTTGTTGACTGAGCAGCAACCTGACTGTGCTATCAAACAAGCTGGAGTCTCCCAGGAAAAATAGTGGGATACCATGCCAAAAGATATCTTGTAATTTTTAAGTGCTTGATTTTGCACTGATACTGATGTCCATTTAGCTTAATTGTTTGTTTTTAACATTTGGAAGTATTTGAAGTATGAGAAAACTAAAATAGCTACACATGCTAACATGTGCTGATGAGAATTAGAAAATTACGTTTCCCTAGCCTTGTTTCAGCAGTATGATCTTTTTCCCTGGAAAACAGATTATAAGCAGCTCATGCAGGTGCTATCTGACTGTGAGATACCAGTGGAAGGCAAACCATTTTTGTGATAACGTATTTCAGATTTCCCTCGATTTTCATCTTCCAAGTATCAAATCCAGGAACAAGCCACCTTTCCAACCAAGTGCAGCGTCTTGTATGATTCGCTTTTTCTGCCCGCATGCTGGCTTCCCATCTTTCTAAGCACACGCAGTTATCTGCTTGCTCGAGTTTCTCTTCACCTCCACCTGGCTAAAACATGCTTCATTTCCCTGATTTCCTCTCTGTTGCAAGTGCAGTCACGCCAGGTCCTTCGGCCATTAGAGTTTTTATAGTTTTCCTTGACTTACTTTCCCAATCCTGGCTTCAAAGAACACCACTTCCTATACACTTCCACTGACGTTCTTCACTGTCATGTGCACCCAACTTGATTCTGGGTGTTTTTTAAACATGCACCTCAAGATCTGTGGGATGTATGTTTCACAAGCCTGGGATGGAGTCCCAGCTCATCCTGAAATCTGATGTTACACCTTTGCCTGTAGACAACACATGCTGGTGGAGCTAGGCAATGATTGCATCTGTTTTCACACAAAGAAAAAAATTAAAACAAAAAGAAAGCACTCTGCTCTTCCTTAATGGATCAATTAGCCCTTTTCATATACCTACAGTCGCTCCACCACTTTTGCGGGCTCCTCTATACTTAGGTAATGTTCAGCTCCAACATTTGCTTCATACATCATACAACTGGTTTCTGTCTTATCTTATCATGTAAATGCTTTTGACAGACCTGAGCTAATTAGTTTTCACTGTATTCTTAACTGACCTTTATGGCAGTTTGTAATCATGGGTCAGACTCAAACACACATTTCGAGCACTCCCTGATCTCACTGTGGGCACTAGAGAGGCAGGAGCCTGGGTGAGATCACTTGCACTCATCCTGCTGTTCTGCAGGCGCTGAGTGTCATCACCAGGCTCCGATGCCCGTACGCAGTTAGGCTGGGGAGGTGGTGGGCATGCTAGAAAGGAAGCAATTCCGGTGAAGTTTATGGGACTCTTACAGCCTGGCACCTGCTTTGCAGTGGTATTCCGCTCCTCAGTCTGAGACTGCAGACAGCCTTGGGTAGAAGAATGACTTTTTTGGTCATTGGTGTGTTAATTTGCTCTCCCTCAGCTGCAGGTTAGTGCCAGAGGCTTTTACAAAAGCTTATGTTTCCTGACTCTATTAATGGCGTCACTTGTCCTGAAGAACTCCCCACGTGTAGGAGGAATATCTGGCCAGAATGAGGTGGTGGGGGAAACGGTGTATTAGCTCCTTTCCTCGCTGCTAACACCCCCTCCAGTGACTCTGTTTCCCAAAAGGCTGAGAAAGGAGCCAGGCGATGGGAGAGGAGGACCACGGTGGCACAGGCTCTCCAACACCTTCCAGCTGCTCTCCTTAAACAAATGAGTTATTGGGTGGCCACACAGAGCTGCACCAAGCTCCCAGCCTGGCCCACCTTCGCCATCGTTAGTGTTTACTTGCTGGTTTACAGCAGCTCCCAAAGCCCACAGCCGGGCTGACCCCCTTACCCCACTCCCACGGACAAACAGGCAGTGAGGGGATCTGCCTCATCTGGCACGGGGGGAATTGTCCTGAGGTGCCATGAGTGGAAGCAGACCTCTCCCAGGTCCTTGGGCAACGCCAGTGATACAGACCTGCAGCAGTGTGGCCCTCCCCACTATGATTTAGTGCAACATGGAAGAGCAAAACTCTCTCGGACTCCACTGGATTTCGCATAACCCTGAAGACCTGAGCAAAGGGGTCTCTGGGACAGGTTGGTCTCTGAAACCATGGCAGCCTATGTGGGTAGCAGCTGATACCACATACCAAGAGCTGATCTTTGCTGCTGGAGAGCATGTTCAGGCTCATTAACGCAGGAGGGGTGAAGAAGAGGGGTGTCAGGTCTGGCTTGACATGCTCAGCCTCACTGATGCTGTGTGTTTGCAGCACTCTGCCTGGACTGCAGAGGTGAATTTGAGCTGTGTGTCCCAGTTAGAAATTACTTGGAGCAAGTTTCAGGCTGACGGGTGATTTCTTCCCAGAGACAGAAACTTCTCTGCTGGGTGTTGTCCTGCCAGTTCAGGAGGCTGTGGCAGGGGGATCTCCGTGATGCAGCTGTCAGAGCTGAGGTAGGACGAGGTGAAATCCTGCGGGGCATGAAATGTGACTGTGATTATCAGGTACGTTTTCTAACTATAGAAATCAGGCGCATGTGGAAGCTGCCTCAGCTGCGGAAGAAAACCTGTTGGTCTTAGCTGGGAGGTCAGAACAATCACACCTCTCCCTTTACCCTTCCTTCTGTTTTCAGATCTTCCTTTTGTTTTTCATCTTTAGATGAAGAGAGACCTTGCATATTTATAAAAGATGAGCTCAGAGCCTTTCTCCTCTCCCAGCTTATGAAATTATTTTGTGGAAGCTCTTCTTTTATCTGTTTGGAAGAAATGAGTCAGTTCTGGGGTGATACACCTGGAGTCTTTGCAAATCAGAGTGGTTCTCCAAAGACATCAGGGGTTATTTTTGCTATGGAAAATAAATGCATGCAAATTAGGGAGAATGCAGCTAATGCAGGTGATACTCATGGTCCTACCCCAAGAATGCAAGCGGTGTTGTTGGCGCGGGAGGTGGAGGCTACCCAGGGTGCGAAAGCTTTGCTCTGTGGCTGCAGCAGGTACTGCACCCACTGCGTCTGTGCTCCAGGGAGCAAATCCTATGTTGCAGTTCAGCTTAAATGGCTGGACAGGGTGGTGGGCTCATTCACACGGGACTCTGTCCATTCCTGATAAAGGGCATCACTGATTAAGCACAGTAGATCCATGAGCCTTTGTTATTTCCACAAGCAAGCTACAGAGAGTAATATGCTTACAGATGAGTGTTGCATCTGGATATTTAGAGGACAGAGTTCAGTTCAAATCAGCTCTCAGATAGATAGCAGTTGGAGGTAACTTCTCAATATTGTTTCCATCATACTATGCAGGTGAGGGAAAATGTCCCCAGAGACGATGTCCGATGATTGAGAAATGGGAGCGGCTCTCCTCCTCCTTTTAGGTGAACTGTAGTAAACTCGGATTCAAGGGGAACCTGTCTGTGCAGGTGGAGAAGAATTCACTGGGAGAAAATTATTTCTTCTTTTTGGCGTTATGAAATGCAGTAACAGGACAAATGAGATTTTATAGTTCTTATGAAACTAATTTTTCTTACATGCTTTGGTTTTCAGTGCTGTAATTTTATTCTTCCTTTTGATGGAGACGAATGATTTTAGCAGGTGATGGTTCATTTCAGGAACATGTCACAGAACTATACTCTCACAGAGCAGCAAACAGCTGGCTGCAGTTCCGAACTTCTCGGTTCAGTCCTGAATTTTTAGCCCATCTTTAGCTTGAAGACAGAGATGAGAAGTAGTCCCACCAACGCCCAAATGCAATTGAATCAGAAGTTAAAAATCGGGAAAGGATATCAGGGTCACTTAGTGCTGACTTCCAAAGAGACTTGTGAATTCAGATGTCTCAGCATCCACATGGTGTGACATTATGTCATCACTGAATGAAGCTGCAACACATGCACTGAGGGCCTGACGTGGCATGAAATTGCTAATGATGCCCAGCAATTGCATTAAAATTAGAGCATGAAGAAAATGCAAATATATATTTTTTGTATTAGCTCCCAGGTAGCAATGAATAAACTGGAAGATTTTCAGTAGCTCTTTTGTATGCTTTTTTCAGGGATAAGAGGGAGCAAAAAAAGCTGGTTAGTCATTTCAAGTGCTCCCATGTAATGAGGGTATCATAGTCTTCACAGTATTCAGCAGACATTCAACTATCCTGTTATTTTTGATTTGTCCCACCGTTTGCCTCACAGCTTAGCCTGGTTTCAAGTGAACTGCCACTTCTACAGAAATGCACAAGCTCAGTTAGAGTCACAGGACAGGGAATAGCTGATACTGACTGTACAATTCAATGACAATATAGAAAAATCTCAGGAATTTTATGGGAAACAGTAACCTCTCCCCATCAGTAGGGACTGTAGATGAATTGTGGCAAAACCACATACGGCACAGTTCCCTTTCCCCGTGGGAAGAGGATGTGCTTTGTCCTAGTGGTTTCACCTCACCTCATCTTCAAAGCCAAATTTGCACTCAGTAGTTACTAACAATTATATGTAATTTGTCTGTGACCAACTAGCCTTGATATTGCAGAATCACACAGAGTGGCTGAGGTGTGAAGGCACCTCTGGAGACTGCCTAGTCCAGACCCCTGCTCAAAGCAGGGTCAGCTACAGCAGGTTGTTCAGAGCCATGTCCTTGAACATCTCCAAGGATAGACTTCACAACCTCTCTGGGCAACCTGTGCCAGCGTTTGACCACCCTCATGGTAAAAAAAGTTTTTTCTTATGCTTAAATGGGATTTCCTCTATTTTGGTTTGTGTCCGTTGCCTCTTACCTTTTGCTGGGCACCACTGAGAAGAGTCTGACTCTGACTTCTTTGTTTCCCTCTCACACCCTCAAATCAGGTATTTACATACATTGATAAGATCCCCCTGAGCCTTCTCTGCTCCAGGCTGAAAGGTCCTGGCTCTCTCAGCCTCTCCCGATACGGCAGATGCTCCAATCCCCCCATCTTCTTTGTGGGCTTTTGCTGGACTCTCCAGTAGGTCCTTACCTCTCTTGTGCTGGGGAACCCAGAAATATGGCCTTGCCAGTGCTGAGTAGAGAGGAAGGATCACCCTCCACCTGCTGACAACACTCCTCCTAATGCAGCTCAGGAGGCTGTTGACCTTGTTTGCCACAAGTGCGTGTTGCTGGCTCATGTTCAACCTGGTGTCCACCAAAATGCACAGGTCCTTCTCTGCAGAGCTGCTTTCCAGCTGGTCAGCCCCCAGTCTGTCCTGGTGCATGGGGTTATTCCTCCTCATGTGCAGGACTTTGCATTTCCCTTGCTGAACTTCATGAAGCTCATGTTGGCCCAGTTCTCCAGCCTGTCCAGGTCCCTCTGAATGGCAGTACAGCCATCTGGTGTGTCAACCACTCCTCCCAGTTTTATACCACCTGCAAATCCGCTGAAGGTGCACTCTGTCTCATCACCCACATTGTTAATGAAGACGTTAAACAGCACTGGCCCCAGTATCAGCCCCTGGGGTACACAACTAGTGACTGGCCTCCAGCTTGACTTTGTGCTGCTGATCACAATCCTTCGAGCCTGGCAGTTCAGCCAGTTTTTAATCCACCTCACTGTCCATTTATCTAGCCTGTACTTCATCAGTTTGACTAAGAATTGTCAATAACTTGTTTTAAGTAAATATTTATGAAAGCAACACACATACGGAAAAATAATTTTGGCAAGTAGCCTCATGAAAATGTTTTGTCAAAGAAAACACTCCAGCAAATTAGTAAATTCCAGATAAAACAATAACAAAAAACATTCGTAAATGCTGCAGCTGTTCATTTATGCTTGTCTCAGAGTTTTAGCACTGCCAGCTTTCTCAGTTCTATCACAAGTCTTGTTTTATACACTGTGTGCTTGAAAGCTGGAATTTAAAAAAGGATAGAGCATCTCAGTTTTCATTAAGAAGAGGAAAGGAAAGGAAAAGAAAAGAATTGGCCTTTGCAACCACAGCGAAAATATAGAAATGTGTCCTTCCTGCACCCTACAATGGCCAGAAACCAAAAAGGAGAGAAATTATGTCTCAGATCAGTTTACATTTCTGAAGTACATCCTATCTCAGCCACTTTGGCGATTTTGGGGGTGCTGGACTCATGTTTTCGGAACACTCAAGATCGGCACTGATAAGTTTGTTAATGAGAGGAAGGATGGTCTAGACAGCCTGAAGCCACATTTGGTTCTTGGCTTTTGTACCGGCTTTCTATGTGCTCTTGAGAAACTGTAGATCAGAGCCAGTGATACCACTTATCAGGATGAGTATGACACAGCTCAGCAGGCTGTCAGACAGCACAGTGAGGGTGAGGGGACATGTTCCAGTTAGACAGATCGGTAATCACAGCCCTCCCGCACATTGTAAATTGAATCTTACACCGGTAATTGCCAAAGTCAATATAACATCCTGTCACTTCAATTGTGTAAAAGTCTGAGATGCTGAAATGTTGCCTGTGGAAATAATCTCAGACAGAAAGGCAACCTACATCTTTTGTGAGGGAAGACTCCTGGCAGTGTCAAGAAATTCCTTCAGATTCAGCATGAAGAGTTACCTGGGAATCTCCCTGCCTGACAGGCATCGTTCTTCAGGGATGTCCCAGTCACAGGGCCTCTGGATTTCAGGCAGCACCTTATATTGAGGCAAAATATACCAAAGAAATATATCTGATATCCTGAGCAAAGACACCGGGACAAACTCTCTTTTAACCCTGATGAACTGACTCAAGGCCTGTGCCATGCTTACAGATAGTAAGTGTTCGTCTCTCTGCTCATGAGGTAGTTATCTCTGTTGACTGCCATGGGACCAGACTTCTCCCCTTCTCCTCTTTTCTCGCCAAAGCCTGTGTTTACACAACAGGATGGATCAGCCCTTCCAGTTGCCTCTGGAAAAGTTCCTGTCCGAGATCTGAGAATCTCTTTGGTGTTTGCTTAGTTCATGATCTATGGGAGGTGATCCCTTATAGTAAGTGCAGGCTCACTCCCTTCATCCACAAGATCCAAATCCTTTCTGCCACTTCATTTTTCCTGGGAAGAGATGTGGAGTAGGAAATGGCTTCCAGGTCTTTCAGGCATCAGCAAACACCAGGAAAAGGCTCCAGCTACCTGTTGACCTCCTGAAGAAGCAATTGTACTGTTGGTAGGCCTCTCCCTTCCTACCCCACCTAAGGAGACAATGCTCTAGGTAGCTGGAATAATTAATTTTCCATCGTGAAGCGCTAATAACCAGGTATGCCAGATGTTTATTATCTGAATCAGACTCAAACCTAATTCTTTTAAGATTTCTCATAAAGCTAAAGTGCCACAGAGACAATTCACGCCCAATGTCTCTCTGGGTCTGAGGCTCACTGCTGCATCAGTCGCAGTTTCTCCTCCTGCCAAATTTGCAGAGAGCTGAGACAATGTTGATAAGGGGCAATATAAGACTCCTGGCTATTCATATTGTTCTAGCCACTGGCTAGGACTGTATTTTTTTTCAAATGTGTAGGATCGTGCATAGTTGTTTGAATACGCTGCTTGTTAAACATAGTGTTGCGATGAATGACAAATTCATTTTATCCATCCGTGTGATCTTCCTGGTTTGGCTGATGTATATAAGAAAGAACTGGCCATCTCTCATCCATGTTTGAGCTACAGAGCATTTCAATGCCTCCACTTCTTGTGTTGTGCTTCCACTGCCAGATACTTTGTGCTTATGTTTCCATAGTAAGCCAATCTGATTGCTACGTGAGCCTCTGGTTGCCAACTGCTTCAGATGAAAAATTCCACACCAAAACCATCAAAAACTGCAGAAATCCCGTATGGAATGAAACTTTCTACTTCCGGATACAGAGACAAGTCAAGGTACACAAACCAAAAACTCTCTTCTTCACCTCATCTCTATGCAGCTTCTTTTGGTTTAGCCCAAAACAGGATGTCATGTCTTCTAATGGCTTTCTGAGTTTACCTAAAATTCCCCTAGCAAGCTGGAGCAAAACAATTTTGGCTTTTGCTGAAATCCACTACTCTCCTAACAGATAGTTGTTATTTATATATCAATAATATGAGTCTGACCTCCTTGGAGAAGGCTGATACAACCAATGACAGTGACAACACAGAGAAACTAATGAAATAAAAATATAAAGCAACACTATAACAGAAAAACACATCTTTCCCTGAAAGGACATGAAATAATGGCATATCAATGACAGGAAGCTGCTAAATTCTAGTGTGATTAAGATTTATTCAGTTTGCTGCTGATAATTACACTACACTCAAATACCTATGAGCAGGTGGCTGAAAGTGGAAAGCCCAAGGACATAGAAAGGTGGTTATTGATATGAAGTGACTTCTATTGCCCCTGTTAATATGGGGTAATATAGGACTTCTGGCTATCCATATACCTTCCTAAAAGATTGCATTTTTGGTGAGAGCTACTTAAAAGCATAAAAGGTGACCCAAGAGAAATCTCAGTTCGGCCTTAATTGACAAGACTAGAAGCTGTTTCTTACAGAGGACATTACATTCATTTTCTTACTCTTCCTTGTGACACTTTGTCATCAATACTTATCTATTTCCTCTCTGTAAAGCAGGCACTGAACCTGGAAGAGCTGCAGAATGTCATCCTTCTTGAGTATACGCTAACGAATTGGACATTTTTCATTTCTTTTCTCAGAATATTCTGGAAATTACTGTTTCTGATGATGACATCATTCATGATGATAACCATGCAATTGTGCTTTTTGATGTAGCTAAAATTCCCCTTGGGGAAAGAGTGTTTACAGCATTCCCACTAAATTCACAGGTAAGAGATCAGTCAGACATTTAGTACATCTTGACGTTCATTCTCTTCCCTCTGATTAAAGAAGTGTGCTGCCTCTTCCGTCATTTACCACCAGGACCAGCTTGGTAGTAAAAATGTAACAAAATTTATTAATATCTTGGAAACTGCACACCCATGACAGCCTTATCAAATTCCTGTCGGGGTCCTCTGGCACAGATTATGGCCAGATTCCCAAGACCCGGAGCAGATGCAATTTTAGGGAAGCTTTGCACTTATAATAATCTGACGGCAAATGACAGAGTTTATCTAATCCTCACAAAGATTATAAAAAGAAAAACAATACAAGGACAGGGAAACGGCCTGTTTACACTATACTTCACTGAACACTAAGTCTTAGCACATCGTGTTCAGCACATGGAAGCTGGCAGGGAAGAAAGTGTGAAAAATAAAGGTTTACTAGGGACACATGTAAGGACCAAACACCCTTTGTTCTGCTAGTACAACTGAGATCTTCTTTTCCTCGAGGAAGAAAAAGCTGCTTCTGTCCTCTAATGCTGACAATAGCAAGTGCGAAACAGAATATTTTTCCTTATTAAAGCATAAAGGAAACTGTGCTTGCAAAAATGAAGGTCACTTTGCAAACCTCTGCACATGCTAACTGAGACTGCTTCATTTTTTTTCTCTTTCATTTTCAGAGGAGGGAGGAGCTGGAAGTTGAGTTTGTATTGGAGACCATGTGAGTAAAACCCCATTATTACAGGAGCAGCAGCTTGGAGTGGTGCATCAGTGCAGGGAAACCTTCTGAACACCCAGTATCATTGTAATAGCCACATTCACCCTTTTTCCAAACTTAATGTGTACCTCAGCAAACCATTGTAAGAAAGGAAAATGCCGTCATGTAGAGAATGAGTTCAGAATTTTTAATTCTGTGACTTTCTCTTAAAATTTTTATATTACTTACACAGTTCAGAGCTGGTTTTCTGGGGCTGGTAAATCCCAGTGCAATAAGTCTATAGATTTTCTGGAGGGGATTCTCTGGGCGGCTCATGGCTGAGGAGGATGTTGCTACCCAATCTGTGATATACCTGTGCTATTAAGGCTGTTACAAGCACTTTCCAGATGCTTTACTGCAATTTAATCATTTCTGCTAGGTAGTTATGTGGCATCTAGTGAAAAGGGAGCATACCTCTACACCCAATAGAAACGAGCAAATAAAAAAAAATTAAGAGACAAAAATGTGTCCTGTTCAGGACAGTATCCAGATTATATTGTTTATAAAATACATATTATTTGTTCTTGTTTTCTAGCCGGGGTCCTCCAGAAACCATCATCACAAATGGGGCAATAGTGGTAAAATATTATTTGCTTTGCTCTCTTCTGTTCTTTCCCACATCATTCCTTACCTTAGCTGACTGTGATGGCAGTGAGGGAAACATTGCAAGTCTTCATTCTTTAGTGATACTTCTTCTCTTAGGAGCTTTATCTTTGAGGAGGCCAAAGTGATCTTAGAGGAGCCTTCAGACTGCTATAATTTTCCCTTCTTTTGTCTGCATTCATTGAAAATTACAATGTGTTTAGCATAGCACCATCTTCCTATGTGATGATGAAGTTAATTCTCACTTTGACTAGGTCTGGCAGAAGTCTCCAACACAGTTGGCCCCTACATTCAAGCATTCGCACTTGCTACAATGACCCTTCCAACATCTGCCAGCACTGGTGGTGAGATGGCTGGATGAGTAATCTAATTCTCTGTCTACATCACATCTATTCTAGTGTCGTGAAGTAGCCTGCTTGGAAGTTCACTTGGACAGCAGGATGAAAAAGAAGCATTTTTCAGGTAAGCTTATTAATTCTTTAACTGAATATTAGTGTTTTTACCCTCTCTAACAATGCCTAGAAATTGCATCATCCAAATACTAAGGCTTTAATTGACCACATCTAAGGCGATTCGTAAAAGCTTTGCAGTAGGGAACGCCACCCATTCTGCAACAGGTATAGGTTCAGGGTTCTGACCTCACGGGGCGCCTTGTGCCAGACTAGAAACAACATCAGATGCTTGTACAGAAGGTACCTAAAGCCCAAGCTGAGATCCTGAAAACCTCTGCTATAGTACTGCTAAACCCTGAAGAAGCTTACTTCCTTAGGCGTGATAGTCCATGGCCTTGACCTTCCTCGGGATCTCTGACAGTTCGACTTCTGCATACACACAGAAACACCTCATTTTTTGCAGGGGTTAGCCGCTCAGCAGCTGGCTCCTGACCCTGATCAAGATCCAGAATCTAGACGTTCCTCTGCCCACACCCCCTGAGGGGCTGGATCTGGTAGGCAATCTCAGAGCATGCATAACACACACCGGCAGGATTAGCTGACCTCTTCATAGAAATAGGGTCATCTGCTGCAGAGTCAGATCTTATTTTAGGGGACTGAGAACTTCTTTTGCTCATTATTTGGCCTGGGATGAGGATGATTTACAATGCAAAGTACCTGGTTGCATTCACTCTGCCATGATGCAACTGCAATAGAAATGCAGCAGTCCAAAAATTCAGTGCCATTCACATCACACTCCCATCCGACTTCTTGTCAGCCCATTGTAAAGATACAACCACCTGTAAGGTTTGGGTATTGCATAGCTTTCAGAAGACAGCTTTCCAAATACAAAGGAAGAAGAGGAGGAGTTTGTTCAAAGCTACCTTTTGCTTCTTTTTTTCCCTTTCTCTCTTTTTTGCACGTAGAAGTAACTTTTTGTGTGCATTTTATCTCGTTGCTTTAGAGAATGAGCTAACATTTACAGTGAGAGGATCCTTTGAAGAAACCCAGAGAGTTTCAGTGGGCTGTGACTCCCGCTCCCCTCTCCCAGATCCCACTTTCTTCCACTATGCCAAATACAAGCAACCCTCCCTGGATGTTGTGCTCACAAAGAAGAGGAGGCTTCCCACCTTTGTACGTTACCCCAGAACGTGGTAGACAACACAGACAATCCTATGATCTGACCTTTATGTGTGAGTAGGCAGCAAGAGGAGCACATTTCTCTCTTAACCAAAAAGCGCTCCGTGCTCCTTTTCAGTGTGCTTGTGTGTCGTGCGGAGCAAGAAGGAGCAGAGGCATCCCCCTGACTCTCCCTCTGAAGTCACTCCCCTCCGAGCGGGAAGTAGTTGGCGAGGTAAGCGTCCGCTGGCTGTGCGGAATCCTTTTGCAAGCTTTTAAAATTTGTTGCTGGATCCCAAGAAGCAGAAACTGAAGACCACTTCTCTTTATACAGAGCCAGTGGTTTTCTAACATCCCTTGAATCTAGGGCGATGCATAATAAGGTAAATTATTTGGAGCAAAATAAAATGGGACATCCAAGGGAGAAGGAAGAAGAAGAAAAATGTCTAAGCTCTTGCTCATGCTCCTTCTGTTGTCCATGTCCTTAGCCAGGCTGGAGGTCACTGGGTGCCACCAGGACAGAGGGGTGAGGCTGCATGCAGCCTGGCACACTGCCACGGGAGGCAAACCCCTGCCACACTTACGGGGTGCACAGCCTCTTTGGCTTCCCCTGGTATCTCACACTGCTGTGTGAGAGACTTTAGTTTCAAGACCCATGTTTAATGGTGAACCCTTCCAGGGAGGTGAGGTGTAGCACTGCAGCTCTTCTGCTTTTTATTTGTGTAGCTAAGTAGTACCAGTGCAAGCTACACCTGAGTTTCACAAGAGAGAAGATGCAGACTATAGATGATAATATCAAAGTCTTAATTTATTAAAGTGATGCACATCTCTGGGTACTAATGAAACACTGAGAGGAGAGTCTATCTCCCAATCTGTTTGATGAAGGTCAGAGCTTTGTAGATGTAATGATGACCCAAAAGAGCTATGCCTCATTCTCAGTGGGGGAAAAGGACTGTTTTAAACAAAATATCAATATTGATAATTTTACCTTTTTAATTTTCAGCACAGAAATTTTGATTTGCACTTCAAGGTGAAAAAATGGTAAGATATCTCATTTATATTCCTTCTGTGTTTTTCCCTTCGGTTCTTTGAATTTGGATAATTGTCAATCAAGTTCCAATCCCTTTGTTACTGCCTGCATCCTGAACGCTGGCTCATCCTCATTTCAGACTATAAAATAAAATGGACTCAGTACACAATGCAGAGTTTTTCAGCAGCCATGAGTTTATGTAATGAGACTATATGGTGAGTTAAGAAAAGGTTTTGTAAAGAACATACCAATTTTCTATGGATATTTTGCTGCAATCAAATTTATGTGCTAAGGGCCACTGTAAACACTCTTTGACACCTCTACAAATTATTGCCAAATGCAGATTTTCAATAAAAGCAGCATGTTAAAACTAATTGAAAGAAACCTTTCTGTTTCCTGAGGTCAAAAAAAAAAAATAAAAGACCAAAGTCAGAGTGCCTGGTCACTCTAGGATATGAAAAAATTGAAATAATAAATGTACCTGCATTTATTTTTTAATGTCTATTCAAAGAGATAAATGCAAATTAACCTGATCAAGTGATTGCTTAGTTCTAAACCAAGGAAACACATCATGTATTTTGAGATACGATTAAGGCCTTAGTAAAATTTATAAGACAAATGTGTTACATTATGCAGGAAGTTCACTTCCCTTACAACGCAGGTGCATCTTCTGTTGTGCTCTTTATTCTCAGTAAATACGCTATGAGACAGACATACCGTTTACAGCTGTCATTTAAAAACTTCCTTACCACACCTAAGAAAGATTTTCACAGCAGCTTCCAAACTGCAACTGTAGTGCTTATAAATACCCATAAATGACTATATACACCCCCACACAAAAAAAACATCCCGACACGGAAGTCCACAACTTCAGTCCACGATTCGCAGGTACCAGTGGAAGTTTGCGCAACTTTTGATGGTGCGTTCAAAAGCCACCTTTAAACCACTGCCCTCTGCAGGCTTTTGGCTTTATGTCTGAAAGGGAATGATTCTGTTACTTGCAGCTATATTTAATTTCAGGCATCTTAGGCAAGGAGAAAAAAATGAAACCCTCTCAGTCCAAAGGAAAGTGTACTGTTGTTCTCCAGGAACAAACTAAAACATTCCATCTCTTCCTGCTTTGCTTTATATAGACCTGATAGTGAAGTCATGTCTGTTTATGAAGTAAAAGCAATTAAAATGCTGAATTAGACTATAAACGTCAGGTGAGATACCTGATCTTCTGTTCCAGCCAGGAAGACCTAGACGTACGCCTGGGGTTTGACCTGTGTGCCCAGGAACAGGATTTCATTCGCAAGAGGAAGAAGGTGGTTGCAGCCGCTCTGAAGAACATTCTCCAGCTGGAGGAGGACTTGCAGGACAATGAGGTATCTGAGACATAATTATTCTCTGCTTTCTCCACAGCTGAGCGTCAAAATGTAGCATTTGTGTTCAATTCCCATTTTCCTGGAAACAATGTAAAGTTTCATGTGCAAGCTACGACTGACTTTTTTTCTCTATTCTAGGGAAAAAATGAGTACTCATAGGAAATATTAATAAAAACTTGTAGCCCTGTTGCTACAGGATCTAGTTTTGTGTTGAGTAGTAGTCTGCACAATAAGGCAAAGAAGGGCTAGGTGCTCTCAGGACCAAAGCCAAAGCTTCTTTTACGCCTCACAGTCATCTCGGCCAGATCTAAACCATTGATTCAGCACTTCTTTCCCGCATGGTTCAAACTGGACTTTATTTTGTTGTGCCTTTTGTGCTGGCATTTAGGCTCCCACTGTGTGAGCACAGCACTCTGCTAGTCTGACTTCATCATCTGCTGCAGCTAAAGCGTGCGCTTGCTTGGCAAATGGGAATGATATCAGAGGGTCCAAGGTAGGGAAAAATCAGGTTTCTATTTTTCATTATACTCCCACAACTGCAGTGTGAAGCCTGAACTCAGATGCAGAGATGACATATTTTTCTCGTTTTGCCCTAAACTGAGCTCAGCAGTTTTTTTTGCACAGCTGGACCTTTCACACCCAAGACCTTGCCTTTAAATGCCAGCACTAAGCCGTGGGCCATTTCCTTCCCCTCAGATGTAGAGGCACCCATACTTCCCTGCAGAACAATCTCCCTCTCCACAAGACAGTAATTCACCCCAGTGCATGGTAGCTATCTTTACCGTTAACGGAGCCAATTCATATTTACGGATTAATCCTTCTTCTAAGACTACCAGACCCTGGATTTCTGTATCATCACAGGAAGAAGTAATTGCAGCTCCTTTGCATACCTAGTATTGTATGTATGTACGTGGTAGGTGGAGTGAGTATGGTTTCTCTTTCCCTCCAACAACTGTGAAAGGGGATGGTGTCACCAGCCTCTGGTCTCAGGGGATCTGAACTGGTCTGTGCTCTTAAACCCACCAGTCATGACACATCCAGTATGGCCTGTGAAATAAATATAGAAATCAGCTTTAGCAAACTTCAGTAACACAGAGGTTATTACTACTCACATGGAAACTGTGAGACAGCACCTATGTTTTCTGGTCTAGTTCATCTGATAGAAATCTGTTTCAGATGTCAGGAGGTACCATTCCCTCCAGTTTTTTGCTGGTCTGTGTTATTGGTTTTGCAATAGAGCACTGAAAACGTGATGTCTGAGATGATGGATTTCATGTCCTAATGCACAGCTGCTTGGCAGAGGAAACACGAAGTTTTTCTTACTCCTTCTATGCCCCATCATTAATTCAGGTTTTTCTTCTCCTTGCAGATTCATGGCATGCGGCATCTTTATTACTTTATCAGTGCTGTAACTTTCTCTTTTCTAATCAATGATGTCGCTCTCCCTTCTCAGACCATGTCACTAAATGCATGTATTTTGGGATTGAACAGGTACCTGTGGTGGCAATCATGACAACGGGTGGTGGAACCAGAGCCCTGACGGCCATGTATGCCCACCTCCTCAGTGTGCAGGAACTGAATGTCTTGGACTGTGTCTCATACATCACTGGTTTATCTGGCACAACATGGTAAGACCAAGATAAGCAAAGTCTTCATAGGAATTTTCTATATGTGATATCAAGAAGTGATCTGAAGAGGCGTCTCACCTTTACTATCAAGAAAGGACTTTCTTTTTCTGCTGTGGCTTTTTCTTGTTTCCTTTGGTGGGTCTTTGCCAGCATTTGGAATTAATTCAGTCCTCATTAAACATGTGGATGGTACCACACGTACATATGCTTTTCATGTAAATCAAGGCATGATAACTTCCCAAAGCTCTGCTTCAGAACTCATGTTTTTCCTTGTGTTTCTTTTCTTTTCTTTTTTTTTAGGACCATGTCAAACTTGTATGAAGATCCTGACTGGTCCCAGAAGGATCTTAAGGAAACACTCAATGATGCCCGAAAGCATGTGCTCAAAAATAAGTTCTTTACTTGTTTTGCCCCCGATCGTCTGAAATACTATTTGACAGAGTTGTGCCAGAGGGAAGAGGAAGGACATCAGATATGTTTCACGGATCTATGGGGACTCATCATTGAAACCATGTTACATGAAAAGGTACAATAGCAGCATCTTTCTTTTCAGGTTTGCATATTTAGTGACTATAGAGGACAGTAAATCAAAAAATGGTGGAGATTGGAAGGGATGTCTGGACGTCATCTTGTCCAAGAGCCCTGCTCAAGCAGGGTCAGCTAGAGTTGGCTGCCATGAACTACGGGCTTTTGAATATCTCCACAGGTGAAGACTCTACAAATTCTCCAGGCAACATATGCCAGTGTTTGACCACCCAAACAGAAAAGGGGTTTTTTGCTTGTTTGGTTGTTTTTCAGATAGATGCCTAAAGCACGTGCCTTGGCAGTATTATTCTTTGTGTTCATTGGCTCTATTATGCAGACCTTGACATCACACATGGTACAGAAAGGGTGGGAATAAAGAGAAATAATGGGAAACCTATAGTGTGAACAACTTTAAAATTAATTCACATGTAAATATTTAAATGAAAATTCTGTTGTTCTTTTAAAAGAGCTGCACAGTGTGACAAGGCAAAGAAACATCGTAAAACAAACCCAAAGACTGTATCTCTGAGTTGTTAATGGGATTACGTCACCCTGTAAAATTTCCACCAAAAAGCACTGTTCAGGCTCTATTTTAGTATTTGTGAGTATTTCCAAATAGGCCATTTATACTTAAGAAAGAGACAACGTTCCCCCTGTAATACAAGTAACTCCACACACCCCCAAATTTCTACTGCCTGAGCACAGCACAGTGTGAGAGACTCCCTGGGGGTGGCTCAGCAGGGAGCTGTGAGTGTCCCTGCAGTGCCACAGCCCTGTCCCCTGGACCAGCACCACCCGAGGGAAGCCCAAGGGCACTGCCATCTCTCCAAGGGCTGCTCCAGCAAGGGGGAGCACCTGCAGCTCTCCTTTGAGGAGGCTCTGAACTCAGCACCCTCTCAAGCCTTGGCACAGCTCCTGAACCGTCCTGCCCCTTCCACCCTGCCTGACTGTGCAAGATGCTCTGCAGCAGAGGCAGTAAGGGTCAAGGCTCACCAAATATTAACTCTCTCTGAGGCTTGGCTCTGTCACAGGCCTGAGGAAAAGATGATTTTCTGGGCAGTCAGGGCAGGGCTTACTCTTTCTGAAAGAAATATTTCATGCCAAGAGTGCTTTTCAAATATTTCCAGACATTTTCCTGAAATAAATAATGTGAATAACAACATTTTCTTCCTACCATTGAAATCTCAGATTTTTTTCAGCATATGAACTGAGGACTATTTGTGTGCTGAAGTGCTGGGGCTGGGGAGGGTCAGAGATAGGGATGATAGCACCTCTCTGAACTAAACTGATGGGAAGCATCCTAGTTGGAGTCCGGTACACACCGTGTTGCCAGAGCCCAGGCTTAGATGAAGTGGGAGGCTCTTTGTGTCATCTAACTGTCCTCAGCTACTGTCCTTCTCCAAAACAGGAGGACTCCCATAAGCTCACAGATCAGCAGCAGGCACTAAATCAGGGTCAGAATCCCCTGCCCATCTACCTCTCTCTCAATGTGAAGGATAAAATCAGCGACCAGGATTTTAGAGGTAATAATACTCCAGAATTGCATTTAACATTTAATCCCAATAGGGGTCAATTTAGGACTAGGTAAAGAAATCGGTTCAATGCACAAATCCGCTAAAGGGCCAATCCACCCAAGAGTAGAATTTTAATAGTTAAATTTTTGAATGTCTTAGTATGTTCAGCTGTATTCAGGATAAAAAGCAGGATGGTGGATGACATTATCACGAAATTACCTGCTAAATTACCTCTAGAAATCTAAAGTTTGTACAGAAACTGAGATGTAAGAGGACAATTCACTCTTCATGTTCAACACCGTGAAATGTACAGTGAATAAATGTCTGTTCGCAAAGTGTGTTAGTTAGAAACAAGTCTGCCTTAACTTGGCCAGTATCATACATTTTATTCAACTAATTTGTGCCTCTGCTGCTGTAATCAGTCTGTCTTGTGCTTTTTCTTTCAGAATGGGTGGAATTCACCCCTTACGAGGTGGGATTCCCGAAATATGGCGCCTTCATTCGTGCAGAAGATTTTGGTAGTGAGTTCTTCATGGGTCGCCTGATGAAGAAAATCCCAGAATCCAGAATCTGCTTTTTGGAAGGTGATTTGTTGCTCGGTGGAAATGTAATGTAATATAATCCACTCCTGCGCAAACCCCTCTTCTGAAATGAAGCAGTTGGTGTATTTTTTATCTGCCAGGAGCAGTATATGGTAAAATATTAGAACTGATAACAGGTCACTATCTGCAGGATTTTTTATTTTCTCTGCAATTTTACTCAGCTGAACAGATTTATTTGATTCCATATGTGGTTACGCTTATTGACATGTGGCCTTCGCAATACTTATGTCTTCGTCAGCAACAAAAGTTGTGTAACATTGCCGCTAATTAAATTATCAGTCTCTTCTGCAACCTGAGTCTCTGAAATGCAGCCTTTTATGTACAGTGTTCCTGCCGCAGCTAACCCCGATCACTCTCCAGGATAACACTTCCATTTCGGAGTGCAAATAGGTCATAATATTTACCTTTTTTCCCTCTTGCATAAGAACAGCAAAAGCAGTAAGGAAATCTTCTTTTCTCTTTGCGAAAGCAATCTCTTGCCTCATTGTTCTTCCTACTTCTACCAATTGCATAAAGGAAGTTTCAGTGTTTTTTTGAGAAGTAACGACTGTTTGCCTGTGAGATTTCACCACAGCTCACAGTGGTGAGGTGTAAGGAAGCCGCCAGAATCTCCCCGTCCCCGGCTGCAATGTCAAACAAGGTCCCCAGGTCTCCCCTTCTGTGGTCAGAAATGCCAGCGTGTCACCAGCCCCCTTCCTACACCTCCCACCTCCACGCTTTCTTCTTCCCCTCTATAGAGCGATGCTGGGACATTTGTGTCCCTGCTCCCTGCCAATGACCCAGAGTCCCTTCATTCAGGCAGTGTTACTTACTTCAGCGGCACAGTTATTTGAAAGGTTTTCAGCAAATTCCTTTGCACCCCAGCCCCCCGAACAGAGCAGGGACTGACTCCATAGGTCCTGCAGCTCTCTCCTGCATGGCGGAGCCCACCCCTCTGACTGCAGGCTGGCGTTGCTGGGTCAGGCGATCGCCAGGCTGCTCCGGTGTAGCCTCTTCTGTCCATCGCTTGGTTCCTCCCCAGAGCACCAGGTTTAGTTCTGCGGTTTGGAGGGTTCAGGCAGGCACCGTTGCACAGCCGGCACATCTAACCATACCACGTAAGGGTGTTTTCTCAGCCCGAAAGATGATGGCAGGTAGGTGGCAGTCTGGACTGCCATCAAGTTTGCTACATCTGTTACTAGAGGAACTTGAAAATGTAACCCAGATATGCCTTAAACCCTCAAAAATCAGAAGGCAAATCAAAAGACTCATACATTTACACTTTCTATTTTCAAAACTTCTAAGTTGGCTTCCTCATTCTAAGGGATACTGGTGTATGAATCTTGAACGTTTTGTGGTTGACAGTTCTGCATGATAACTGCATACCTGTAACAGGATCATGCTAGAAATAAATAAAACCTTTAGAATTACAAATGCTGAGAACTAGGGAATAAGAAATGTTGAGCACAGGTGGAAAATATTAAGATGTACTTGGCAAAATCTTATTTGCCACATGACAAAAATGAATGTGTCAGCAGCTATACTGAAAATACTACCAGTCCTCTTCATATATCCCAATAAATCAGATTCTTTGTATACATTATGGTTTCATATACCAATTCATAAAGACACTCCCTTGTATTTGTGCACTGAGATACTATAATGAATAAAGTTTGCTGGAGTATGCAGAAGGTACTGCAGGTCATTGTGAATGAAAATGCTTCCAGGTCTTTACCAGTCTACTTTCTGTCAAATATATCCTATGCCACAGGGATCTGGAGCAGTGTGTTTTCCTTGAATCTTATGGATGCTTGGTATATATCTGTTCATTCAGAAGACTTCTGGCACAAATGGACCCGAGACAAAATTACAGACATAGGTGGGTTATTCTTATATCATTATGTTATTTTATTGTCTCTTTTCTTTCTTTCTTTTTCTTTCTTTTACCCTCTGTGCTGCTATTCTCTCACTGAATTTTTCAAAGCCATTTTGGAATTCACTCTTCAGGGCTTCCTGTAATCCACATGGAAACCAGGAGGAAGTTCACACCATGTATTACAGTATGGCAATAATTTCAGTTGTGTGAGAAAAGAATCCATAGCATCTGTCACAGGAAAAAAAAGAGAGAATGGCCCTCATATGAGCCATTTTCAGAGCATCAGGGTAAAACTGGAGAATAATATCCCTGTAGACTAGGAGAGGCTGGAGGCCTCCCCTAGTGATCCACAGTCTTCAAGTTCCTCTCTTGGAAGTTGGAGTATGGCATGAGGCTTCACAGAAACAAGAGCAATCACCATCTCTGCCTCTCTGGAGTCTGCAAAGCACAGACACAAACTTCAGTACTATTGCAAATCATTCCAAATTAGTCCTAAGGATGAGACTTGCAAAACACGCTACCAAATTAAGAAAGATCTGCAGGGTGGGATTTCAAGGAGAAACACAAAAGACAGGTGTACGGCAGAGAAAAAAGATAAGAAGAAAGAGAAATGTAGCCAAAAGGGTGTTTTATTTTATTTTTTTGCACTTGTAGAGGGTAGTTTCTTGTTCTTAAGGAGCTTGCATTTTCTAGTAAGGAACATTAATTATGTAAGGAACATTAATTATGTTTGTATGGCTGAGAGATTGTGATTGTGTGGCTTTTTTATGTGTTTAGCTGAGAGAGAAACTGGAACATGGAGTAGCAAAGGAAGACAGGATAAGTGCAGGATATTGTAGTGGATAGAACCATAGAAAAGCAAAGGAAGTTATAGTAGATGAGATGGATTAATTTACAGTACAAACAAGGCCTTTGCCACTGTGGACTGATAAGAAGAAATGGATTTTTTCAAAGCTGAGCTGAAAAACTGTGACATTTGCAGAGATCCTGGAAATAAAAAGAGAAAGAAGTCCAAGTTTTGCCAAACATGTTAAAACAAATTATAATTGCATAGATTAACCTCAACAATGAGACCACATAGAAGAACTGTTATCCTTTCTTCTGCAGATGATGAAACCCTATTTCCTGCAAGACCAAATGAGCTGGATACTCGAGTGGTTTGTCCCACTGACAGCTTTTCAGACATTTTCCGAGATGTTGCCATGTTACGTCCAGCAGCTTCAGAAATCCATAACTTCCTGAAGGGCCTCCAGATGAACAACAACTACCTAGAGAGCGAGTTTTCCAAATGGAAAGGTATGGTAATAGCACCCTGGTTTTAGTTGTATTTTAAAGAATACTTAAAAAAAGAAACAATGCTTGTGAAAAAGAAACAATGCTTAAAAGATTATCAAGCCAACTGCCTTTTCATTCTGTTCCCGTCCTCTAATGATATTCGAAGCTGTTTGTTGCCAAAAGCTGAAACTAGCTAGCAGGAGAGGCTTCAAAAATAGGTTCTTAAAAATTTCATGAAGACTGGCAACTGACAGATGAGAAAGACCCTGATTAGTCAACCAGCATATGTCTGCTGACGTGACAGCCAGCCAGCCTGCACACTTGTGGCATGACACTGGTGTCATCATATGCTGTCTCTTGCCTGGCCAGTACTCAAGGGATGTGTGAGGGAGCCCTGTTTCATGTTACCGTACTACTTATAAGCAAGATACAACCTTTGGAACAGTATTGCCAGTTATACAGTTTGGGAATGAGTGCTTAGGCTGGTACCAGGTCTTCCATGTTGCACAAGGGGTTATGCCTGCCTCGGCTGCGTACTTTAGTAGCTCTGTACCTGTTCTTACAGCATGCAAGGCACCAAACATCTTTAATTTTTAGTTTGTTGAGACAATGAGGTGCCATTTTTAATTTTTTCCATATTAAAAATTAAGAAAAATCGACCTGATCAGAGTCACACACAAAACCAGGGGATGGAATTAACTCTATTCTCCTGAGCCCCAACTCAATCCCTCTTAATTAGAGGAAAGCCAAAGAAATTGCAGAGTAAATACTGAAAAGAGGAAGCCAGATGAGGAACTGAGAAATGACTGAACTGCAGTTATCAGCTATATAGGTAGGACTAAGACCCAAGAAAAGCTGAATTCTCTTTTTGTCAACGATTGACTTTCTTCAGCACAACTCTCATATTGAGCACCACCCCTGAAAAAAAAATGCTTCTTTTCTAGACTGCGAGCTTGACTCTCAGCCCAACCACTTGACAGCAGCAACAGACTACCTCATCCTGATTGATACGGCATTTGCCTTTGCTACCAGTTACCCACCCCTTATGAGGCCGGAAAGGAAAGTGGATGTCATTTTGCATTTCAACTACAGTTCAGGTTCCCAGACAGGGGTGAGCCTCGTACATTTTTCTTTACTGACATCTCTGTTTCATCACTGAGTTCCCAGAATAGCTGATCCTCTACTCAGAAACGTTTTTTTCCCCAGTATCTGGGAAGTGTAAATAAGCTAACAGTTTACCAGGGTCACACATCTTTATTGAACAGTACAAGTGTTAACAGTAAGTAAGCATTTAGTAAACTGAATCTGCCCATTTTTATGTGTAAATGTGGTTTAGCTGATTTGAAGGTAGTCAGATGTTGAATGAATTAAGTTAAATGTATTTAAAAATTGTCTAAGACTTCTCAACCCAATCATACATATTCTTATGCATGGGAAAATGTACATTCAGGACAATACAATCGTAACAATAGAAGGGTCTGATGCACAAGGCCAGATATGCAAATAAATGCAAGCACAGTTTGTACTTAGGATCTTTAAATACATTTGAAATGAAAGTTCCTCTAAAGGCAGCATTTTTAATACCCAAATGTGGGACGTAGATTTTCAAAGACAGGCATGTGGACCCAGGTCCATCCCATTTAACTCTGGCCTTCCAGATCTTGGTTCCATATACAGTCTTCAACACCTAAGTTGGGTACGTGCCATAATCTGTCAGAACTAGGACCTTACCCCACAAACATTCCCAGTGAAATTGGGTTTTGGTCAAATTCAGTCCAAGTGCTTCCCACATGTTCTGATGTTTTCTTTTGTTTTGTTTTCCTATTGTGGCAACCAGCCCCTGAAAGAAGCCTCTAAATACTTTGCAAAACAGGGAATTCCTTTCCCTACAAAGGTGCCAGATGATCACGAAACCCCACATCTGAAGGAATGCTACATTGTTGGTGACAAGGAGAGCCCAGAAACGCCTATTGTGGTATTTTTCCCTCTAGTAAATGACACCTTCAGGGACTACAAAGCACCTGGTAAGATTACAGCTATCTTCACATTAACAGAGGCAGTGGCTGCCTTCTTTCTCTTTTTGACTTTGCAGTATCTGTTCTTCAGATCATCCTGTAAACACAGATTTTGGACTCCCTTTGCTTACATCTGAACCATATCAAGAAGCTTAAAATAGGTAAATTTTCCTGGACAACAGAGCAGCAGCTGGGATCAGCCTTTGGCACATATGCCCCACTTCAGATTATTTTGGGGCTTTCCATAGGTAGATTGTAGAGTTTACTGATGAAAAGTATACTCTGTTTATCTGCAGTGGCAGAAGTTAGCAGGGTAATTTCCTGTCATACTTGTCATCCTTTCCTGTTAGAGAACGCTCTGGGGAATCTAAGGACTTCATTGTTTAAAATAATTTCCAGGCTTACAGTTAAACAGATAACCTTGAAAACAAAAGTGTGAACTAGCAAAGTGATGAAAATATAACACTAAGCCATGCCAACAGCTTCTGTTCACTTCAGTGAGTCCTACTTTGAAATTTAAGAAGAGTTTCAATAGCAATATTGTTGGTCACTTCAAAACAGATGGTTTCTAAGTCCTGATACCATACCCCATGACTCCATACTACCTCTGTTGGTGCCAAAAGTCTCAGTTACTCCTTCAGATGATAAAATTCCTAACTCATGCTATGAGAACACTTCATTTTTTAATCACTTCAAAGCCCCACAGTATACTGAAAACCAAAAGTTCTGGGCTTGTATACAGTACGTTAAATTTAATAACAAAACAAATGCAGAAATTACTGTCCCAATTGTATTAATTATTTTCCTTTTTTTTTTTAAAGCAAGTTGTAAAAAATCATACAGTACTTCTGCTTTGTAGATATTCTGGATTGAGTTCATTGCACATTTGAGGTATGCAACTGGGGTTTTGAACAGGATTCAAATAGTCTAAGGGTATTTATGCAGGTACACACACTGTTCTACTCCAGCTCTTAACACAGATCAGATAACTGAAAGGTTGGGTTTTCTAGTTGCCCTTTGTAGAAAGAACTAGAGAAAGGAGAACAGGAGAAAGAACTGGAACAGGAACTGAGAATTAGTTTCTGTACTGCTCTGTGAGGGAGTTTGCCTCCCCTCTCCCCCTCAATAATTTCCAGAACCCAGGGATGTTATTCCTAACTCAGCTATCTACTATCAGGTGAACATCAGATGATGTACAGATGCTCCGTGTCAACATAAATTATCAGGGAATCTAAAAAGGGAGGTTATTAGCTATGTGGCAGATGTATACGAAGACCTGCATGATATCTGCATATTGAGGCAAACCTGTCCTGCCCAACCGGTTCAGCTGGTAGCTGCAAGCTGAGACTAAACAGAAAAAGAGGGAATGTGTCCTTGTTGGACCCCCATAGGTGAAGTCTCAGCTGAACTGACAGGGAAGGGCTTGGCCCATGCGGTTTTTTGGGAGGGCTGCCACCTCTCAGCTGAGAGCCGACCTCCACGGTGGCAGGACAGATGCTGCAGAAAGGCCTGAGGGCTGGGGATGGATGTCTGCCCTTTGTTAGTGACAGGTAGAGATCAGCTTAATTTATAGCACTTCAGCACCATGCTCTATCCCAGATCTAGATTGTACAGCACCTGAAGTATTAGTTCAATTACATGAATGGGAAGTTTTTCCATAGCCAGCTCATGCATTAGCTTGTTCAGCAAAAGGAATTTAAAGCCTGGGCAGTAAATAAGTAAAACTGACATATTCAAAGTGAGTTACTCCTGCACTGGTCAGCCTATCCCACAACTGCAGGAGAAAGGGGAAATCCTTTGTGTGAGGTGGCTTAGACTGCTTCACTCAAGCAGTACCAGTTGCTTATAACTCTCTCTGCAAAGCCAGGAGGAGTACATCTATCAGACTTGGAAAGACCCATCCAGGAAAATCAGAACCCTTTGATCAATGTTGTTAGATCAATGTTGTTAGAGAAGATCCCCCAAATGCGTGTGGTCCTGACAGTAAGAGAGGTGCTGACTTTTCACGGAGCCTACTGCCCTGCTTTGGTACAGGTGGTGCAGGTATCTGTGACTGTGGAAGTGGATTTTCTGCTGCGGTAAGGACATCCTGCCAATGCGATAGCCTCACCGGAGGCTGATGGGAAAATTCTCCTGTCTCTGATGCCCTCTTATCTGTGATGAGGGGGGATCAAGCATTAGAATTCCTGCCTGTGTTAACCTGTGTTACCTATCCCTGACAGTATTATCTACCATTAGTGCCCATTTCAGGGTTGTTACTGCTCTCTTTCGCTCATGCCAGCTGTTAGAAAACCAAGGGATCCATCGGAATGATGGGGAAGGAAACAAAATGTGTGAGCCTTCATGTCAGGCATACAGGCTAGTGCACAGCAGTGGATCTCCACATCTTCAGGTCTCTGGTCCAGGGGTGGGAGCCTCAGCTGTCCTTTAGCAAAGGCGTATATTGAATGCCAGGAATCTGCAGAATCTAACCAAATTAATTGACCTTTTCCCTTCCAAGAACCTGTTTATTCTATGTACTAACAGGTAGATAGACGTTCAGCCTGCCCACATGCTGTACCCCGTCAGCGCAGAGTAGAGCCAAAACTAATATGGCTAAGTGGGCTTCTTACGCTCTGAGTGCAGGCAGAGAGTGCTCACTTTTGCTGAGTTCAGGAGGGGCAAGTTTGCCTACTGTGTGTTGAGCATATCACTTAAACACACCCTCAGCTCAGAGGGTGCGTGTTCCATCTACTGAGTTTAGTGTACAGATGTTTTTCCACCAACTCAGTAAGTGATGGTGTGTCCAAAACAGCAACTAAATCAAAAACACTCATGGTGTCACTGTCTGAAGCAGATGGCCAGGTCCAAGCTGAGATCAGCTATTATTTTGAATCACAGGTGACTTATGAAGCTCCTAGAAAAACAAGTAAGGAGCTGTGTTTTACATCTTCTGCATGCATGAATTTGTTGAGGTTTGCAATTCCCATGGGTATTTTTCTCCCTGTACCAGCAACATACTGTGGAGGTCCCTATGAATATTTTCTCTGTGATAGCCTGCGAATAAACTTCTGCATTAGCTTTGGATCCGGTTTCTACTGTCCAATGAATTAAAATTAATAAGTTAATTTAATTTTACTTCAGATCATAAGATATGATGGATGTAATATTTCCAGAGATGACACTTGTGGGACTACCTGCCTAATTATTTTGCCTGGATCTGTGATGCATATGTTGATTATCCTGGGATGACAAAACAGGCATGAGAATTTCTTTCAGTATCCCTGCCAAATCTTAGTGATTCAGGGAATATCAGTTTCACTCTCACTGTTGAGGTTACATAAAACCTGTAGTTTTTTATAGTTGTAGGTAGCTCAAGGAAATTACAGAAAATATTTGTGCCATCTGCTTCTGGGGTATGTCCAGATTATTGCTCTGTGAAGTCTTTCAGTTTAGATGATGGAATCTAGTTTTTTAGGTTTGTTTTCTGTATTTTTTGATAATTCTTTCCAGTAGGACCCAAGAGTTGATGTAGCAGATTGTGCTAGGGGATGTGCTGGGTTGTGCTGGGTGAAAGAATATCTGTCAGGTCGCTGAGAAGGCAGGTGTGCTTTTGCAAAGCTTGAATCACTGAAATACATGGATTTTCAGCAGCCTACTTCTGAAGGCATGAAAGCATAGTAGTGAGGAAAATAAAACGATGTAGAGTCAAAGACGGAAGGCACAGAAAGTGGCAGTGGCTTCAGGCCCATCACCCTGAATGAAACCATGCTGTCATGATGTCCTTGCTGTAGTTGTCTGCTTTGGGAGAAGGGGAGGAAAGAGAAAAAGAGTAGTTGCCATTTACTTGCACCTTGGCTAGAAGTGTAGGGTGCTGCGATAGCTGGGAGACAGCAGCAAGGTGGGGGCTGGGGCTGGGAGAGCATTGGCACTGAGGGGGACTTGGGGACCGTGCTGATGCCTCACCCCAGAGCTAGAAGAGGAGGGTAAGAAGAGTCTTACCCTCCTGTGCTCAAAAGAGGAGCTGCTCTACTTGTTTTAGCATTTCTAAGAGTACCCAGCAGAACCCCTACTCACCTCACCACCACCAGCTTCTCCACCCCACCCCCCGCCAGCCAAATATCCCAGCAATAAAACGCCTGTGAAGGAAAATTTTGGGTTGTGATCCACTGCGTGTGCATTTCTGAGAAACACCCAGACCCTAATCACTTTTTGCTAATTAACCGAGTCATTGTTTGTCCCTTAGGTGTGAAACGTACTCCCTCAGAGATGGCAGAGGGTGATGTTGATGTTGCCAATACCTGTGGTCCATATTACATAAACAATCTGAGTTATTCAGAGGAAGATTTTGACAAACTGGTGAACCTAAGCTACTACAACATCCAGAACAATAAAGACTTGATTCTTCAGGCCTTGCGTACTGCTGTGGAGCGGAAAAAGCAGCATAAGAAAGAAGAACCACTGCAAAAACCACCCAGTGGGGTTGGTATGTGTGTGCCTGATAGAGAGGGAACCCAGCATTTGGCTGACTGCCCAGCACTATGGAATATGAAATAAAGTATCTATGAATCCTCTTAATGAAGAAAAAAGGGAATTTGATTCGGAAGTGAAGAAAAGCCAAAGAATGCTAAGAATAGCACTTTGACATCGAAAATGCTAAAGCCTGTCTGTCGGTGAAGGGAACAAACACAAAAACCAGAGCTCTTCCTTAATGAATTAATGTACTTCCCTCGTTGACAGCCTCAGGAGTGTGGCTAGGTGAGGCTGTGCTCTACTCATGCTTGCAGAAGTGACCTCTCAGGCCAAGGCTGAGATGCATGGACAAGGAAATGTGAGGAAGTTTACACTGACCGTGTTTGTGCTCTACCTGTGCTATAAAAAGAGAGGATTATCAGTCCAGAAATGCAGCAGAGAACAAAATCCATTGTCTCTAAAACAAAACCAAGAAGCCCATTTGTGAACTAAGGAGTCTTTATGTGAATGTAAATAAGTATTAAACTTTGTATAATAGAACACTTTTTTGGAGCCGGAGTTGCAGCAAATAAATGTTTTTCACAGCAAACACATGCTAAAGCCATTTCTTTTAGGTGCTTCTTCCTCTACTAGCAAGACAATTAAAGACAACATGCAGACCTATTTCACAGCTGCTGAAAAATAATTGAAGAAGAGATTGTGCCTGCTCCAGACCTAGATGTGAACTTCCCCAGGATCCTGGGACCACTTGAGTTTAGGATTACATTTAAGACCCACCTCTACAAGAATTGACTCATGCTAATTTATTTTATTAAGATGGATTTAAATGTAATTGGTATATACCAAAGGTTTAAAGCTTTTAATTTTTGAGAATATTGCATCTGAAAAGACACAAGAAACACAAAGCAGATCTAAAATTGCATACCTAATATCACTCACCCAAATGCGATTTTTTAACTTGCTGTAGAGTATTGCAACTGAAGTTAACAGAACATAAACTCTGAACTTTCTGATGCTTTGGTCATCACGTTACCATGGTTCCCTTGAAGCAAGCCATCTGTTTTTTTGACAGATGGAATCCCAGTTCTCTATTTATTCTTTTTCTACATTAACTTTTATTCAATGCTATTGATTTATTTATTAGACACCTTGTATCTACAAGCGCATATTTCCTACAGGCTTCCCTGCTCCTCAGTTCTGCTGTAGTATCTTTTGTCAAGAGATCCTGCTATTGTGGGCCAAAAATGGAAGCCTTACAAATCCCTTTGCCCTCAAGGACGAGGGTCTCCTCCTAGGTGGTGCACAGAAACATAATCCTTCTGTTTACCACTTAGGTCAGTGAACACTTACCTGTGGTGCATACTACAGCAGCTCATACATCTCCTGTACGGGCTATATGCCCAGGGTTTACCTCCCATGGAAACAAGAGAGCAAAGACAGCAGTCATGCTGATGCACGCTGGATGTCATCACAATATAGGACGGGATGTAGCCAGAGGGCACAGCCAGACCTGGGAATTTGGAAGCACTCCCAGGTTCCCGTATACAGTTAGAGCTTTGTTGTCTGAAGGGCAAAAATTATCCCACTGACAGCAGGAAGCATCTAGGCAGGAAGTCTGAAGACAAGCAGAGCGAGGTGTGTGCGCGCAAACACTTCCCTGCCCTTCCTGCAGCTTTCCAGCAGCCACGAAGGGGTCACGGAGAACAATGAACACTTTACCCCATTTCAAAAAGCATACAGTGGAACAGAAACAATTATTCAGTATCTCCGAGTTGTCTCTGTTCAACAAGAATACAGAGGAAAACGTCAGGGCTGATCAAAGAGGCAGAACAGCTTCCACACATGGGGCAAATAAATAGATAAGCAATCTGCAACCTAGAAAAACAACGGGAGTGAAAGGCAGAGAAGAGAGAGATCTATGAAATCTGGAGTGCCCTGTGGGAGATGAACAGGGAGTGACTGTGCACCCCTCTTCTAACCCAAGGCCTGGATGGGATCAGACAAAACTAGCAAGCAGCAAGTTCAAAGTTAACAAAGTAAGGTAGTTTTGCACACACCACGTAATTAAGTTGCAGACCTCCTTTGACCCTTTTGTTGTCGATAACAGTTTATGAGTTAAAAAAAATGATTAGTGGGTTCATTGGAAAATTTTTAAGGATTAAAAAATACAAAGGCTCCACCTGCACTGAATCATCAGTTCCCAGAGGCTGGGAGGACAGCCTGAGACAGCCTTGTACCTGCCCTCTTTCCGTCATGTTCTCCAGTCACTAAATACTGGATGCATCAAAGACAAGTGGGAAAGCAGTCTCACCCCAGACTGCAGTACTTAGGTTTTCCACAGCTCAGGTATCTTTGCAGATAATAAATGATCAGGAGTAGTAAGAACTCCGAAAGATGTGGTGATACAAGACTCATTTAAAAGAAATTATTGAAGTAACATGGAGAAGATGTAAGCAACTGCAAGGATAACTTAATTACCAATGGATTAACCTATGGTGAAAAGTCATGAAAATGAGAGGAATGCAAAACCAAACTATAAAAAGGGGATTTAAAAAAATGAGGAAGCCAGTCAGCAAGACCCTGCATGAAACGGCATAAAATCTTTAGACTCAGCATGGAAATAGCAACAGAAGAGTTGCAAAACACATGCCCAGCCCTAAATAAAATGTGAAGCAAGGAACCAAAGAAAAGGCAGAATTGTCAAATGCTCAGGACTGAGCATTATTAAAGCCTAACATCTGTTCTTTAAGGAACAGCATGGGGAGCAGGGAGATGGAAATAGCACATCTAAAGCTGCTGATGTATTTAGGAAAGAGCTGGAGCATATGGAGAAAAGGTAGTATTCAAGATGGAAATTAGGAGGAAGAAAGGTACATAGCTAAAGCCCTGAATCAGTAGATGTGCTGGACCAGCAAAAAGGGATTTAAATGCCAAGGATGTTGCACAGAAGCCAAGGTCTAAGTGTGTAACACAAAACATGCACTTGTAACATAATGTTTACACACAGATTCAGCAAAAAATCTCGTCCTCCTTTTTATTTTAACTGGGAGCCCAAGGTTTTGTTTTCTAATTAGTGAGTGAGCACAGACAAACTTTTACGTCAGAGAAAAAAGTATTCATTTTACTTATTTCTTTAATGTTTTAGTGAATATGGTATTGTATTCCATTAAAATCTCTCGTAAAATCAATGGACAAGGTGATCCTCCCACGTGGCTTAACACAACATCAAGATGTAAGGTTAAAACTAATGGCTGTATCTGCTACACGCGTCCCACTGCAAAATTTCCATGTATACTAAGAATTTTCATTGTGTTTAAAATAGTTGCCCAACGTCGTAGCTAACTCACACAGCGCTTAGTCACACAGTTCTTTGGCATCCAAAGACAGCAACCATCATGAGAAAAACATGAAAAGCATTTGGGCGATTCTATGTTCAGATCTGAGCTGTCAAAGGGTTTCCGTATTTCAGTTCAAGGGGCCGAAATCTTAGCGGGGAAGAGCAGCCGGTACAATCAACCTCCAGAGGCGAATTTTTGGTAAAAAAATAAATCCCTCTGGTTCGGAAAAACTAACAACACCCCCACCACCCCCCCCCCAAAAACCCCCAAACCAAACAAACCCACCAGCCCCCGGGGGTATATATCGCAGGGAGAGGCGCGCCGCCGGCCCCGCCGCTCAACCGGGCACGGGCAGCGCCGCTGGCACCGCCCCCGCGCCGGGGCCGGGTCCGCCCGCCCGCCCGCGGCTGCGTGCTCGGGGCGGCGCGGCGGCGGCGGGCGGCAGTGCGGCGGGGCGCTGGCGGCGGCGGGATGTTCAGCTGGCTGGGGAAGCAGGGCGGCGGGCGGGAGCGCGGCGGCGGCGGTAGCGACGTGGTGCAGACGGTGACCGGGGGGCTGCGGGACCTCTACCTCCGCAAGCTGCTGCCGCTGGAGGAGCACTACCGCTTCCATGACTTCCACTCGCCCGCCCTGGAGGAGGCCGACTTCGAGAACAAGCCCATGGTGCTGCTGGTGGGGCAGTACAGCACCGGCAAGACCACCTTCATCCGGTAGGCCATCCCCGGTGCCGCCCGTGTCCTTCTCCCGCGGCCGCCGCCGCGCCCGGCCCCCGCTTGGGGAGCGCCGGCCGGCGCCCTGCCCGCCTCGCCCCCGCCGCCTGCTCGGTAATCCTCCCTCACCTCCTGCCCGGCGCGTTTCTGCTGTGCGGTAAATACCGCCTTCGCGCTAGCAGCGCACCCCGCGGCCAGCTCTCCCGTGCGGGGCAGCGGCCGCCCCGCCTGGCCGCCGCCGGCGGCGCGCCGAGCCGCGGAGCGGGGAGCGCCCGCCTCGGTGAAGGGCGGCTAACGCTCCACAGCGGGGCGGGCGGGGCTGGCGCCTGGCTGCTGCGGCAGCCCGGGGTAGCGGCGGCAGCCCGGTGGCCGCGGTGCGTGTCCCTCCCGGGGAGTGGGGCTTACCCGAGTGCCTCCCGCGCTGTGTCGCGGGCGGGTGCCGCTCCCGAGTCGGTGACACGCTCTGTAACTCTCCTGCCAGCTTCCTGTCTAAGAATATTGTCTCGATGTCTGTTCTGCTGAGAAAGTGTAACGTCGCTGTCTGCTTCCTTTTAACTTTTTTTTTAACTCTAAATTATTTCAAAACGGCATGACTGCATCGGCCATCACAGACCATTTAACCTTATCTCCTCTCCCTTCTTTCCCAAAAGTGGTTTAATTCATAGATCGTATGTGAAGATAAGAGCGAAACGCGACAACAGTTTTGGGCAAAACCCACAGGGTCTCTGGAGAGTCCTCCCCCCCCCCCCCCCCTTTTGGTCAGTTGCATTGAACAGGCAATATCACTAATAAGGCAGCTTTATGTTGCTGCTGTGGTAGTATTTTCTGTCTTTACTGCCTGTCTTATTGCTAAGTTGGTTAGTAACTGATTTTAGGAAGCTGAAGTGTGCCTCGGGTACTATAAGCTTGTGAATATTTTGCATATATTTGAGTGTTTGCCTCTTATATGCCCCTTACAAATCAGTCTAAGGTTATACAGAACTCTGCAAAAGACACTGAGAGGTCACTTGGATCGAATTTTGACCTACTTATTACATATGAAGTTCATTATAGTCCTTCTGTAAATTTTACAAATGTTTCTCTTTCGCTTCCAAAGGTTACTGGCAGCCTTGCCATAACACTCTTCTTTTTACAGTGTGAAAGACCTATCTCCCTTCTTCTCCATTGAAGAGCAATGTTTACCTTTACTCACCTGAGCTTTTCAGATGTTTACAGAGCTAATCATGTTTCTTTTCTGGTTTTACAACTAGCTAACTGGAAGCTTAAAGTTGAACTTGCTTCATTGCCGATTATTACTGAATTCCTGCAAATGCTTAAAGTGGGTGATTTGGGTTTTCCTAACATTTCTTTAGCCCCGCTGATTCATTTTCTTCTTTAAAAGTACAGCTGCTTCGTTAGTCTGTGTATATTTCCAGATAAGTGTTCTTACCTGGCTTACGGACAGGGGTTGGTGAGAGCATGGGTAATATGGAGACAGAACGGTGCCAAATATGTACGTACCAGAACCTGTTCTGCCTGTCAGCTGAGTTGCTGTGTCATTCGCAATTCATAGGAAACTTTTTTCCCCTCCTGTAAGAGTTTGCCTTGGATGAGAACATGCGTTCTTGATTTATGGACATTCAACTTTTCTGTCCTTTACAGTTGCCCATATTTGACTGGAGTGCAAGTCAATATTGCACTTAGGATCTTTGATACGTCTTGCAGTACCTTAGATGTATTTTTGATACTGTTGCTTTGTCAGTAACTTACCAGCTTAACCATAAAATACTGAGCAATTGACTGATACTAATGCACAGTCTCAATGAGAAAAGAAGTATTGTTTATTACAGCTATTTCCAGCTTTTTTTTTAGCATTGGTCACTGCTGGGCAAAGATGCCAGACAAATTTGACAGACATAAAGTTTTCAAAGATGTTTTCTCATGCATTTTTATTAAAATATCTGACTCAGTGGAGGAGGTGACTTCTACTGTGATATGTCCTTCTCTTCACCCACTTAACCATTTTAGGTAGATTGCGAAGTGGTTTAATCCCTTACTCTAGGTATTGGAGAAGACAGGAGTTGACTGTTGAGCCCCAGTCAGTAATAGAACAGCTGTTACTGCTTCTAAAGGACCACAGTCTGACCTCACCACGATGAACATTCATTACATCAGTGTTTGCTATAGAATAGATAATAATTGGCTGAATCAGCATGAGAAAATGCTCCATTCAAGATCGGCAGCAACTTAGACAATAGTGTCACAGTGACTGTTAGTCAAAATCCAATTTAGAGGAGAAAAAGAAAAGCAAAAAAGAGAAGTGCTTGTACGCTGAAGGCGAGACTTAGAAGACGACATGGGAAAATATTATAGTGTCCAGGTCAGCCACAAATAAACTTCCCCTCTGATATGCTGAATGTCCCATGGAAAAATGTCATACACTCTTAAGATTGTTACAATTCCAGGTTTATTATAGATAATTTTTCTTAGAATGAAGCTGGAATATAGGGTTTTTCCTGCTAGCCTTTTAACAAGCAAACATTATTTTAAATCTTAATTAAAATGGCTTTTTGTTCCACATTTCTCCATTTCATAGTCAGGAGGGCATACTAGATCTACTTAAGTGATTACTATTAGGTTTATGTGTGAACATAACAATTCTGTTTAGCTGACAAATATTCATTTGGGATTTACTTTGATTTAGATGTTATCGTGAGAACTTAACGTTTTCATACCTCCGACACATCCATATCCACCCAGTTCCTTCCACTAAGTCTTAATGGAAAACACTGGTCTAGCAATGACTGAGTGTCCCTGGGGAGTAAGATATGCAAACAAACGCTTCCAGGTTTCTAACAGCTCTTCTGGTTTTTCACTTGATGCTGTTTATCTTCTTTGCACTTGGAACAATGCAGTGAAACTGGACAGTTTTGCTGTCTAAAGCGTAGCATGGTGATACTGTTTTATTCAAGTATCTGACAATGCTGAGAATTCCAACAAATATATCCGGGCCCAAATGTTAATACTTGTCTGATTGTTTTTAATGGGGTGGGAGAATGGGTGAGAGCCAAATGCTTATCTTGCATGTGAGCTGCTTGGCCTTGCAGCTTCTCTAATTCTCTCAATTTCTCCTGGCTGCTTTAGAGGACAAAGTGGGGAAAGGAGAGACAGGAGATGAGAATTGTAGTTTATGGAAAAGAGAAAGGAGCCGGTCAGTAATTGCTGACCTTTTTCTTTCCTTCTAACAATGACTTAAACTTCTAGTCTAATAATGTTTAACTTTTTAATAACTTTTCTATTTTAAAAGTGTGACTGACTTATTTTTAAAGAACTTCTCAAGATGAGGAAAACCAGAAGTAAATTCCTCAGCTTGCCAGGCTGTGCTTTTACTTTGCTCAGAGGTATTACTCAGAGGTTAAAATGGTAAACTTCCTTCTATTTAACTCAGCCAGAGCTGGGTTTTATGAAAGCACCCTTTTGTATGCATAATATCTGGAGTCTGCAAGTAGTGTGCAATCGCTTGTATGGCAAGAATGGGCTGCATCTATTTCTTCTGGGCGGAAAAGGTCCCTCTTAATTTCTTTGGGTGAAAGCTGGAACTTCTTTGTTACTAGCTCTACATGAAAATTTTATTTGAGTCATTTGGAGCAGAATTCTTACATTAAAGCAAACATCTGCTAGTTTTGTTGTGTTTAAAAAAAAGAGTGTGGAGGATTTGGTGTAGTGTGGAGGTGAGCAGCCTTATGAAAGGAGACTTTGAGTTTGTCTCCCATAGGCATCACATGGTATCCCTGCCCAATGCTGCTCTGCCCAGCTCACTTGTGTTCCTGCCTTAGTATGGCTTAGCTAAAACATTTAGATTTCAGATAATTATCAGTATTCAAAACTGTGAGTAATCTTTGCTATGTCTGGAACTTTGTAAACCAGTTTCCCATAGTTTGGCTATAGATCTTGCAAAGGAAAGTAGATGAATGTTTATTGGCAAAGCAGAAAGGTTATAGCCCAGGTAAAAACAAAGGGGGAAGAGTCAACAGGATGTCTGTTGTTTGATCTAGACTGTCTTTGGGACGTTCGCTATTTTTAAGCATTCTTCCTGTGAACCTTTTTGAACTCCCCCTCTGCTGAAAATTCCTGAGAAGGTCATGCCATTGCAGATGGTAAAAATCCAGGTATTTTCCTGTGTTAATATAGCATACTGTAGACAAGCATTTGCAGCTTTTCAGTTTACAGAAGGCTGCTCATGCCTTTTGTGTGGCTAAGTGAAACTGATATTTTCATGCTGAGAGGAAGTGTGATATAGCTTGTACAGCCAGTGCTCAAGAACTAGGGTTTATTTTAGTCTGTACTTACTCTTGATGTGCAACTGTGAGTCAGTCTTAATGGAAAATACCTGCCTTGCAATGTGTGTTGTTTCCCATGTCTATTGAATAGCTGTACCAGGCTCAGCACTGTGACTGTTAGGTGCAGCTTGGTATTTGGAAGATCTTGCCTTCCTGGATTGTTACCACTATGAAAGCCTGGTTTTTAAAGCTGCATCTGTGATGTAAACTTGGAAGTATCACTGCAGTTATGTAGCACTTTATGCTTGCTTAGTCATTTCAGTAAGCAGCTAATCTGAATTTGCACTCTTGAGTTCTGGGCTGAAAATACAGATGTTGGAAATCCTGAAAGGTGCTTCATACGTCCAACTCTGTAAATTCTGCAAGTGTTACATGTGCAGCAACTCCATAAGCAGGCCATGAGATTATTTTTTTTAGTCATCTAAAAGACCACCACCACTGAATGTCCATAACCATGCCTAGCAGGTTCATGAGCTTACAATGGATAGCAATTATCCTATTACCCTGGAGGTGTCCTATCCTGCACTCAGATCCCATCATGTAGTTTTCTGTGACCTGGGATCTGGGACTTCTCTTGTCTGCATTTGATTCAGTACATTGTTCTTTACTGCTGCTCTGGGAGCTTCTAGTCATACATGTTGCCGCCTTATGAATTGCTGCCTGTGGCAGCAGAAGTCTGGGAGTGACCATTCACATCAAGAGAAGCTTAGTGATGAGTCTCATAGAGATACTTTCTCTTTTAAAAGAAGCGCAATGAGGAAAAGCAGAATCGAGAGACTTATTTAGAAGTTAAAGGTATAATTGATCTTTCTAAATCAATGCTGTGGGTAAGTCCCGTATGGCTTTAGTGAAAAATGGTAGTGGCTTTTGTGAGTTAGCCTTTGCATCCTGTTTAGGGGGCTCTAGTCTGCCATGGTGTTCTGCGAGGAGGGAGGAACACACTTTTGTGTTTCGGGTGTTCAGCTGTTTGCTACAATGCTTGAAAGTCCTGGGTTTCCATGCATAAAGGGTTTAACTGCTGAACTATCAAGGGAGTTTTGTCTTCATGTTGATACATGATCTACTTTGTAAAGATGAGGGATCTGCTGCATTGTACACTCCTGCATGTGCGGAGAGTTTGAGTGTTGGGTTTTTTGCTTTTGGAGAGGGGTTAGTTTTATTTCCCTGTTACTGGGCGTTAGGTACAGCTTATTCTAGAAGTAGAACGAATTGACTTTGGCATGTTCTGGCATGACTGTTCTTGTGTTCCTCCTTTCCCACAGCTTTTAGCATTGGCATTTTTTTCATTTGTTTGTTTGGAAGTGGAAAGCTGCAGGAAATCTTGTGTAAATAACTGTTCTAGGCTTTAAGCCTCCCAGATCATAGGTTGAGCTGATCGGAGCCAGTTTGCTAAGGCTAGTGGAAAAAGATCTTTGAAATGTGTAGTATATATTTAGTTCCTTAATTTCAGCTTCTGTGCAGTAGTCTATGAAGTCTGTGAATGTTTGGCTATTGAATTTAAAGACAAACAGAGATTGTTCAGCAAGTACAGATACTTTGTAGAATGTTTTTTGCAGCAAAAGCAGCCTGCAAGTCCTCTCAAATCAATATTGGTTTATGAAACGATAGCAGAACAGGCATAGTGCTGTTGGATTAAGGGCCAGAACAAACCTATTATTCAAAGACCGATGTTAATATAGATGTGCTCAAACCTAACTAGTGCTGTCATTGGATGTAGGACCATCACCTGTGTCTGAAGAAGAATTCTCATTTAAATCCAGCTGTGATTATGTAAAAAGTTAAGTTGTGGTTGGTTAAAATGGTGGGGTTTTTTAAGAACTCCAGGGTGACATGGAACCCATGGAATTAATAATTACGAGATGACTTGAGTTGATTGGAGAATTTTAATGCTCCTGTAATGTCAAATTACAGCGCACTTGAAAACAATCTGGCCTTGGTCTTGAGATGAACGTTTTCCAGGTGGTGCTGTTGTGAATGAGGGCAATAGCGCTCATGTTTTAAAGTTAAGCAGGGTTGTCTGCTTCTGTTTTTGAAAAGTGGCAGTTATCGCAGCATAGGCTGCAGGAATGTTGTAAGCTGGAGGCTTGCTTGATAGGCTTGGGGCTTCTCTTGCTTCTCGCTTGCTATCCAGGAAGGGATGTAGACAGGCTTTTTCTGTAAATACATGCTCTGGTTCCATTAAGTTTTAGCACTGAAATACACACATCCTTTATTTAAGAGCTTGTTGTCTGGGAAGTCAAGACTTGGTGTATCAGACTTGGTCCACTGAGTATGTGCTGTCTGCATCTCTGAGTGGGTTAATGAAAGGGAGATGCAGGATGGTTTCTGTTGGTACAGCACTGCCTGACTTGGTGCCTCTCGGAAGTACGTTACTGTTAGGCCTCAAGTTCTGTGGGTCTGACTTAGTTAACAATTACTTTTTGGTATGTGGGTCAAAAGAAAATAATTCTTTCCTCACTCCCAAAGAGATGTAACTGTATTGTCTCATAATTGTGTTATCTCCGCCTGTGGTAAGATGAGTTAAAGTTAGTAAAATTATACTGAGTTCATCGAAGGGTTAGATCTGTCAGCAAACTGATGCTGCTCATGCGCTGTTTCAAACCGCTCCCTTTTAATACCAGCAGCACTTGTATAGGCTTGAAAACACACACAAAAGCAGCAATGTCTTGTGGTGTAACCTACAGCACTGGGATCATTGGTAGGACTATCCACTTGAGTGATTCAGGTGCTGTGCTTGAGGCACTACTTCCACCCTGTTTTTGTAAAGGGATTTACTTTACCCCTTTACCTAGAAGTTGTGAAAAACTGGAATTCAGTTGTGGTGGGTTTTTTTTCTCCCTAGTTAATAGAAATAATGAGATGCAGGAAAAAATGTAATTTGATTATTCTAGAGTGTGCATATCCTTAGGAATTTTCAAGCAAATTATAGGTATTTGCTTTTGCTATAGTTCCCAGACATTCATTCTGTTACTTTGTGTATTCTCCATCTATAGATACCTGCTCGAACAAGACTTTCCAGGCATGCGGATTGGTCCAGAGCCTACCACAGATTCTTTTATTGCTGTGATGTATGGAGATTCAGAAGGAAATGTTCCTGGAAATGCCCTAGTTGTTGATCCTAAGAAGCCGTTCCGCAAACTCAGCCGCTTTGGAAATGCTTTCCTGAACAGGTGAGATCTGTTTGCTTGCTGTCTTTTGATTTTAATGTTTAAATTTCTACTTCATATCATCTTCAAGCATCAATGTTTTTTACTAAGTTTTTTCTGCTGTATTTGTTTCGAACAGCATGGAATAAATATTCAAATACAAGTAGGAGTGGTGGTAGTTCAAGTGAATTAAAAAAAAAAAGCAGTACTAGGTAGGGTAGTACTAGCATAGAGCTGTGTACTCTTGGTAAAACTTAAAAAAAAGTTTAAAAGTTAAGTAGTGTTTAAATATATTCAGTTATCAGAAGAGAAAATCATTGTTAAAACCACTTCACAGAAAACTGCTGAAAAGCTTCACCAGCTAACTTGTTGGTAAGGCATTACGCCAGCTGGAACTCAAGATCAGTTTGGGCACAAACTTCCCTGCTCAGTAAAACTGGTAGGTTAGTACTATTATTAAAAAATACCTCTGAAAAAGATCTTTTCCCTTTGATGTCTTGTTCCTTTATGCTGGTCTCACCTGAGGTCTTGGTATAGCTCTTTAAAGTTGCAAATTGGTGGGATATTTAAAAAGGCCTGCAAAAATGGAGAATATTTGAATATGCCTTCTGGATAAAGTACATATTCAAGCTCTTAAGTGTTTAATTTTGACTAGCTGGTCTTCAGGCAATCCCATAGACCAGGATGATAGTGGAAGCTTCTGGATGGCTGCTGGGTATTTGCAAAAAAGGGCGTAGTTGGTCAGGGACTGTGAATATTGCTGTGGGTAACTTCAGTAGCAGGCTAAATATTTCCATTTAAAAGTTATTAATAACTTTGTTCGCATTGTGTGAGCAATCACCTTGTTTTCTTCCTGTATTTGATGGTGGCTTGACATGGAGGTCTGGTTTTGCAAGCCAATTAATCTAAATTGGTTCTCTTTTAACAATAAACTTTCCTGTTTGGCTGATAAACATTGGCATATGTGTTAAAAGTTTGTCATGTACAGTCTTATCTCTCGCTGTGCTTATTCACAGAAGAAAGTTTATAGCTGCTTATAGTTGGCTTGGCTATCACTTTGCAGAGAGATATGAATATGCGCTGTGGGAAGCTGCAGTCAAGTCCCATTTTAAATAATAATTTTGTGGTCCAAGACCCTTTTCTGTGAGATTATTGGCAAAGTCTTGTCTTGCAGATCACTGTTCTATTTCTTTCTTTCCCCACCATTGTGCTCTCTATGAAAAGTTAATATAATTATACTGTAAATAGTATTTTGCACAATATTGAAACATTGACACAGAACATGTAATAATAATAATAGTTTGTTTGGATGAATGGGTTACATAATTTTTCGGCTAAATCATCTGTCTAGCTAGTTATGTCAGGTCCTGAATCTCAGACAAGCAAGATTATTTGCTAGCTAAAAAGATGTACATTCAAAGGAACCGACTAAATTATTCCAGTTCTTTTGGTGACTGTGGTATTGTTATATTGCAGTGCTGTAAGCAACCTTATCTTCCCCAACATTCACATTTGCTCCTTAGTTTTGCAGCAGAGATATAAGTGCTTACATTCCCCTAGCACCATGCTTGGTCTGCCACTCTGATCGTATTGCTGCTTTTTCAAAACTGTCAACTCATTTCTCTTTCCTAGTTTACCTAGTTGAAAATGTCTTAGACTTTATTTCACTATCTTTGAGTAACTTCTCTGTGTTGTCTTCACCTGCAATCATGCTACATATTTTGCTTTGACTTCTCTCATTTGGCCTACTGGCAGTGACAATGCTTTATACCCAATATTACATTTTTCAATCCTGTCTTAATATATTTCTTTCTACTTCTCTCTCACCCTCACCCTTGCTTGGTTTTTTTTTTTAATGATTTTACAATCCTAGTGTTTTGTTTTGTGGAAAAACTTAAGATACTACTTTTACAAGGCTATGGACACTTAGACTGTGAAGTCAAGTGCCCTTTTCACCTAAATGTAACACGAAAGGAAACGGTGATTGAGGCAGTGGAGAAACTAAAAACAAACAAGAACACAGTAGCACAGTTAAGGCTTGTACTTACTAATTAGCCGCATTAATTTATTGATGTTACCTTGCCTCTTTTTTTCCATGGCCCCTTCTTCTTTCCCCCTGTAATCTCACTGCTTGTGATAGATGTCTCTGTAAGGCTCCTGAGTGTAGAAACTTGTCTCTTATTTCTCCTGTGTACTTTTAAGGAAAGTTGGGGGGGAAGGGGATGGGGTCAGGACCTACTGTGCCCTTGGATGCTAGTTAAAGTAAGTGAGGAAAGAATATTTCAGTATACCAGAAGATCACGGAAATACATTGCTGTTGCTGAGAAGAAATGCATGGTCCTGCTCTATTGTAATGAGTATCTGAATGGACACAAAAAGGAGTGTAAAATCTTACTAGATTCTTTGAGTCATCCAGAGTTAATCTAAAAAAAAACCCAAAACCACAAAGTCAACAGATGATTACAAGGTTGTTGATTTCATTTTTGCAAACAATGTAACTTGGTTTTGCAAGGATAGTCTAATATTGCTGGTTTTCTTTAACAATAGTTTTATAATATGAAAAAATGAGAGTATCAAAGGTCTAATGTGTCACAAGCAGTTACAGTCATCTTACTCACACAATTATTTTTGTAATGCTTTTTTTTGTGGTGGTCTGTTGTCATTTAGGTAGATAGTATGTAGGTTTGCTTTTTACGAAGCAGCACTTAAAATCACACTTCATATAGGTCATGTAAGAAATAGTGGTTCAGAGCCAAGTCTCAATGTTGAAAAGAGATTTTCAAATACAACTAGCATTACAGTTTTAAGTTGACTGAAATACTAGTTTAATGTAAGATTTTTAACCCATCTGTTGTCTTTAGATTATGGATATATTCTAAAAACTCCAGCCAGTTAATTCTGAGTTGATTCTTCTATTTCATATCCTTTTCCTATATACTTTCCCCCTCTCTTTGCCACTGATGACTGCTGAGAAGACTGCAGTGTCTTTACATTTCTGAGGCCTGTAGTCCTCTATTTTCTTGAACGGCCTTTTCCAGCTGTCGCAGTTCGGGTGACGTCTGAGTCAAAATACTGTTGTGTTGTTCAGCTGAAATTATCGTGCCCATCTTCCCATAAGATAGGCCTGGAAACATCCTAAACAAGCGCTAGGCTTTCTAAGGTTGAAAAAAAGTTATAAGAAAAAACATATATGAAAATTCTTAACACTTCCAAATTTATGAAAGCTACTTCATGTTGTACATACTAGTGACGTATTTTTTTGTGATGGTTGACACGGTCAAACATATTTTCTTTGTCGCTTATGCACATCCGCTATGCTCCCACAAAATGTGTTTGCTTTAACGTAGTGTCTCCTTTAGGCTTTGGAAAGTTCAAAAATGTTGTTTTATTCAATAGTACCTCACTGCTCGTTCAAAAGCATCTCTTAAGCTAGTAGAAAATTCACCTTAGTGGAAAAGTTTGCTTCAGATATACAGCATTTTCTACAGCTGGTGTTCCACTAAAAAACCCCAAATAGGGTAGTGCTATAGCCCAAGGTTTTATCAGGCGAAGACGGCTGCTGTTCCCTGATCCCCTCTTTGGTTTCAGGGAGAGGCGTAGCTGATGCTGCAGTTTCTGTTGTACCCAAGAAGGGATGCTGTGTGCTTTTGTTACAGACTCGTTACTACAAGGTCACCTGAAAAACAAGGTGAAGTGGGGTGTAAGGATTTTTTTTCTTCCTGATTCCCTTTGAATCACCTGGATCGTCATCTGTCCAACAATAGCTTCCAAATTTTAATCTATCTTACACTTTGTATCTGGTATTTGAGTGCTTGAACTCTGACTAACTCGGATTATCTTTGGGTTTAAAGTTCTTGTTTGACCTTGGCACCGTTAAAATTTGCTCTGTGCGATACCGTCTTTCCTGAGGTAGCGTGCCTTCGAAAAGGATGGGTTAACTAACGCAGGGCGGCCATCTTACAGCCTGAGCCTGCAGCTTAACCCCGTGCTCGGCTGCCTCGGGCAGCTTCACGGGAGGAGGATAGGTTACATCGTGTGCTTGTTAGTCTTCAGCTGCCACCCAGTAAGAAGATTAAGCTCTTAGGCAAATCTCTTTAAGGCAGTTTATGATGAAGGGAGGTGAAGTTCTTCAGTCATGAACTACCCCAGAAGCATCAGAGTAGGTTGGGTGTAACAAAGTGTTCTGCACCACTCTCAGAAGTCTCGTGAATTATTTATTTTTCATAATACCACCATTGAATTTGTCTCCCCTCGCAGAGGGAGGAGGTTATTGTTTAGAGCATGCTGTGTGTAATTTGAACTCTTGGTTCTGGCAGTGTGAAAGCTTTTGCTCGGTTTGTGGGAGAAATACCATTGTTTTCAGTCCTCCTCAAGCCCCACCTGAGGAGGGTGATGGGTTAGAGATGGGGACTGGTCAAATGCTGACGGAGCAGGTGAGAGGGTGACTTGCCAGTGACTGGAATATAAACATATCGTCAGCATGGCTTTCTGCCTGCTTCCCTTTTCTTTTGAATCTCTTTGAATTTGGGCAACAGCTGGAGTACGTGAAGAATTGTTTCTTGCATATACTGATTTTGGGCCTAGCAGAATGTTTGTTTTATGGAGTCCTTTTGATGTTGCATATATGGCCCATGTTGTCAGCTCTTGCAAAATTTGGAATTTTATCAGCACTTAGACGTACAGTTTTACAAGGTTTTCCTGTGTTTCCTTTTTTTATGAGAAGCTCTCTGTTTACATTTTGTTTTCTTAAACATGTATGGTTGCCAAACATAGGGGTTCATTAGGACTTCAGAAACTTGTTTTTTAAAATGATACTTGAGTCTTTCTAAAAGCAGATACATAAAGGGGAGCTCTCAAGGGACAATCTACATGTGAGCTAGAGCTATTGTTAATGGGTTTTTTTTCTCCTCCTTTCCTGCAGGTTCATGTGCTCTCAGTTACCTAACCAGGTACTGAAGAGCATCAGTATCATCGACAGCCCTGGAATTCTCTCTGGAGAGAAGCAGCGCATCAGCAGAGGTGAGTTGCAGGGCATGAAAATAACAGAGCTCACTAACTATTTTTGCTGTACTGGACAAGTCATCATCCTGATACATTGAGGGCCTGTTTTAGTGGTATTGAGTCGTGGCGTGTCCCAAATGTTCTTACTACAAGGCCTATTAAACCCATGTTTTAAGGCTGGATGTAGGATTTGGAATTTTTTCTCTTGAAAACAGGTGGGGATGGGATTTCTATCATCCTGCTGCTATGGCTGCAAATGGCTATGGTTGCATGGTCTGTTAACTAACTAGTGCTTTGACATTCCTGAGAAAAAGCCTTATTTCCTTCATTATAATTGCTTTCCACAAAGCGATAATGAATAGAGTCTTGTATATACACTATTGAAGTTCACGAATGAAGAAAAGTTTCATAATAGCTATAACTCTTCAAGCTGGTCAGGTTTAAAAAATGAGGGGGTTGGGCTATAAGTAAGATGCTTTTATTCTAGGCACAGCTGCTAATGTTGCTTCTTAAAGTTCCTCAGTCATGCCATAATATAATTTTCAGTCAAAAGAGTTCAGGTAGCAGGAGGAAGAGGGAATGAGAATATTTTTAATAAAATGAAAACTCTGCAAAGAACTGAACCCTGTTTTTAACATGCTGTTTAAGAAATAAGCCTGTCTTTGAGAAACTGTTAAAACAAAACAGCATATTGCAAATAACTTTCTTCTTGCTTTCTTCAGCTGCATTTAAATGCATGTCAGAGATTTCTGTGGAGTTGTAAATGGTAGTGATCCAGTGTGTGGCTTATGCTACCCTCTGTTTTCAGACCTTTGCTTAAGAAATGGAAACTTGCATGTTTCATGTCTGTGGGAGAGGAAATAATCAGTTCTTTAACATACCCCACCTGGGATTTTTTGAGGAAATCCTGGAATGAGCACAATATATGGCACCTGTGCAATCATAGTCTTGTCTTTACATTGCAATGACAGAATAAGAGACTAACTTCTTAGGACTGTAATCTAAACTATGCTTGCTTAGTAAACTGGTCTACTAGATGTTTCTGGATGCTTTGTTCAGTGACGGTACGTGGGTGTTTTGTCCTCTTTATTGCTCACACAGTCATGTAAAGCATTCATCATGGGGAGAGAGAGCTGTGTTTTCCGGTGTGTGATATATTGGTGCACTAGTGGAGATGAACAGCATGAGTGCTCTACATCTGTGCAAGCAAAGGCTTGAATGCTGTTAAATCAGCTGAGTAAACCAAATACCACGTGTTGGCACTCTTCTTTCTAGGCAGAAATAATCAAGTGTGTAACTAATGATCTTTTAATCCCAAAAAATATTCTCATAAGATGTCCACAAAATGTTTAAGTCTCAGTTTACACAGAGAGTCTGATAAAATCAAAGATGGTTTTAAATCTCCTACTTCTGCTTCTCCTTTGTGGATTCCAGCTCCCTTTTTCCTCCACCAAGAAAAATTAGGCTCATCTTTCTCCATCTCTGCTTGTTAAATCAAGGGAAAATGATGCTTGGCAGCATTCAAGTTATCTGTTGCCACTTCTGTAACAGTATGGGAGTGAACATGAAATAAACAGAAAACTAGAGCATCATATCAATATGCCCCGAACAAGTTGAACAATTGTCTGACAAAATTCAACACCGTTAGGGATTGCTGTGGAAGTCCCAGACTTCATGTGTGGGACAGAGTTGTGTTTCACTCCAGGTTACGTTTCACTGGTAGTCCTGTGTTGCTTAAAGGACCATAGCTCTTCACTGCCATCTAGAATTGCTCTTGTGACTTAACAAAACATACGACTGTTGTTACTTTATTGTTCAGAAACTCAATTTCTTGACGGTATGTGCCTTGTCAATTATTTTTATGGCTTAGCTGGCCTGTTCTTTGGTATGGTAGACTTTCACCTAAGTTGACAGTGCTCAGTGATAACTTCAAACTTTTATCTGTTTCACAGGCTTTAACTTGACTAGTTTGCATTTCATTAATTTTTTTCAATGTGTTAAGGGTTGTCTTAAATATATAACTTGGCATAGTTCTTTTATCACAAATGTGGTTCTCCTGTGTGCTGTTTAGCTTTGACCAGTGTGGTTGTACCATGTAAATAAGGTTTTGGGAGTCAGCTTTAGAGTACCGTTCTTTCTGTGCCCCAGGCTTGCCGGGTCAACTGCTGCCAAGGTTTAAGGTCTTGTACACTTACGTATCAGCATACATGAAGTACCTACAAGTCAACGTATGGACCTATTGCACACACCTGTTGCATGCTCTTATGATCAGGCAATACTGCGCTCACCCATATCTGAAATATTGCATAGTCATATACATTTCCTGTATATGACTTCTGGGCTGCTTATGCAGTTTCCATACAGGTGGTTTTGTGGAGTACAAACTTGACTTGTCCTGTGGTGCTGCACACAGTAAGGCCTGTCCGACCTGCTTCCTGAAGGAGTCGGACTGACTTCAACATATTTATGCTACAAGTCTAATTTAGCACGTTTTGAAGTTTGAGTTGCTTAGATTAATTTTTAAATCACTATGTGCAAATGTAAGCAGGATTCTAAAAGATGTTTTCTGCTGTTGCTAAATGTGTCTGTGTCAGAGAAGGTTCTGTTTGTACACCTTCAGACCAACAAAGGTTTTTTCCTACAAAATGTGTGTTGTTATCCCTTAAATTCGCTGTCTGCTTCTCGCTGAAAAAGGTTGCAGCTGGTGTGCTTCGCTATGGGAACTGCCTTTCACTGGGAAGGTGATTTCAGACTTTAACATAGGAATGCTTTTCTGTGCTTGCCAGGAAAGCTCTAAATATACAGGGTAATTCTTCAGAATTTCTTTTCTGACAATTTCAAAATTTTATAGTTCAGCAAATTTTTTAAGCTTTTGGTTTCTTTCTGTTTCTCTCTTTGACTTTTTGTTTTTCTTATGAATCTTGCTGCTATTTTCTAAGTAATACATACAAGTTGATATTTTCCATAATTCAGTAATGGAATATGACATTTAATAACATCTGATAAGTATTCTTAGATGCTTTCTATTCTGCACATTATTGGTGTCTGTTCATGTCTGGGTTTTTAAGTTACCTTTCTAGAAGTTTAGCTTGTTTCTAACATTGGTCAGCAGCAACTTTTCTTAATTGGTGATATTATAATGCGCTTGATGGAAGAATAACATTACAGGACCTCAGTGTAAAACCTTCACTCTTTGGTGTTGGTGGAAAAAATTCCATCTTCCCATGAGCAACTGCTTAACTCTTTACCTACGAATGCATGTAACACCTGCATAATGATAGAATTTGACAGATGTTACTAGGAGTAATTACTAGTAATTACTGTGAAGCCTTCTGAGACGAACAAAGCAATCAAATGTTAACTTTCAGTTTTAAAATGCAGGAAAACAGTAAAGGGACTATGTAAAAATACAGGATATGCACTACTTCCCAGCACGTTTTATTTATAACTCTGCAAAGCATCCAGGGCATGGATGAAGGAGCTGGTTGCTTTCTGAAGGTTTGAAAATATAGAGTGCAACGTTCAGAGCTGTCTCTCTTGACACGCCTTTCCCACTCCTGTTGTCAGCAGGAGGATGCCAGAAGCTTCCTGTCTGTCGGTTCAAGGGCTGCGTAAGTGGCTGGAGGAGAATGTGCAGGTGTGTGCCAGCATTGTCCCCAGTCACACAACGCCCATCCCTGTGCTGCTTTGGCAGCATCACCGGTGACATTCACAAAGCCCATGTCAGACAGAAATGTGTGTATTGTCTGCAGGATTTGGAAGGAACAATGAGCGTAAGGAAAGGAGGAAGGTGAAGCAATGTCTAGCAGGGTGTGGGGAGGAACCGCTTTTAGAAAGCGGGGCAGGGGGCTTGGTTCATGATTGAGTGGCATGAAGGCAAGGGTTTCAAGAAGTATGGGGAGAGAGTTCAGAGGAAAATGGAGGATATTGGTTAGCTTGCATTTTTGGAACTGGAGTTACTTAAATACAGGTAATTTTCTGGCCTGTGAAAATGTAGTCATGGATTAAGTGAGGTGATGTACATAGTTGCAGCATTGTGTCAGCCTTTCTCTTGCGGTAAGACACTGTACATTCTCCTTAGGATTAGCCCACCAACAGGAGTGCAGTAAGAGTCTTATCCAGGAGTGCTGGATTGAGACAGGCTTTCATTAACGCAACTGGAAACTTCCACCCCGGACAGCAAAAAGTGCATCCTTCCCTGTGGGACTGAGCTCCATTTGAAAGACTGGGAAGTTTAGATGCTCACCTGTGGCAAAGCATTAGAAGAACAGCAGATTGGTTAGGGAGGAATGGCTGCTCTTGTCCGCATCCAAATTGTGTGTTGTAGCCTTGGCTGTGTGGTACTTAGACAGCCATGGCAGGTGGGATTGCTCCAGCACTCTGCCCACCCCTGATTCCCCTGGTAAGTGGGTGCTGTTCTCTGAGCTTGGAGGCTCCTCATTGCAGCATTCATCTGAGAGGCACCGCTCTTCTGTGCCAGTAGCACCAGCCCCAGGGGTGGAAGAGCTGGACACTCTGCCTGTCTGTGCTCGCAGAAGATGGATAGGTGGAGCTCATCAAGCCTCCCTAATTGTTTTCTGAATTGCAAAAGCTTTGGGAGATGGTATTAGGGCAAGTCAGAAATTATTTACTTTGCACCCACAAGGGAAAGCATACTATTTGTTTAACCCTTTATTACTAACTGGCACAGAAAATTGACCCACGCTCATACTGCCCGATTGCACAGCTGTATCTTTGAGTATGGCTGGTGGCTGTCATGCATGGGGCTGGTACTTTGCCCTGTGCTAATGACACATGAGAGCTCATGATCATTCCTCTCATCAGCGTTTCCAGGGCTGGTAACCCCATGCAGTTTCTCTACAACCTTTTCATCTCTTCCGCATTGTTTCATTTTGTTCTCCTCTGTGGTCTCAGCCCGTTACTGATGCCCAACAGTTATGCCTCCGTTGGAGGCACCAGCTCGCTCCCTCCCTGCAGCTTGGGATGAACTCAGGAACCCTGCAGTGCTGCTGGTGGATCGCTGCCTTCCTCTGTCCCTTAGCTGGGTACAAGGGTGACTTTCTAATATGCATTTGCAAGTAGACCTTGTATCTGGTGAGACATAGATCCTCAGGCTGGATATGAGTGCTGACATCAGTCATTGCGAACAAACCTTTGAAGAAATAGCAACAGTAGAGCAGCAAGAGGGGGAGAAGTATCAACACCAATTTTTTTGTGGTCAAGTTTTCCGGACTGATCAGTGTTGACCTAGTACTGCTCAACTTTGAAAGCCCTAATCCACACATGTACCGTATGCAACAGGATCCTAAATGCACTGTCTCAGTGCTGAAATATTTACCTATATATCACTTCTCTGTAGTTCAGATATACTCTAATGTGTAACCACCAAATCTGTATATAAAATAGGTTCACTTCTAGTGACGAATTTTCATTAAATTGAATAGGGTTTTTTCAGATTTTTTGAGGTCTTTTTCTTACCTGTTTTCAACAAGCGGACTTTTCTTTCTCAAAGCAAATGCTTCATTAATATTTAAATCATATTTTAAATAAATGTATTGCTCGTTAACTTACACTTGTTGACTGTACAATTGTTTTTACAGTTCAAAATCAATCAAATGTGTGGTAGGAATTCATACATTTATTTAACCAGCCTTGTAAGTCACCTTCTCACATATCCATTTGTGAAAAACTTGATAGAATTTAACTTGCTTCAGTTTGCAATGTTATGTATTTCGTTTCAAGGGTATTTCCTTCTACATGAGTGAAATCAGAACAGGTTGTTGCGTAGCTCAGATTTGTGCATTGTTGCAACTATGTTGTGACATACAAGATCCTGCTTCTCCCTTTCTTTCCTGCTAAATTTTTGTAAAGATAAATTATTCATACTGGTTTTGATTAGATTGTTAGTGTGAAGTGAGAAGAGTTCTCTTCTGGCTGTGTTTTGTGCAGCTTTCCTCCTTGCCCCCCACCTTTCATCTCGCATTCAGCCCTTCAGGAACTGGCCACAGGAAAGAACATACGAAAGCACCAGAGCAGTGTTATCTGGAAAAGGGCTGGATTTTGCATTCCTTACAAAGTAATCCTTTTAATGGGAAAGGTTATGTTGGCTTTTTTTTTGTATAGCCGGTTAATGAGTCTGACTTGCATCATCCTTTTGGATCCTAATAAAAGCTTTTTAACGTAGCCCTCTCCTTTCAGTTTGATGTGTCTGTACTGGATTTTTAGTGAAGTTTTATGATCTCTTTTTTTTTTTTTGGGGGGGGGGGGGGGAGAAGGCAAGTAACTGGTGACATTTTCTTACTATTAACTAGAATTTCTGGATTTCATTTCATATGCTATTTGTAATTTTTAAACAAACTATTTAAGACTGAGTTCTTTCCTGTGTTGCTAAACGTGCACGAGTATGCTCCATGACAAATCTGGATTTCACCATTTTTTCCTATTACTTTCATGTATGTCTGCCTTTCTTGATGTTGGCCCTAGTCAGGTTCTACTGGAAAGCAAAAACAGTTGATTTGCTTTTGGGTTCCCTGTTAAAGACCAAGACCTTGAAGGTATAACAAGTAATGACTTGACTGATCGAGCATTCTTTTAAGAAAAGCTAAGCAACTTTACAATGTCCCCAAACCCTTTTAGCTCTGATTTGTTTCGGGTGGGGGGGGGGATGTCAGCTCCCACCTCATACCTTGCTGTTCCTTACTCCAACAAGATGAGTCACATCCATGCCAAGCCCAATGTGACATCACTAGTGGTGACTCTCTGCGGATTAAATGTGTCACTTCTGAATAAGGAGTTCCTGAATACTGTTTGTTGTGTGGATTAGGTACCAGCTGCACTTAAAAAAGCATTCAGACAGGTGCTACGAATAGGCTTTCCCTTAGAACATCAAAAAGGTTGTTTCAGATGATCAGAATGGTCACTGCTTGTGTTCTGTAACCTGTCATGTCCCCAGTGCCATCAGCAATGCAGGCGCATTACTTGTAAATTGGATCTCTGAGTCTGCTGTGGCGGAAATAACAGTAAGTGTTGCAATGCAAGGAGAGATGAGTTTGGAAATGGTTTTAAAATCCAAATATTTTCGGTTGCTGGCTTATGCTGGAGTGCTGCACCTGCGCTGTTTTACTTGTGAGTACAGATAGGCAGTACTACATGAGTGGCCTGTGTTAACAGTGATGAAGAGAGCTTGTGATAAGAGCCTCACAGACCTGCTGAGCTTGAGTGCTCTGCTGGAGCCAGAACTCCTGGGAAGAGGCAAACATGGGTGCGAGGCGGTAACTCGCAGCAGCACGAAAGATGGTGACGTAAGAGACGGATGGCAAGGTTGAGGGAAGGGCAGTGATAAAAACAAAAGGCGGTAATAGTGAGACCGGTCGAAGAAAATGCGGGATACAGTTGTCCTGACCTCATTGTCCACAGACACTCTCCTCCAGGTGGTCCATCTCCTCTTTTCCCCCAGGTAGATCCTATGATCCCCTTGTTCTCTATCCCCAGCCCTACATTCTCTGAGACTCGCTTTCTGAATGGTAGGACTGTAACAGTGTATTCTTCCTTCAGGCTATGACTTCTGCCAAGTCCTCCAGTGGTTTGCTGAAAGGGTCGATCGCATCATCCTCCTTTTTGATGCCCATAAGCTGGATATATCTGATGAGTTTTCAGAGGCTATTAAGTCATTCCGGGGCCAGGATGACAAGATTCGAGTGGTGCTTAATAAGGCTGACCAAGTGGACACACAGCAGCTGATGAGGGTCTACGGTGCACTCATGTGGTCCTTGGGAAAGGTGATCAACACTCCAGAGGTGCTGCGGGTCTACATTGGCTCCTTCTGGGCCCATCCTCTCCGAAACACAGAGAATCGAAGACTCTTTGAAGCAGAGGCACAGGATCTCTTCAAGGATATACAGAGTCTCCCGCAGAAGGCTGCTGTGCGGAAACTCAATGATCTCATTAAGAGGGCAAGACTTGCAAAGGTAAGAAAAGATTAAAAATGCTAACTTAATTGAATGAGCAGTCTCAATCTCTTTCAGTGTGTCCTTTCTCTACCTATAAATTGTGTGTTTTTCACCAAATGGATTGAATTGTCAGTTTTTCAAGGAAGAGGTAACCAGCCAAGATACAGAAGCAAGTAGGAGGAAATCGAGACTTGTACTGGGATGCCTCCCTAACTTTAGATAAGGGATTTGTTGCTTTTTAGGCCATTAAAGCTATTTTCTTGGTAGGAGAGTGAATTTTTTTTTTTTTACACTGTGCAGCGAGGTAATGTTACTTTTTGGAGATAAACTGCTTTTTTTTAACAATAGCTGATATGTAGAGAACTCTTAAAAAAAAAAAAAAAAGGGGGGGGTGGCAAAAAACCACAACCAAAACTACTCATATGCAAGCTTCCATATGCTTTTTTGCATATTAATGCCTAACTGCTGTGGAAGAACACTTTGAGCAAATGCATTTATATTATACCCTGCAATACAAGACTGATTAAAAGCCTCAGTCTTGTTGAAGCACAGATATTGATGAATTGGAGAGGTGCTTGTGTATTAGATTGAAACTCTTGAGCCTCTCAGATTATATCTTCTTCATTCCCAGTCAGAGAGACACTTGGGTGATACAGACATTGTGCCATCATATCCAGAAAAACCCATCTCGTTATCAAGCAACATGAGTTATGGGCCCCACTGTAGGTAGTCCCTGTCACAGTCCCCCTTCTTTTCAGCTCTGGAGGAGTACACGCATTGCGTGCAACTTACAGTCGCTAACTAGTGTGCACGGGCAGGCTGTGTGTGACAATGCTGTGACTGTCTACAGCGGACTGTTGAAAACCCGTTCAATTTTTTGAGAGGTCTCTAGTTATCTTTGATGAATGAGTGGATGTTACTTTAAAGCTTTGTGAATTATCACCAAGTTTTAATAACCAGAAGGTTTTACAAATAGGTCGTATTTTACACTAACCTTCAGGCTCCTTGCTTAACAACGCTAGCTTCGTCTGTCCGTTCTTCTCACAGCCTGACTAGAATAAGCTTTGGTTGCAGTCTGAAATGCTTCTCTGATTCTGCAATGAGTTTCTTCTGTTGTAGCACTGCAGCTGCTGTTAGAATAATAGTTAAAAGCACTGCCAAGCTTCTTGTTTTGAAAAGCCCAAGAACAAAATGAAAATCGGTGATTCAAGAATTATGAAGTTATTTGGAAGATTGGAAAAGGAGAACTAACCTCAGAAATACTTGGGGAGAAAGCTGGTGGTACCAGAAAGAAATTCTAATTTCCTATGCAGTTATCAAACAGAATGTGAGTTGAGTTAATGCAGTTGTCTTGGAACACATTTTCATGTGGACTTCTAAGCAAAAATGAAGAGGACTTGCACTTACATTGATACAAGAATAGTTGTGTGGGGATGTATACCACTTCTTATGTTGACTTAATTAACTCTCTGACTATAATGATACCCTTAAAGGTTTTTTTGTGGCCTGAGCTGTAGGGCACCCTGTAGCAGTTGCTTCTTTGAAAATTCCATTTAAAATCATGTTCCTGATGATGTGTTAAAAGTTGCTATGATCTCAATCTGTTTTGTGGATGTTGTTGGGAGCTTTTTGCTTTCATTTGTTACAATCATTTTGGAAGTGGAAAGGTGTCAGATGGATTGTCTTTAGGTATTTCTATGTAGTGTAAAATAAAAATGGATAAAGATGAATACAAAATACAGTGCTCATAGGGCATGCTAATTAGACAGCTATGGAAGGGGAGAAAATTGTTTATCTGCAGGAAAGCAGCAATTTAATCTTTCCAGTGTTGTCTTTCTATCTTCTAAACTGAATTTAAAGTACTGACACTCAAAAAACACTTTTTACAGCATCACATGGTAATTTTTGTCCTATTTCTATGCCACTCTGTTCTTAATCTGTTCTAAAATATGTACAGTAACCAAAACCAAACTGTTAACTTGCTGTCAAATTTGGGCATTAGGTTTTTTCTTTTTTTTTTTTTTAAGTCCTGTGACTCACTATCCCATTTTGAAGATGGGAACTGTTCTTATCTACAAGAAGCACATGTGCATACTGGCAGACATTAGACCACTTAGCATACACATGTGAAACTATTAGTGCTTGTGAACTATAAACATACTTTTCTGGTTTTGCTAGAAGTATTATTTTAAACATAAGATCCGTAAAATTACTTATAATTATTTATAAAGTCTGTTGGAAATATCCTTGTTGAATCAGTTCTGTCATTCTGGAGAAATACTCGTCTACCCTATTAGAAAATTTCATGGTTTTATGCAGAAACCCTGCTGCTTTATGCTGTTCATTTTTTTCCTCCTCTGTAGAAATTTAGATTTATCTGCAATTAAAATGCATGCACTCTTTTTAGATATGAGGAAGTGATGTTGTGTGAAAGTTGTGATCTTAAGATGTGCAAATAAAACTGGTTACACCATTTTTCTTTAAAAACAAAGAGATTTTCTTCCAGTTTCTGTTAAGCCTCCTAAATAAGTAAGGAAAGGAATGGGAGAGCACTTCCCTTGTACAGGTTGCGTAAGGTTTGTACAGAATACTATAAGGCACATTCTGTTGTGTTTTGGTGGGTATTAAGTATTATACTTACACCACATCTACGTAATCACTTTTTTCTACTGATGCTTTTTTGTGGTAGTCTGTCTTCCTCCAACCTTCAAAATTTCAGCTTTTTACTGCTCAAGGGTTTGATAGACATTCTTACTTTTTAACTTATTTTTCTGTGTATGTGAAAATTATAAGTAACTTCTGTTTTGGGAACAGCTGCATCCTTTTTTAATGAAGAAGGACCTGACTTCCGTAAAGATTTATCCTGTTGTGGAGGTCATTTGACTTCAGTGGTCCTGGCCAGGTCAGAGCTTAGGAAAGCAGTTGGATTACATCAAGTTGTGATAGATGTGCACTGCTTCCAAAAGAAGGCTGCCCTTGCGCTTCCTTCTCATGTGCAGAACGAGTATCAGTGTCCACACAATGAACTGGATAAGTGAACTCACCTCACTTAAGTGCAGCCACCATTTCTGTCCTGGACCAGATCACTCACTGTGTGGCCAAGCAGATCCTTTTGGTGGTGAAAGGTGGTGGGAGGGTGCTAAAGGAGAAGAGGTGGATGTTTCAGGGTAGGGGTGGAAGGAGGTTGCATGGCCAGGATGGGTGTTTTGATGGCAGTGCTGGATTATCTTGATCACAGCAGATGGGAAACTCTAAGAGCTCTGCAAGTATCAATGTGTTTTAGGACTTGTCATCCTAAATTAATGTCTTATATGCTGGCAAGTTCTGCTTTTCTCCCTAAGGCTTTGCAAGGCACCCATGGCATGCTGTTCTTATAGTATAATGAGTGCTCTGTCATCCTCTGGTGGCTGTATAAATATAGACTATAGGTACTCACTTTTCTGAGAACAAGTAGGTAGGAATGCAATGTCACTTCAATTAGATAGCCCTGCCACTTAGCATTCTTGGATTACTTGAGGCATTATCCCATTGCTTCCCACAATAATTGGTGAGGCAAATGGAGTTACAGATCTTTACCACTGAGACAGATGGACCAGCATGGCTGGCACTCTGTGTGATCCAAGCATGTAGTGTCAGGATGTGGTTTTGGGGCCTTACTTTTTCTCTCACTGTTGGTACTGATAGAATGCTGTACCATGCTTCTCCTTCAACTGCAAGTGTGCATCTGTATTTCTTTTACATGTGTTTGCTTTCTCTCTGTCCCTCAAAGGAATGCTGAAAGCAGCAAAAGCTAGTTGATAATTGTTTGTGTAAACATGAAGTTCTAGAAACAATAATTCATAATAATTTATTCTTGAGCTGACTTAGGGAAACATATTATTTCTCTTTCTTTTTATGACCTGGGTGAAGAACACTAATATCAAGTGTAGGTAAACAGTAGTCTTGATTTCAGTTTTGTTTCTTCCTAGGTTCATGCTTATATCATCAGCTATCTGAAAAAAGAAATGCCCTCTATGTTTGGAAAAGAGAACAAGAAGAAGGAACTGATCAGCAGATTACCGGAGATCTACATCCAGCTGCAAAGGGAATACCATATCTCAGCAGGGGACTTCCCTGAAGTCAAGAAAATGCAGGTAAGATGATAGATTACAGTTCCATTGAAATAATACTAACTTTCCAACAGGATTGCCAAATTGGAAAAGGTAGGACAGAGTATCTCAGCATTATAGTTTAGGGTCTTCAGCAACAGAGCAGCTGAAGTGACAGTCAACCATGTGTCTGTTATGGAGTTAGCATGACTTGGAAGCAGTGCAGATCAAAAAAAAATTGGTGACTTGCTTAGTGTGTATCCACTGATACAGGACTATAGAAATTGCCATAAGGCATCAGACTTGCTATCCTTTTAGTCAGTATTTGGTCCCTCATGGCAGTTAGTACTAAAGATTTTGTGCAAATAAAATGGCAGTGGACACTTACAGGTTAAGCTGGTTCTTGTTTTTTGTCCTAAATGTGGGTATTTATATTGCTTTTGTAATGCTAACATATACTTGTGTAGGTGAAGATATCCTTAGTCACATATTTTTCATTTTTACCCTACTCTGTTCTTGCTCTTACTGATACTGTTTGCCAGTGAGTAATAAAGGCAATGTGTTATCTGGAAAATCCAACTTAAACCCTGTCTCTTCTGAAAATGGTGCCTTTCAGTTTTTTCCTGTCCTTTTGAGCTTGTAGTCTGTGAAGAAGAGAGATAGAAGTTCTCAATTTATACTCTTATTGTTAATTTTTAAATATCTTTTGTCTCATGTTCCTCTTTTGAACTTTATGCAATCTTACTACCAGCTTTCTGTCACTTTCTCACGTTTTTATTTCTGTCCTCTGATTTGAGGTGAGTTGTTTAGAGAGTATCCTAGGGAAGGATGTTGTGTTAGCAATGCTTTTCAATTTATTCCTCAAGCCTCAATTTGCAACTTTTGGATCTCAGATCTTAGGCTTCTTAAATGGCCTTTGAATTAAAAGATAATTCGGCTTGGAAGCTGAAAAACATGAGATCAGGAGCCTGCAGTTTGCTCTGACCGTGGGCTAGTCGTGAGTGTGATGAAGGATGTTTTCCAGATTGACACTTGCGTATCATTCTGACAATTTATGTGGTACACCTACACTGCTAATCATAAAGAGTGATGACTGGCTGATTCACCTATCTGTAGGGATGCACGAGTTTCCTTTATGAACTAAAATATTTAACTTGGGAATCAATTGTTGGCATGAGACAGTAAATTGTAGCTGAAGCACAAGATCTATTTCAGCTACATTTTCACAGGCAGGACTGTTGGAAGGGTTTCATGAGATAGGCTTTAATAGGGGGTTGTGTGGGAAAAATTGACTCTTTCTTTCCGTGCCACTTTTGTTGGTGATATGAAATGAGAGAATGAGAGGTGATCATTTGTCAGTTTGAATACTAAAACAAAATTTGCATGGAACTTTATCAAACTAATAGTGCATGTCACTAAGCCTCAGCAGCAGATGGCAGCAAATATATACTTGAGAGATGAGTCACTTGTGTAATAATGAGCAAAACTGTGAGGAAAACAAAATTATGCCAAAACAGATAGCAGGTTTGACCTTTGCTTTCTAAGATTTATTGCATATCATAAATTTATACTGAACAGTTGCCGTAAATCAGGTGATTCTGTATAAATGTCACCTGAACAGAGAGATGGTTGTTGGTTGGTGGTTTTCCTTTAAGAAATCCGAAGTTCTGTGTGCATGGGCAAAGCCACTTGCCTGTGCTTCATGTTTCTTGGGTTCATATCATTATAGTTCTGATATGTATGAGAGCAGCTCCCTGAGGTGATAGATGTGTTTTGTTAAAGCAGTTTAACACCATTTTGAGATGGTTTGGAGGGGGGGGTTGTTTGGGGTTTTTAACAGTTGCCACTGTAACTGTTTCTTCCTGGCTAGCATTTTGCATGTAGAAATCTTTTAATAATGGCCTAAAGCATTTTTAATTTTCCAACGCTCTGGTGTAAAACATGCTTGGGCTTGTGTTGGAATAACACATATCACCTAGTTAAACATCTCACTGAGGTTAGGAGTTTATGTACAAATGAAAACTCTGCAGGGACAATATGACTTCATGAGTCCTGGCAGCACTTCTATAAAAACGCTGCTGCTCTTATCCCAACTCAGTTTTTCATTATTGATAAAGGACACTTCCTCATGACCTAGCCACAAACAAGAAGTTTAATCTATAAAATCAGATCAGTCCTGCAAACTCTTGGATTTATTGTTAGCTTTAAACACTTGCATAAAAAATGCTAGCAGGACTGAAGACATACTTGTATGCTTTCTTTGATGTTTGGAAGAAAATCACCAAATGATGAATGTTACCCAACAACTTTCCACCTGCCATGTTTTTATGCATTGCCATTTTGAAAGTTGTATTGTAAATGTAATTTAATAGACGAGCTCATACACTGTTGCAAAATTGTCTTAGTGTGTTTGATCAATATATTGGGCGTAATGTACATGCGTGTCAGCTTTGCTTCTTCTTCAGGAGGAGTTTCGGTTATGGAAACTGCTTCAAAAGATAGCAGATTATTTTAATTTGAAGCCCATTCTTTAACCTCTTCGGTGTATTGGAAATGTTTCTAACTGCTGTCACTGAAATCTTTGTCATTGACAGGAGCTGTTAGAGACTTGTGACTTCACTAAATTTCATTCTTTGAAACCAAAGCTAATTGAAGCTGTGGATAACATGCTGGCCAACAAAATTGCCTCCCTGATGAGCCTGATCAGACAGGAAGAGAGCAATATGCCCACAGAGATCGTGCATGGTGGAGCATTTGATGGCACCATGGCAGGACCTTTTGGCCACGGATATGGAGAAGGTGCTAAGGAAGGAGCTGATGAAGATGAATGGGTTGTTGCCAAAGATAAGCCTGCTTATGATGAGATTTTCTACACTTTGTCACCAATCAATGGCAAAATATCTGGGATTAGTGCGAAGAAGGAGATGGTGACTTCTAAACTACCCAACAGTGTTTTGGGGAAGATCTGGAAGCTTGCAGACTGTGATGGCGATGGGATGTTGGATGATGAGGAGTTTGCATTAGCAAAACATCTCATCAAGATTAAACTGGATGGATATGAACTGCCTGGCACGCTACCTTCCCACCTGGTGCCACCATCTCACAGGAAACCTCTCCAGACAGCAGAGTGAAAAGTAGAAGGAGAATGAGGATTTTGGAAATCTTTCAACAAACATGTTGAAACCACCAGAATTTGAAATTAAGTGTAGATCCTTAAACCTCACAGCACATTTCATGCAAGTTACTGAAATTAGAAGCATGGTAGCAGGGAAACATTTGTGTAGCTGTCCCTGCTGACCTTCACTCAGGCATGCTTATCACAAGTGCCTTGTATAGATCTATTGTAAGGTGAAAATGTTTTTGAAGTCCTGCTTCTGTGTCTTGCTGCCTTTACAACCATAAAGCAGAAAAGACCATGTATAAAAATCACTGACCTTCACCAAACCTAAATACTTATCAACCATAAGTTTCTCCAAACTATTTTAAATAGTGCAAGGAAGCTCTAAATGTTAAGTTCACCTGCCTATGCAAGGAACATTTGCTGTGCTAAAAAACATACTTTAGGCATCGAGTGAATGTCATCATCTCTGTAGCTTAAGAAAAGGATGATATAAAAGGAAATTTTATTTTTGTTCTTTTTGTTATTTAATAGCAGGTTAGAAAAAGAGTAATGGGGAGTCTTTAAGTGCTCAGAACATGAGCAGACTTGTTTCAAAACTTTATTGATTATAGCTAGAACTGCAAAATATTAAAATTATTCTTTCAGTCTGTCATCATTGTGTCTTTTTATCTGAAGAACTGCTTCTTCAGTTTTATACCGCACTATCTACTCAGTATTATCATTAGAAGAACTGAATCTCCTTTGTTCCTTGGATTTGGAGTTTCTTTTGAGGTTTCAGTTTAGCTGCTCTGCAGACAAATTTCTGAATTGTTCAAAGTGGCAGCAGAATGTTTTCATAAGCTAAAAAAAAAAAATCACATTTCCATGGAAATCAAGTCTCACTTTCTGTTCAGAAAAGGTGCATTGCTCAAAGTCAGTCTCTTCCCAAGACAATTTGATGTGCTTTGAAATTTTCATTGGTATTTAATTTCTATCTGCAGGTAATTATACAGTTATCTCTGTATATTTTTTTATATATAATATTTTTAAGGGAAGTTTTTAACTCTTTTGCCAACATGTAGCTGACAACCACAAAAGAGAGATTTGATTCCTATGGTGGCAGATTTAAAAGATGGGGAGGCTAACAGGAATCTTTCATTGGCTGTAATAAATGATAGACTGGTCCCTCCAGATCTTATTCCTTTATTGAAAATAATCTGTGAAAGGAATGGATGCTTAATAAACATTCGTTTTTCTAACAACACAATCAAAGTTGAACATATTGGCTGCTTACAACTGATTTTTATCAGTACCTTAAAAGAACGCAAATATTTGGCCCTGTGAACTTGTGTCTTTCAGGGAGGGCCAGTTCTTTTCTAAAATCAAACTTGGCAGTCAGTTTTGCTCTATGCATGTGAGCAGGAATTGACTTGTATTCCATTTGTAGTATGAAATACCCTACACATCAAAGGTACTGTAGTTTTGAGCACTTTTTCTTTAAGTCTCAGTAAGTGGTAGCACTAATGCCTTCTGAGAACAAAGCAAGCCAGAAAGTGTTCTAGCATCCTTGCAGTAGGGATGGGGAGGGAAGTAGTTTGGGTATTGTCTCCCAGTTAAGATTTTAGTCACACTTACGTGTTCGGATTTGTAGGTGACCTAAGAGCCTCAGCTTCTCTTTTCAAATCATACATTTGTAGGTTGCCAGTCAGGTTTAATACTTCAGATCTTTCAGGACCTCTTATCTTTCTGCATCTTTTCTATTCTGATGTGAAATCACCATGAACTTGGCCAGGGCTCTACCATGGGAAAACAATGAAGCTATTTTAAGTAATGACAGAACACCTTTACCTTGCCAGGCTTCTGGGCCTTTATCAAGGATATCCTGGCATAGTTAAATTGTTCTTAAGGACTTTCTTGCTTTTTTAATTCTTTAGGTTTTTCTCTTATCATTCAGGCATACCAACTTCATTTCTGTTAGACCTAAATTAGGAGCCAAATTAGCTTTAGTGCACCTCTGTGCACTTTAGAGCTGTGAAACTTGACCATGAGTCTACCTGTGTGACTGTACATCTGCAGAGTAACTGATTTTTCTATGTAATTTATTTTTGATTGAACAAAAAGTAGTCTATAGACATTGCAGGAGTTGTTAAAAAAAGACAGGCTGCAGAAGTAGTAAGATATGCTTGTTTGTGTGTAATGTCTGCAGTCAGTAACAAATTCATACACTAATGACCAACCTGACTAGCTTAGTTAGGAAAGCCACCAGGAGAAAGAAAGCAAGCTTGTGTATTGTGACTACTGTAGCGTGGGCAAAGCTGAGAGGACCTGGGAAGTCGCTGATCTTCTGACTCTGCCTTACCTTGCTCTTTAGCAGCACGGGGTTCCGGGGTGGACCCATGTTTGAGTTCCCACCACGTGCAGCTTCCAGGGGCGATGCTTCAAATGCATTGGAGCCATGTGATCCCATGCCAGTAGAAACATCCTCCTTCAGTGAGAGGAGCAGGATAGTTTCTCAGTGAATTTATTTTATTTTTCTAGCTTTACGGGTAGGAAAATGGAGAACACAGCCTTTTCTTCAGTCTCTGTGACAGTGTGCTAACTTGGGCTTAGGGGAGACAAATTGAAATGCATCATTTTGATGAGTTAAAATATTTTGTCTAGGTGGGCCTGAAATGTTTTGCTTTGTTTTCCTGTAGAATTTGGAAGAGGAATGCACGAAGCATGTATAGGAGGTACAGGTGGATTTCCTCTGTTTATCTGGAGGAATAGAAGTATTTCAGGATCAGCATGCAGAGCTACATGCATAAGTGTATTTCTAGATATCTGGTGCAGTGCACTAACATTGTACTTAGGTGATAGGAATAAAGTACACTTCATGTGGACTTTAAACAGCAGTTTCCTGCACAGCTAAACTGATACAGTAGGCTGCTGTTGCTCAGGGGAAGGCATCTTTTTTCTCACCTCCTTACAGACCCGTGGGCCTACTCCATTTGCCTTGCTGGCTCTCTGGCTTGTTGGATCCTGCAAGCCCATTCAGTTAGTTAAACCAGCCACATGGAACAGTTTGGATAATGTTCTGTGGAGTTAGTGGGTCCATGTGTTAGGAGCATGAGAAGTGAGCAGGATTACCTTCTCTCATGAAATTGTTCTCTGAGTAGTTATTGGGAACAGCAGTATGAAGTAACCTTTGGTGTTCAGTTTGATGTTACTAATATCTGCTGAAGAAAGACTTAAGATGTTGGATTTGTTGGTCGTTTTATGCCTAGGATTTTGATTACATTTGCTGTGAGACCATTCAAAACTGTCAACAATTCATCCTGTGAAATCAGTGCCCACTGGTGTAGTCTGCTGCTGTAAACTGAAGTAGAGACTGCTGCTTTTACCTCTTTTCCAGCTATTCCACAACACAGTTTTAATTCCCAACCGTAATTCTGTTTCCAGAGAAATTAATTAGAATTTTGTTGTAGATTGGAACAGAAAACGTGGGGCTACCACTCATAACCACACTACAGGACAGCGAGAGCCTTTTAAAGCTGTGACAGCTTGAAAATGGTGAGTTAACAAAGATTCTTAGGTCAGGGTGATGTCCCAGTTGTTAGCTGAGGATGGTAAGGATTTGTGTGGAACCTGGTCTCAAAAGCAGCAGTCCCTGACTGGTCCCTGACTTTCAACAGCATCATTCATCCCCAGTACTTGAAATGTGCCCTCTTTTTCTCCTTGCTTCCTTCCCTTCACAGTGTGCACTCCCTTTGGTTGCTCTTTATATTGTTGGAGTTCAAGGAGAGTTTGAAGTGTATGGTTTGATGGGTATGTGTAACTTAGCACTGAGAGAATGAACATGAACTTTGTTTTCTACTTCACATGCTCACCTTTTCTCATATTTTTGTTAAATACTGTGTTTTCACTTCAAAGGCACTCTAATTTTTGAGGGAAGGCTTGATCTGCGCAGTGTGCTTCAGTTTGTCCAACTAGGGAAACAAAGTTGTAAGTTCATTATTGTTGCACTTTTATTACACAATAAATTCCTTGCAGATACTGTAATATATTTTAATATGCTTTGTAATCATTTTTAGAAGGTGGTGATAAAAATTGCTGATTTAATAAACTAATATTGAACTACCTGAGATTTTCTTTTGTAAGCTTCTTTCTGGAAGGTAATCTTTCAGTGACTAGAATTTTGTAATCCTGCTACTTTAGGCTCATAGGCATAGTAGCTATTTGATAAGCTGCTTATTTTCCCACCTCGGTTTATGTATCCATAGAAGGTTTTGGCTATTTCTCTTCTGTGTCCTTGAACTTGTTGCTGAGATTACTGCCCATGCCAAGGCTTGACTCCAGAATTAAATTTGTATTTAAAAAGGGGGAAAAAAAAACCCAGCACCTCTCTGTAACGAGCTTTTTATAGCAGAATGTCATTTTGGAGTTTCTTAATGTCTAAGCATGGAAACTTCTTAAAGTCCAAGTGTGGAAGACAAATCAAAAACTTCCTCTGTGGATTGAAAGCTTGAAACTTGAGCTGAGAGGCACTTCTTTTAACATTAGTGGGGGTACTAACCTTGAAAAATAAGAGTAGAATAAACAGCAGTTTAGGAAAAAGTACTTTGCTGATATGTTTGTCCCAAAAAATCCAAGGACATCTTTCACACTGTGCTACCTACTACTTATAAATAACCAATTATATCAATAGAACATTCATATTAATGTTGTGCTTAAATTAATTCCTCCTGCCCCTCTCCTTCTCCCATATACATACAACTTGAAGCATCTCCAAAGATACTTCTGTGCCACCAGGATGCTACGGTTCAGCTATTGATCCTACTACTAGCAAATCTAAGTTGCTGCAGAGTTAAAGGGTATGTAGCAGTGTTAGCAAGCTAGGCTGTTATGCTCATGGTGGTCATGCCATATGTCACACAAAAGCAAGTATTTCACATGCAGACAATATGTTGTGGGCTCCTGGAGGCTGCACTGCAGTTGAATTGCAGTGGCTTGTTTGAGCTCTTCCTTATGCAAGTCAGAAATAGTTTAGAGAAGATGATGTTTTAATGGGGTTTGGAGATGGGGGGGTTTGGTTTTTTTAGCAGAATGTTGTTTTACATGTTCCCTGTACAAGACATTTCACACTTTGAAAGATTTGCAGCACACTTCATAGTTAGATGTTCTGCTCAAATCCACAGTTTATATTTGGACAACGGGAAAAGTGGATGAATGTCCACACTACCGGTTCAACTGCAAGTTCTGCAGTAATTATTACTTCTAATATTTGGCACCCTTAAACTGTGAAATATTTCTATTTATCCCTACTGTACCACTTAGTTTCTCCAAACCTTGTCATTGGCTCCCATGTTTGGTGTATTTGTAAGGGCTTTGGAGCAGACACTACTTTATTCTGAGCTTCTCTGATCCAAGGCTCTATCATGCTGCAAGTACTACCTGAGTGCAGAGGACCTTTCAGAAAGCTTGGCCCTTGGGCTAGCCTGCCTGACTTGGGTAGGAAACTCCAGGAGAAAGAGTTGGTTGCCTTGCGACGCTTAGACAGAGGAACAAATACATCTGCTGAAGGTGCCTCCCTTCGCTTGGGATTCATGGCAATGAGCATCTTCTGGAAATAAATGCCCAAACCCAGCAAACACCTGTTGCGATCAAAACACAAGTCAGGAGGAGGTGTACATGTTTTTCACAATTCTATTCAGAAGTGCTGTATCTATACAGCTTTTCTGACCTCTGAGGGAAAAATATCTTCTCTCATGGAAACCGTGGTAGTGAGATGGGTTCCTCTCCCTTTCCCCACAGACTTCACGTTAGCACAGATTTGTACCTGGTGATAGACTGTGGGCTCACAGTTACTTTCTGGTCCAGTGAATACTGGAAACGCATTATTGCCAAGTCTAACTTGTTCTCCCACCTATTCTTTTCTCTGAGCTGGAGCTTGTCCATGTTCTTTCAAAGGTGTTGCTAGCTCAGCATCCCATATTCCACTTCAGTCTGGAGCTCTGAAGATTTCATTGTAATGAAAGTAGCTCATTTTACATGGATGGTATGTATCTCGCACCGGATGCTGTATTACAGATGCCCTGTAAGATTAAAACAATATAATCATACATAGAAATATTTTTAAACAAGGACCTGATGAAAGATGCTGCTTATGCTTAATGATTTCCTATTTCAGATCATACTGTGTTTTTTCTCAAAATGCATTCATTCCATGTCTAGTCTGAAAGAAATTAACCAACAATGTAACTATAACCAGTAAGTTCAGGGCTTGGCAATTTCAGCCTACAACTGAGACTAATTGCAATTTTCCTTCATTTTGCACTACCCTGTCTTATCTCTTGTCTGCTAAAATTTGCACGCTTAATGTTAACTGTTTATACAATGCTATGTCTTTTGCCAACTACCTTCAATCATTCCACGTGACTGGGTGGCCTTCACAATGAAACTGGGAAGTCTGGGCTGGGAGGGAGCTGTGACTGTAATCGGTAACCTGCTGATCGGGGCAGTGGGGGACCAAAACCTGAGAGCACACCGTGGCGTACGCCATCCCTGTGGGTAGGGTGCAGTGTTCTGGCACTAAGGGTGCTGGGGGCCAACCTGCATGTAAGTCTCACAATTTTGTTTCATCAGTAAATAGAGCTAAATGCTTTATCACTCCAATATACAAATAACCCCCGAAAATACAGCTGTAACGGAGAAGTAGTTTTGCCCTCATGCAGTGGTCTCCCTTAGTAGCAATGAATAAAAATGAAAAAATATGAACCATATGATAAAAATACACTGGTTAGATCTGGCAGTGCCAATGCAGCGATTTCTAAGGCCCATTTTCAGTATGATGTTCAAAATAGTAAGGCTATTGTGTCACTTGAAACCCTTTATCTATGTTTGTATGAAATGGAAAGAGAATTAAAGTCTTCTGTCCCATGTGTTCATCCCACAAAGCCTTTGAAGCTCTTATGTTAACTGTTTGAGGTTCAGAAACAGAAGGAAAATTTCAAGATAATATAAACAGCTCCAAGGAGAAAATGTCTTTAATTCATGACTAAACAAGCAAACGTATATTTTCTGTTTCAAAAAGATGACTGAACTTCTTTGTGCCAGGAAAAATAAATCCATCTGATTTTGCTTTAAGCTGTCCTCTTTTCAAATGCAGCGAGGGGCTCCAGTTCCTTTGGATGATGTAATTCAACTGTTCTGCTTGAATTCTGCTCCCTGTTGATGTCATGTTGCCGCTAGCCAACTATTCAAAGGGAAAAGCAACTTCTAGTTTAGACTAGAGCATGGGGAGGCTGAGGTTTATAACAACCCGGCATCCCAGGATGCTGGTTTAGATCCTCCCAGGCAGAACTCAGCTTTAAGAGGAGCTGGGGCTCCATCCGCCGGGACCCCCCTGCCTGCGGGTGGGTGGCACCCTGAAGCAGCTGGTGACGGTGTCGCAGGGAAGGCAGGTATGTGGAGGGCAGGGGGGGGGTGCCTGGGGGAGGTGAGCTGGAGCCCCTCAGGGAGAGAAGCTGGGAGAGGTATTTGGCTATTTAGGGACAAAGTTCAGCTGAGAGGCCTGTGAAAGCAGGGAATCTGTGCAGACTGACGGCTGGAGGTCTCCACACCTCTCCTAAGCTGCTTTTGACTAACTCCCCAACTTTTCTTCAGCCTTAGTATCCCAAATGAGCAAACAGCTTCTTGCAGTAAGTACTGCCTGCTGCTCTCCAGTGTTCTCAGTATCCAAAGCGTAGCTCCTCTGTGTTACGATGAGGTCTAAGATTTGCTGTAATTCAAGGTGTGGTTAGGAAATATTCTGGGATCACTGTTCATCTCACCTGTGTCCACGCTGCCTTGATGAGACTGAACATCAGCTGTTTGCTGGAGCTGGGGAGGGTGGCGGAGGGGAGGGCTACCTGTGGGACCTGGGCTGCTGGCAGCAGGCTAGTTTCTGCGCTTACTTGGCACGCTGTGGGCTACAAGACCATGGCCCTGAGAGGGGGCTGCCTTCCTACTCTACAGAGTCAAGGCCTGGATGTTTGATGTTTTGAGACTCTTACATGTGGAAGCAACATGGCTGGAGACACAGTGGGGGGTAGAGGACTGAGCTGTCATGCATGTGTTTGCACTTAACGTACTTATTTTCTCTGAGATTTGGAGAACCTTCTCCTTAGCAGAGATCAGACAGGATTTTCACGTACCTTCAGGAACGTGTGTGTGCAAAGCTTACGTAATGGAGGGTGACAGGCTATGCCAAATGTTTCACCTGAGCCACGTGAATAAACTCAGTCCTATGTGAGAGCAGGCATGAGTATGGCCGCATGGCTTTTAAATCGGAGCTGGCTTTGCTCAATGACAGCTCAGAGCATGGGTGTAGTAGCTTGGTACAGTGAAGTGCTCATTTAGTTACAGGACTGTCAGTGGTGAATGGGCTTATGTAGGGACGCTTTGGCACATGAAGGCATCTACACCCACCTGTGCGAATGTATTCCCTTCTGGCAGACTCCTCCATCCCTGTGGGTGAGGGCAACGATGGGGGGAGCAGGGCCAGGGAGGCCTCCGCGGGACCAGGGCTCTGCTGTCCTGGGAAAGCTCATGGCGATCAGCCCTCACTCAGGTCAGGGGTGGGAGTGGGAGCATCATCTCCGCATCTGCAACCCTCCGCTGGTCCTCTGACTGTGGCTTTTACGCTCTTTGCCACAGGGGGATTAAACGTTTCTTTCCGACTTAGAGAGGAGCTGGAATTCACATACATGTTGTGGGAGGAGAAGGACTAACTGTATTTCAAAAAAACAAATAAAATTTCAAATAGGTAGAAAGGAAGTGTCACATCCCTCTTCGTTTCAGATGGTGTTGCCAAGAGTGGAAGAGCAGTGGGGGAAGGGCTGGGGGCAGAAGAGCTTTGGGGCTGCAAGCCATGCTGCTTGGGCATGAGGTCTGTTTGATCTCCACGGTCTCTGCTTCCCTCTTAAGCAGAACAAGAGTGTGGGCAGATAATAAGAAAGGGTGCTAGAAAAAACTAACACATCTTACATGGCTGCTACTTTGCAGAAGGGAATCCCATATTAGGATGCTTCCCATTAAGAAACAAGAAAATGCTGCTGCCATCATGGGAAACCACTCCAGACTGAAAACAGGGCAAGGGGAGGGTGCTTTTTGGGCCTTTCTTCTCCTTCCTGAGGTCAGTGGCAAGGCTCCCCTTTCCTGCGAAGGCAGCAAGAGAGGGCCCATAATTAGCCTGGAGGGGTGATTTTTTTCCTGGTCCCTCCAGGAAACTGCACACAAATATTGTTGTACCCTTCCTCTTACCTTGTTAGGATATAAATAACTGAGGAAATGGCTTTATTTATCAGTGTCACGTAAATTTCTACTATTTTAACTTTGAACTGTAGATAGATATTCAGGAGTTAGTGAAATTTTATACCAGATCTTTGCCTTGTATCATCATAAAAAGCAAAGCCAGTGTTTCATGCATTTAATCATTTAGGTAATAATTAACTTGCAATAGTGAGAAATGCCTGCATCCAGGGTCAATTCACCTACTTGGTCCTCTGCCTTCTATTTGATAGGAGCAAGGATATTTTCTCAACACACACAACCTAGCCAACCTGTACCAGATTTAAGTCAACAGCCTATAATCCTACCTTTAGAAGAACATAGGTATAACTAAAAGCAAGACAGAAAAGAGAAAAGGGGAATTATAACCAGGCAATGAGCTTACAGAAGAGATGTAAACACTTGCTGAATTTATATCCTTTTCCTCCTGTTATCCTATTCCTGTTTAATGATCATTAAGAATTACATTGTATTAGTTGGCTGGTGAACACAAGTCCAGGAATTTGGAGGGAATATTTTGAGTAATACTTGTAACATATGTATTCAATTTTCTATTTTTAGCTGTCTTATGTGACACTATGTATGACATTTCTCTAGGATGTGTATGAAGATACAGATTTTGTGGTTCAAGTTTTATCTGTACTGAGTTTTGGTGGGTTTGTTCATTTCTTCTTATGTGTTTCCTCCCGTCACTTTTGGATGCTAATTAAACTACACTTGCCAGAAGGGAAAAGACTGCTATTCCTTTACCTCATCTCTGAGCTGGACATCTTCACTTACAGCTTCTGATTTCAGATGCCTGCCCATTTTCTAGCAGCAATTCCCAGCAGCAACCCTCTGGTTCCCAGCAATTGTGCCAGGTCAATGAGTTCTGTGCTTGTGCAACCTTGTAAGTGACAAAAAGAATTCACTGCTACGTAAGTTACTAGAATTATTTTCCCTTTTGTTATTAATGAGAAGTCCATCAATAGTAAACTTCGGAAGCAGCTGGCACTGCCATCGTGATCCCAGTTTGCCCTGCCAGCAGCAGGTATCTGTACACATGAGCTTCCTCAACACAGTGACTGGCAAATTCCCAACACTTCACAATTTCACCTTCTCATTTGCTGTATCCCAGTTTAACCACTTGGGAATTGCTCTGATCTTTGTACCCTCTGCCATGCTTTCATTTTCAGACTCCATTGTCAAGTTCAATTTCCCAGGTAAGAATCCCTTTAGAAAATCAGCCTGTGATCAGTCAGAGCCTTCAGTGAAATTGTGAAAGACGTTCTTTACCAAAGCATCAGCATGGTGGATGATTTTTCACTGCTTTATAGCAATTTTGGTGCTGTTCATGCACTATTTTTGAGCATAAGAATCGGACAAGACCTGTGACAACCTTTACTCACTGTGTTCTGATGGGTTATTTCCTACAGATCAGATGAAAGGTTCATAGGTAGATCATAAATACTTGGTCTCTGTTCCTGAATTCGAAGGTCACTTTGCATGAAAACAGCTAGCTGAACGTAGGAATAGGAGTGGATCTACAACTGAAAGTCATTCTCCAGAATGACCAACTGCTGAATGTCAGAAAGGAGTTCCTCCAAACCCAAGTAAGTCCATATTTTTTAATGTTCTTTGATCTTTTTTCTGTGATGTATCATTATAGCCACATTTGGCTCTTAGCACCGCCTTTGCATCCTGCAAATGCAGATAATCTATTACAGATCTGTCTTCAGGTAATTACCTACTGATGCAGGGAGCATTTCTAATTTAATTTAATAAAACAGGTGAGCTGTTGTGCGAGGCAGTGGCCTAACAAATAAGCTTCCTTCTCACCTAAATGAAATCAGTTTGGTCATTGTTCAGGGTGGCTGCAATGCTTGGATAACAACCCTTTTAAAAAAAGGAGCCCACAGACATTCTGAGAACTACTTGGCAAATTCAGAAATGGCATTATGTATGAGTTAACTATATAGGTTTATTACATGGGAGTGAGTTAATATCACCCCTCTGGCAGGGAAAGGCAATTCTTTGAATATCTGTTCTCCAGATGGAGAAAGTAGGCAGTGCTGAACTAGCCCAAAACATCCGAAAATATTGTGAGGTTTTTCTTTATAGTTCTATTTCAAACTTTGCTAAATTCTTCCTTTCATAAGGTTTTCTTCTATGGTCATGATCCTTCCCCGTGTTGTTGCTGAACTGTCAGGCTTCAATGCTGTCCCTGTTTTGCAGAAGTCAAGCACTGGGGACTAAGAAACATCTGCCAAAAAAAAAAAAATACAGAAAATGCAGTAACAAATCATTGCTTCTGCATGTCCCACACCTTTTCATCTTGTAAAATGGCAAAATTCTTCATATGGATTAGAGCACAGAAAACTATCAGGCAAGCAACTTCCCATTTGCAGTGGCTGCTGTTGCTAGTTCCCTGTTGCTGTCTTCTCACACTAGGACAGATAGGTTTTTTTTTCAGTATTTCATGTTTTATGAATTAAAAGGGCACAGAGCCCAGAATAGCTCAGAAACGGGCCTTTGCAAAACGAACACAGAGTATTTGGGAAGCAGGTCACCCTGCTCCACACCTCCACAGTTTGTCAGTTTGTTAATTTTTCATTCCCTTCTTTCTTTGCAGTGGGCTGACAGCAGCAGGCACCTCTCTCCTCTTCCACTGTTACAGGTTTCTTGGTTTTGCAACTTGGCTGATATCCAGGTAATATTTATAATTATGGCAGTAGTCCAAGCAGATGATGTTTGGTCACTAAAGATGTCTGTAGCAAAGGATCTTACACTGATTTTTTTTTTTTTAAATGATTCTCTTGCCTTCATAACAGTAAGGTCACTGCTGTTACAGATTTAAAATGTAAACCAAATGACTCCAAAAGAGCTGTTCAGCTGAGCTGAAATCTAGTTTATTGTGTCACAGACTCTAAAAGGAAGACTCCTCCTTTCTAATCTTCCTGAATGTTCAGCTTGTGTGCTGTGGTGAATTACAAGCCTGATTTTTCACTGATATGGATGAGGCAGACAAGTCTGTGACAGCCTAGGGAAGAGGAATAACGCTTCCCAACTCCCAGCCCAGGACCTTGTCCATGTGATTATGGACCTGTGTCACCACCCTTACAATGACAGATATGCAAAAACTGAATTTGTGAGAGGTAAGAACCAAGTTGGTTCCACTTCATTTCTAAGCGGCTATTTGATTTCTGTTAGAAATACTGTGGTCTGAAAGCCAACAGCAGCATCTCAACCAGTCCTCAGAGAACATAACACACTCTCAAGCACTGCATTGGAATTGATTTGCAGATCCCTCTTTCTGCAGGGTCTAAGATCAGTTCTCTGTCACGTGCTTCCAGCACACCCAAGGAAGTTATTGATGGCTTTTCAGACCATGGTGCTCCTCACAGGATCAAGTGACCGGCGAGAGACTGAAAGAAAGAAAGTAAAGTTGCATAGATACATGTCATATTTTCATCCTGAAACTAGAGGTGCATTTTAAAAGGGGGAACTCAAGTAAGTTAAAAACAAAATTGAATGAAATTAAAGTGCAAAGTACAAGCAAAAGGAAATTAAGGTTTACTGGGTGTGGTATTGAATCTTGTACCCATTGGGGCTGGGTTCCCTATGTATACTGGGCATGTTATTGTTTTTTGTAGCTGGCCAGGCAGATCTTTTCAGCACTGAGAACCTCACTGGAGGCTCTGACTTCCTAGGTGACCATGGGTACTGAATATGAAAAAGATCATATCAAAAAGCTGCAGGAGCAGCGTATGTCCATGCAAAAGAAAACCTTCACCAACTGGATGAACAACGTCTTCTTCAGGAATAATGTAAGTAGCTCCTTCAATTTGGGGTTTTTTTTCTGGTTTTTATTTTACCCACTGTATTCTTTTTTTATGTTATTTTTTACATATTTTGGTTATGATTACACATGTAAACAAGCAAGGAAGGCTTTGACTAACCAGAGTGCTCCAGCCTGTATATTTTACCTTACATCTCTCTCCATTGTCCATGTTACCAGTCTTCCCTGAAATCAGGATTCACTTTTGTAGACTTTACAACCCTGTCATATTGTGATGTCCACTGTGTCTTGGTGCATCTCAGAGAAAGATCTTTATTTGCTCTTCTTTTTCCTATAAGTAAAGTATCTGCAAATGTCTGGATTTCCCCAAACAATGCTCAATTGTTAATTGCCTGGCCAAAATCTAAGACTGTCTGCTTTGCCTGATCAGTCCAGCTTGAGTTGCTGCTCAATGGCTCTGAAAAAGTTGCCTTAAGGCTAGCAGTTTCAGACATAAAACCATGTAAATACAGTCCAGCTTGTTTTCAGTAAGTCCAAAAAGCTTCAGAGCTAGTGTACAGTTGATTTGTGTGTGCAAGGTAACTCCAACATATTCCAAAAGTCTCCAGACTTACTGCAGATAAACTAATTTCAGACACAAATGATGTAGCTGTTTCACAGTAGGGAATTACATCATCCAAACCCAATCCCCTTTTCTAAAGTCTCTTGTTGATATTAATGAAAATGGACCTGGGCGACACCAGGCAGGACCAGGCCTGTTTGTTGCACTCTAGCTCATCGCTATTATATGATGTTTCAGTAGTAGATGCATTTTTTTCAGTGTAATGTTTTAAGTTGGTGATTGGTGCAAAGGCAGCCTCAGAGCCCAACAAACTTTTAAATTTATTTTTCTTACCATGAGAGAAGAACTGCAAAACACATTCTCATTTTGTCACTTGCAGAAAGTTAGGTTTTTATGGTGTAGGAAATTTCTGTTTAGCTACAGATAAATAGATAGACTTTCTCATCTTATTTCAAAGATTAAAATGTCAGTCTTAACTTCCTGCACAGTACTTGTTCATGTATCATAAAAGCATGGGGGAAAAAAGCCTGCAAGAGCTTTCCAAACCATATACGGTAAGAAGTGGTGCAGAGACCGACAGCTTATCTAGGTCTTCTCAGCAATGTAGTCTCAGCTTTTCAACACACACTTCTACATGATTGGATCATACTACAGGACACTGCAGTATTCTCGGTTCCACTGTTGACTACTTCAAGTCTATCACTAAGGAGGCTATTGGATTGAATTTGCTAAGCAATCTGTGATTGGTATCTTTATGAGAGGAATGATGCAACAAAGCTATTAAAACTATTGCTGGGTGAGGCATAAAGTGGACATATGGAAACTGCCTTTTTACAAATTTAAATGGAACTATTCTTCATTTATAGAAGTGTCACAGAATATAACAGCTTTAACTTTTTTTATGGTAATATACCGTAGGCAGAATTTTAAGTTTATTTAATATGCAAAAAGAAATAAACTTGGCAACTAAACAAGGAGTTTTTCATGGAGATAATCAGTCAGAGAAAGTTGTAAATTCTTGTTTCACACACAGTACAAACTTAAAGTCTCTCTCTGAGTTGCTTTTACACTTTCAGTGTTTTCTTCTTTCTCTGGAGAAAAGATCTGTTAAACTGATTAATAATTGGTCAGGAATGAAGAAGTGCATGTCTCTTACTTGTCCTTTTTTTCCCCTACATGTAACTATTCTCTGAATTAAAAAATCTACTACTTAACTTCAGAATTTTTATTTTTTTTCTGAAGACAAAAGGATTATTTACCATGATTTTAAAATCACAGTAAATTAAAACAATACTACACATCCAACAATAATGTCACTTCTTGGTGGCTAGTGGCATAAGGCCAAAAGGAAACACCCAAGGCAAGTTCTCGCTAGGTCAGAGTACACACTATGTCATACTGTATCACCAAAGCACTGAGTGACCTCACTACTGGCAGAAATGAAATCCATTTTTGTAAAAGATCTTAACCTTTTGCTTAGTGTGAGACTCTGGCTAAAAATATGGAGACTTTGGGTGGTAGTGCAGGTCTGAGCAGGATGTAACAGACTTTGTTGAAACTATGGAGTAAAAACTGAGTTATTGAATGGGATTATCAGCTCAATTTTAAATGAATTGCATTGCTCAGAATAAAAAGTTGAAAAGATTCATTTGAATTGAAATAAAAAATGTCAGTACTTCCAAAATGTTTGATTTTGAAAATGCTGAATTTTTTAATATTTTTCAAAATCTCCTGTTTTTTTCTTTATTTGCCAGTTGTGGATTGTTGGGATTTTTTTGACTTCAGCCTACTTTCCTAAATAATGCCAGTCCTTCTGCAAATCCATTTTTTGTGACTTAAGAGTCATCACTTCTCACATATATGCACCGACATACAGAATACTCAGTGAAACAGAAAGAATCTGTTATTTGCTTAGTATATAGAAGTATAGGGTTTTGTGGGCCAAATGTTCAGCCAGAGTCTGTATTGTCTGACTGGTCTTCACAGGTGAAGATTGAGATAGAAGATATTTACACAGACTTGAAGGATGGCATCTCTCTCATGCAACTCCTGGAGCTGCTCTCTGGAGAAGCTTTGCCCAGACCGAACCGGGGAAAGATGAGAGTGCATTTTCTAGAGAACAACAGCAAAGCCATCACATTTCTGAAATCCAAGGTAAGTTAATACTGTTATTGGAGACCACAATAGCTTATGTATGCTACTAACTAATTACAGTATTATGTTCATTATGATTTCCCACTCTAATACACAATAAGTTATTCTTTGAAGGCAGGCCAGGGGTTTTATTAAAAGAAAAAAAGCCATCAGATTTGAAATTCTTTGTTATTTGGGTAACATGACTTATAAACAGCTAATGTTCCCGAAAAACAAGTCACACCTAAATGAAAACCTATTGCATTTCTATATCTTTCTAGATGTTGTGTTTTCCCAGATGTTGGGGGAGAGCAAACATCATTAAGCAAAGGTGAAGCTACCTGGTGTAAAAATGGAGATTTGTAGAGCTCTGATTCTAACAGTTTCAGCAAGTCATTGCATTATTCTAATTGTGAATCCTCATTTCAGCTACAAGTTAGTTATGTAATTTATTTTCTTTTCTGAGCAAACAATTTATTGTAGACCTCTCTGGAAAATCATCACACAAAACTCTGTGCTATGAATTCCAAAGGAGCAGAGGGGTTTCATAGCAGTAGACATGGGAAAGGATATAATATCTGGATTTTTGCTAATTACAAAACAAATGCAATACAGCACAGGGCTCCAGCTCCCATACTCATCCTTGGTGCATCTGAAAGCTAGGGTGTGAGCATGGGAGCTTGCAGGTGTATAGACAAACGAAGAGATCACACAAAACCTGTTTCCTTAAGAAAACAGCCTGAACACCCTCTTCAATAACAGCTTGTTACACAGATACCTCCTTCAGAGAGCTGGACATGAGTACTTTTATGCTGAACAGATATTGGTTTATTAGCAGGTACAAGTAAAAGTGATTGGTCCTGAGAATATCGTAGATGGTGACAGAACCTTAATCCTGGGACTTATCTGGATCATTATACTTCGATTTCAGATTTCATCTATCAAACTTGATAAGGTAAAACAGTGTCTTTGTCTTTTTGCCTGATCAGAGTATTTCAGAGTCTTTGTAGAGTTTCAGGCTAGCAAGGACCATTTTGATGATGTTTCCTGCCCATTTTGATCATGCAGGTCTTACAATATTACCCAGTTTCTCAGTCAGCAATTTCTAAAAGCAATTGAATCCATTTTACAGTTTCTCAAAGAGGCAGAAACCAGTAACTTGGAGATAGATAGGATATTCACGTTCCTCACTCTTTTCCACAAACTTTTTACTGGCTTTTGACTCCAGAAATTTCTCTGATGACATTTCTCTGATGACAGTTCTCTCTAGATTTGAACTGCATGCTTCTCCTTTGCACTTTCTCTGAAGAAAAGTATTCTTTTTAAAATTATTTAGCATGTAGTCTAAGTACATGAAAGGTAAGATCCTATGAAGATATTATGAAATCAAAGTTAGTAATTTCTAACATTAGACCTGGATACATTATATTTTGTTTCTGAGTTCTGGTTCATTGCTAAGGAAGCAAACTGAGCTTTGCTTTCCACTTGTTTTCTACAAACCTTGCAGAAGAGAAACATTTAAAAACATTTTAACTTGTGTGTTTCACGTTATAATTTCTGAGTTCATTCAATTCGCTTTTGCTTTAACAGAAAATTTCTACTTTCATGTTAAATCATTCTACCTTCATGGCAGATACAGTCTGCAAGTCATGACTTTGAGGGGATTTGTGAATAGGACAGAAGTAATACAAAGTGATCTTTGGGAACATGAGCGTAAACCCAGTGATGCTACTTCCATATATTGTTCACACTGATTTTTCCTTTCCCTGCTCTCTTCACAGGAAGAATTTGGAGGCAGAGCTGATGTTCTATTTGCCAATGAAGCCTTACTACTCTGGTGTCAGCATAAAACTGCCAGCTATTCCAATGTGAATGTGAAGGACTTCTCCAAAAGCTGGAGTGATGGGCTGGCCTTCAACGCACTCATACATGCTCATAGGTAAGATCTGATGGATCAGTTCAGGAGGAGTTGCTCATTGCTGTTTCTAGCTCTGGTACAAGTTGTTCCAGGGTCTGAATTACAAGTATTTGTCAAGAAACTGTCAAATTCTCCCTTTGTCCTTTCTCACTGAAGACTCTCCTTTCTTAAATGGATATTCTCTCTCTGAGGAAGGAAGGACTAAAAGTTCCTGCTTGGTGGTTCCTTTTGTGGGGCACAAAATCGAATTTCCAAGTGAATATCACACATCTGAACAATGCTGCCCATTATTTGGTATTAGCCCCTCAGTCATGTTTCCATTGCTCTTTTTCAAAAGTTATTATTTTAGAGACTGGTTTTATTTTATAAACTTTGTAAGCATGTGTACCTTCTGGTTAAATTGTAACAGAGTAAGCAACCTCTCAGTCTCTTTCTTTCTCCCCTCTCTGGCCCTTTGAAAAAGTGTGAAGAGAACAGCCCAAGGCAGGAGAGAGAAACCACCTGGGAGAACCTTGAACATTTCTTCTCCCATTAACAGTTCTGCTGTTCTTCTGGCAGGATACTATGGTGGGATCCTGTAACTTCCCCAGCTGGGAGTCACCTCCCTTTTCAGAATTGCATCTCTAGTGGGCTTTGGTTTTCACCCATCAGTGAAGAGGATGGATAAGTGAAGGGCAGAGATTTGCTGGGAGTGGTACTTCAATTTTGTAAGGGACATTTTCTTCCTGTTATGTAGGCAAGGAGTGATGCTCTGGAATGAAGCTCAGGGTCAGACAGAGTAATTTCAGTGTAATGTCACATTCCTTAGTCTAATAAACAGTTTATGGTTTATAATCTGAAAGAACTTACGACAAACATAACTCTTTCTTCCCCTCCACGCCCTGTTCTTCTCCTTGCCCAGGCCTGACCTTATCCACTATAGCTCACTGCGGCAGGACCAGCCCATTAAAAACCTGAACAATGCCTTCGATGTTGCTGAGAAAGAGCTGGGAATCAGCAAACTGCTTGATGCTGAGGATGTGGCAGTACCCTACCCAGATGAGAGATCCATCATGACTTATGTGTCACTCTATTACCACTACTTCTCCAGACTGAAACAAGGACAGACAATACAAAAGCGACTTGCCAAAGTAAGTGCATTGCTATCTTCAGAAGTTAAAAGTTAAATACCTAAAGCTGAATTTATGTGGGAAATGGGGGGATTTTTGTGCAAGCTCAACTTCAGGATCATTTGAACTGAATCAAATGGCACTGCTGTTTGAAAGACCTTGAATCATGACTTGAATCTTGAGAAGTGTCTGTAGACTCTCTGATCTCTAAAGGGGATTGCATTTATCTCACTGAAAATGGATCCCTTTTTGACCTCACAGTTTCTGTTTGAGAACTGATGTGGCTCCAAGGCAGCTTGAGACGTACAGATCTCATTAATCATGGGAGGATTACTGCTGGGCAAAAGCAGACCTAGTCCACAGTTTTCTGATTTAATAGGAAAGATGATCCCTTATTCTATGAGACTACTTTGGATTTTTATTTCTTGTGGAAATCCTCATCCTTTCTCTCTAACTCCTTAGTCAGGTGCAAAATGGGAAGAAAAAAAAAAAAAAGACACGACATGAAAAATGAGGGAGTGAAAAAGAAGGGGAAACACTCCTAGGGAAAAAACCCCCAAAGCTAAAAAATTTTTTTTCAGTTTCCCCATACATTCTGTCTGACATATGATCATGAGTTATATTAAAAACTACTTGCATCCTGTTGATGGAAAACTGAAGTAATTTTGTGGTTGTTCCACTGAAGACCACTTTCCTTAGAGACAATTTCTTTTCTACCTTCCGAATAATCTATTCTGTTTTTTTCAAAAATACAAAAAACAAATAGGCCGCAGAAAACCTACATACCCAGGGTGGGTCCTACATGAACATCTGGACTCAGAGAACTGCCTGCGCAGTTGAGAGGGGGAATATATTGCTTAAAGGGAGGCACAAAAATCCAAACTATGACTTTCCTGGTGGTGACAAGGTGAAAAGCTTTTGCAAAGCAGGATTTGCTCAGCTAACAAAGTGGTCTGGGACAAGAACAATATGATCCCAAAACATGTATCAGTAACAGCGATGTTCTCTGAAGAGAAGCGTTAGATGAGAGCAGGACTTGGAATTCGGTCAAACAGTGAGGAGAGTGGGCAGTAGGGTCTGACTGGTCTACACATGAGTCTCTGGATTTTGGCTGGGAGACATTATTTTTCTTCTGATAAACCTGAAATAGTCCTTGAGTCACTAAGCATGTATTAGAGGAACTATAAGCATCAAATAGGCCACAACTTTTGTATTATGGGAAAAAACAGAAAGAGTATTTCTTACTCTGTCCTTTTTCAGTTCTTGTTGTGCTCCACTGTTTTTTCCATTTTGCATAGGTATATTTATTCTTTCTTTCCTCTGTCTCTTTCCACTCACCTGCTTCTTTTTCTCTCTTTGCCTCCTTCCCTACTTCTAGCCTGTCTCTAATATCACATTCCTGTCTTACTCCATTTCTGACACACACAAACATTCAGAAGGAGAATGAAACAGATGTTAATGTCTTCATGTCCTTAGTCCTCTCAAATAGGCAGCTCTGGATTTACTAATAGGATTGGGGAGGGAAGCCTGAATGTGTCAAGGAAGCCTTTGAGTTCAGACTAAGTGTGTGACCAGGATGGCAGAGAGAATCAGCCCGGGGATGTAAATCTCCTTTCCGCCTCCCATGTGAGGTGATCATGCATTTGCTAGGATCTTTCAGCGAGAACTGGGTACGATGGCAGAAAATACAGAAGGGAGCCCCGATGTCACGGGCTGCTTTTCCTGCACTAAAGGTTGGTGCTGTTTTACTCCTCTTCCAACACTGTGACACTTACTCATCGCCAAGTGCACTTTCTGGTAGGTAAAAGCCGATTACCACTTGCAGAAACTGGGTCTTTGCTCAGTGCCATCTCCCTTACTAATCTGCCTGTTTGGAGCAGGCAGGCTCAGAGGAATAACAGAGGCAGACAACATTGCTCAGCATTAAACCTGATGTCTGCAGGAGGGCTACTAAGTTAGGGTGAGGAAAAAATATAATATAAAGTAAAAAGACAAAGATGGGAAAAAATGTAAAATAGAAAGAAAGGATTATTTTATTTGAACACTTTTTATTTCATGATGGATTGCATTCTAAATCTTTGCTCCAGTGTTTACCTGAACTTGAAATAAAGGCAGGTCAGACCACAAATGAAACAGGTAAATGTCCTGGACTTGGAAAATTAGTATTGAATCAGAGTTAACGTCCTTACCAAACCCCTGCTTGGCTACGAGACATTCTCTAACAATTTCTGTAAAGAAAAACAGGTCCAACAGAAGAGATTGAGAAGGGGCTGTTTGACCACAGACTGCTGTGAGCATGTGAGAGAACCAGGATCTTGTCAGATGGTCTCCTACAGGCTAAGGTGGTGAAGCTAAGAGGGTGTAATTGCATATTAGATGGGATAGAATTGTTTTGGGTTTAGCAATGAGAACAGAAAAAAAATCTGTTTTTTTCCATTGTGAAAAAAAAAATCTGAACCCTCAGTTTGAGATTTCTAGGCAGCCTGCATAGGAACTGCTGACAGTCTCCACATGCATGCTGTTTATTCCAAAATTAACCTTTTCTTAAACAAAAACTGAAATGCAACATTAAATAATATTTACTTATCTGTGCTTTATGGAAGGCTATTTTAGGATTTCACCTGGCCTCAGATGTGACAGCTATCACCACATTGGTATAAAAATGTGATGACTGTGGCAACCTGCTTGTTAAATACTATTTTCCTGACACGTATTCAACTATTTGAATCCTAAGTTTGGTTTATGAAGGTGTTGTTTTCTGTTCACCCACCTTGCTTCATTCTGCTTCTTATGTGGCTTGTAACTTCATATTCCCATCACAGATCGTGTTCTTCCTGAAGGAGATAGATGACTTGAAGCTTCTATATGAACAGATGGTCTCTGACCTCCTGAAATGGATTAAACAGAAGGTGACAGAACTGGATGACCGTCATTTCCCCAACTCTCTTCAGGAAATGTGGCTGCTCATGGCCAACTTCAAGACCTTCCGCACTGTGGAGAAACCCCCCAAATATCAAGAGAAGGGCATGATTGAAGCTCATCTCTTCAACATCAGGACCAAGCAGAGAGCCAACAACCAACGGCCATACTTGCCCCCAGAGGGGAGGATGCTGCAGGATGTGGAAAAGCACTGGATTATCCTGGAAAAGGCAGAGCACAATCGGGGAAAAGCACTGCAGAAGGAGATGCTGAGGCTAGAAAGGCTGGAACAGCTAGCCCAGAGGTTCCTGAAGAAGGCAGCCCTGCGTGAGTCCTACTTGGAAGACATGAGGAAAGTGATTGGGAAGCAGGACTTCTGGCCGGAGAGTGCAGACAGGATGGAGGCTGCCAGTAAGAAGCTGGAAGCCATTGTGGCAGATGTACTCCCCAGGAGGGAACGCTTCACTGCTTTGGATGAAATGGCCACAGTCATCAGCCAGGAGAACTATCACGGCAAAGATCAAATCATGAAGAAGTGAGTGACAGTCATAAGACTGTGTAATGGTGGAAGTTGAAATTTGTTGAAATTCTGTGGTGTGGTGGAAGAAAATGAATTGTGGCTATGAATCATAGCTCTGCTCCTCTCGAGTAGAAGTGGCAGAAATTTCTTCTACCTGTGAACAGTTTTAGCAGATAAGACAAATGCTTCATTGTCTTTAAAATTTCATTTTTTTTCTTGAATGATCAAACCCTCAGACTGATTTCTGTTGAAAATTAGTTTTAAGATATTTTCATTATATATGAAAATACTTGTTCTGCCAAAAATCCTATCTTCCATCAAAAATGCTTAAAGTGGTATTTTTTTTTTTCCAAACCAACACATTTCTTTTCCAGTGTGTAGTTTGGGAAGATACAGATTAGTTAAGGCACAAAGTCTTCTCAGACTGACTCCAGTTTGGCACAAATCTTGGGAAATTATGACTTCTCTGATTATTAATATAGCCTGATTTGGGAGTGGCTAAGAATGCCATACAAATAATTTCTCTTGTGGTATTTTGATGCTTTTCTAAGTTCAGACAAAATCAGAAACCTGCGGGAAAACTAAGAAAAACAGTTAGAAAAGAGTAAACCAAACTCTTTATGAGATCAGATTGTGACTCATGATACAGTTTAGATTAATTTTTTACTTTAAGCCGCCATTTAAAGATCGCTTCTTTTTTCCAAGCTTTTCCATTGTATCAGATGAAAGCAATGTGGGATGTCAGGTATGAGGATCCATAAAAGACAATGTCTAAATTAAAAAAGTCAGTGACAGTTGATGTGCTAGTTAAAATTCCTCCCCATTATCACACTAATTAGGTAACAACATTGCTTTGACCTGTTTTGTGACCATGGCCTGTCCTCTTGCACTAGTGGCAAGAGTTGTGTGTGTTCGTTTAGCTCTTCTAAAGCTGCAAGCACTGACAATCTCCCAGTGCTGCCCAAAGTCTTTGGTCCAAATTAGTAATTTCTCTCCCTTCCTTTGTAGGCAAAACAGCATTTCAAAGCAATGGCAGGATCTTCTGGATCAGCTGCAGAGACGACAACACTCCCTGGGCACAATGCAGGAAATTCTGGGCCTCCTGAGGGACATCGATGCCATTACAGAGGAGTTGAAAGAGCTGCAGGTACTGAGCCCTCTCCACTGGCACGCAGCTTGCACTGCTACCAATGTGTGTCCCTAAAAAGCCCTCACGTTCTAGGGACTGCCTGGTGCCAACAGAAGATAAGTCTATCAGCTATAGAAAAAGTACACCATTTTTACTTAGATGCCTAACTGTACATTTCAGTTCACCATTGCAGGTAACTACATGAGAAGAAACAGGCTTTGCTACAGGGGCTCTCCCTAATGAGAAAGCCAGATACGGTATTACAGGGAGTGCACTACAGGTTCAAGTTACGTAGTAAAATAAAGATAGGAAATAATCTCACCTAAATTTAGAAGTGTAAAAGCAAAAGTGGAATAAAACAGCCTCCTGTTCCCATTCCATGTAATTCTGAATTACCTTCTCGAAGTACCTCCAGTGATTATACAGGTGGGGACTAGCTGAGGCATATGTCTGGCTTTCAGGTACCTAAACTTGTGAGAGAGAAAAATTCCACTATAAATGCACAGTGATTTCTGTTAGCAAGAATTTCCAAGTGTTACCAGAGTGTCAAATCCCAAAGTCTTCTCTTCAGCATAGGAAATAACTGGTTTCGTATTGATCTTGTAATGGCAGGAAGTATACATGCATCCTTTGGTCTTGCCTTGTCTTATTTAAAGACAGAAAAATCCTTACAACTATGGGTTGCCTTGTGCCTAAGTTGAAAGAGTCAACAGGCTATAGGAAGTTGTGAATTTCAAATTAAAGATAAGAGCTATCCATAAATTATGAATGTTTTTGACCTAGTGTAAGTATGCAAAGAACACCTAATTGTAATAATGTTGTTGGAACTGTGATAGCCTGAGGATATGGGAGAAGATTGGTAAGGAAAGGTAACATCCTACAGTGGGATTGATAATTAGAATCATAGAATCGTTTAGGTTGGAAAAGACCTTTAAGATCATCAAGTCCAACCGTAAACCTAACCCTGCCAAGTCTACCACTAAACCATGTCCCTAAGCGCCTCATCCATGTGTCTTTTAAATATCTCCAGGGATGGTGACTCAACCACCTCCCTGGGCAGCCTGTTCCAATGTCTGACAACCCTTTCAGTGAAGAAATTTTTCCTAATATCCAATCTAAACCTCCCCTGACTCAACTTGCGGACATTTCTACTGATACAATTAGAAAGAGGACAGGCTTTTAAGCACTTTGTACCTTCATCAGCCACCAGTTAAATACTATGAATTACTTATTTTCATTATTTAGATAGCAAAGGCAAGTAAGTTCCTCAAACAAAAAAAAAATTGCAGTCAAAGCATACCATAAAACGGGTTATTGTAGAATTCTCCAAATACAGACTGAATCAATCTGCCTGCAGATGGGTGTATAGCAAAGGGCTATTCCTTGCACCCAGAAATTCTGAGACCTTGAGTGCTTAATCAATAGAAATAACTTAGGTGTGAAAACAGATGCTTATTTGAAGAGACCATTACTTGAACTGCAGTAGATAGAAACTCTGGATTGTTGCCATTAGCTTGTGAAATTGAAAGAAAAGTATGATTCCACTAATTAGGCAGCTTTTCACTTTTACCTAGCTGACACCATTCTTTTACATTTAGAAGCTATAAGAGTCAACAGGAACCTTTCAACTGATTTCTTTGTACTGAGTTCCTGGATGCACTCTCTGCCAATGCCTTTTGTTTCTCGCTTTGTTTGCAGGTGCTAGTGAATTCCCAGGACTGTGGGAAGCAGCTCCTGGAAGTAGTAGATTTGCTGCAGAAGCACAACTTGGTTGACTCGCAGATCTCTTCCTATGATGATAGATTGACACACATCACCCAGAGGACAGCAGAAATCAGCAAGGACAGCACAGTCAAACCAGAAGTGCTTTATGCCAAAGTTCAGATGCTTCGTCAGCTGTATCAGAACCTTACAGCTATGAGCAAGTCACGGTAGGGCTGTGCTTATGGCTCTGTTCTTCCTGATTAGGATGGCCAATCACTCCCTTAATCAGAAGACACAGCTGCTCAGCATTTGAAAGTTTTCATCTCTCCATTTATAGACATAACACAAGCAACTTGAGTGTCTTGATTGCAGTTGGCTGAAAGAGATCACTCACTTTCATAGATGAAGAATAACTTCATTCTCAGCATTTACTATGACCTACTTTATGTGAAGTCTGAATAGCATGTGATTATCTCCTCATCTCCTAGAGGAAGAGGGAAATGTAAATTTGTTTCCTTTGTCTTCTTCCATGAATAAATTGATCTATGACAAAAAGGAGCTAAAGGCATTCAAATTCTGGATTTTCTAAATTCTTCTTTGCTTGTGCTACCATTGTCTCCATGGGATCCTAATTCTGACTGAGATATACTGTTTATTTCTTTATTTCAGAAAATCTCAGCTAGAAGATGCTTTGAAGCTTTTTGAATTCTTCCGTGACTGCAAAGAGGAAGAATCGTGGATCTCTGAGAAATGGAAGCTAGCAAGAACGACAACATTAGGGAAAGATGTCAGCCAGATTACAGCCTCTATTCAGAAGCACAAGGTATCTTGCTTTGCTGGTGGTGCCTTGTCTTTGTATTATAGCAAGATTTTAGAACACCTGTGTCCTTCAGTTCAGTCAGTGCAGCACTTACAAGAAAGCTGTCAAACCACTCATTATCTCTAGTGTTGTGACCAGTGTTTGGAGTTTGGAAAAAAAAAAAAAAAAGGATAGGGTAGGGATTTTTCCTCAAGAGGGGAAGGGTAGAGAAGGAATATGTTTCATACTGGACTAGAAGTGTGGCTTCTAGTGAAGACACTGGGCTCCATATTAGCTCAGTTTGGACAGGAGGGAAAAAAGGTTGCTAGTTTTTGTTTTTCCCAATTACCTTTCCTGGCCAAGAGAGATGTGAGGAAAGAAAGAGATGGTGAAAAGAAGACAGATGCAGCAGGCAGGATGGATAACATTGTGTGAGCTTACAAATCTGTTACCGCTTTCCCTGATCACTTGCTGTGGGCTGCTATCAAAAGTTTAGCTATATGAGCTACTACCTTCTTACAGCAAAGAAAGAATCACTGAACAAGTGGAGAGACCGGTGAGAACTTGCATGACAAAACTGAAACAGGAGCCTCTTCTGTAATTTTAGTATACATTTGTGTGCATCTGTTTGTGTATTTGTTGCACCTGGAAGGCATAAGACAGCTGAACTGGTGTGTGACAAACAAGTATCTCCTTCAGAGAAGACTGCATAGCAAGCTTCACATCAAAGACAAAAAGTAGTACAGTAACTTGTGTGTGGGGAGCCAAGCGGAAATCATCTCAGGGCTCAAGGAAAAGTCATAGGCATGGATAAGGCACAGGACTCTTGGAAACAGTAGCAGAGAATAGGACCCCCTCTTTGCTCTCAGCTGGTGGGGACTGAGTTGTGCTGACATGTCTCCCATCCTTCTGCTAGGCTCTCGAAGTGGAGTGCAATTCCCACAGGGCCATATGTGCAGATGTGATGAGGAGGGGGTGGGAGCTGAGCCAGAAGAACCCCACACACCAGGAGGACATTCTGAGGCAGACAGACAACCTCCAGAAGTTGTGGCAGCAGCTCCAAGATGAGGTGGCTGATCGCAAAAGCCGCCTGCAGGCAGCAGCTCTCATCAAACAGGTAAGCAGGGCTCTGCTGTGGTGTGCAGTATGGGGGACAGGGATGTGGTTCAGTTCTGCCCCGTGCCCCCGCATGCAGGAAGTGGCAGGAAGCCTTCAGGTGTCAGTCTTCAAAAAGACCTCTAGCACAGAAGTCTCAATCCTCCTGCAAGCCAGCCAGGAGGGAGATCTGAGCAGCTGCGAGTTGCTCTAAGTTAAAAATGCTAATGGAAATAGCTCACATTAATAGTGCTGATGCAGAGTCTTTTTTGAGGGTGGGATCTGGGTAGCTATGTGGCATTTTTCTAACGTGGAAAAGAAAAAAAACAACAACAAAAAACAACAACAAAAGAAACGTGCCATAAGACTTGGATTGACCATGAACTTCCCAAAGCCTGGGAAACGTTTGACCCTGCCGTTCTGATCTACACTTTCACACCTACAAACATTCACACATCTGCAAATAAAGAGCTTTTATAAAAGCAGCATTCACAATCACATAACGTTATCTTAGGTATTCTTATTCTCCCTTTCCTAACTTTTTTACTCAGTCTGTTGTTCCCATGAGTCACTTGAACAGAACGTAACAGCTTTGTTCTTTACAAAGTCTAAATTCTCTCTTCTGTCTAGTAAGTTTAACATCATTACGGTGTTTTAGTTCTTTCTTTTTCCTTCACTACTATGGGGTTTCTTTTTTTTTGTTGTTGTAGCTTTATTCTATATCTCTAAATCTTCTTTTTCTTTTTTACAACTATAGCCAGGCAGACTGCAAATTCTGCAGAAAAGAAGAAAGCTTTTGTTGTAGACTGAGTTAATTGTGCATTGTTGGACTTTTCCGTTGAACCTTTAGTAAATATCTGTTGGAATTATGTGGTGCCTACCAACATTGTACATTGTGGGTTCCTTTTACCGCTGCTATTAAGCACCATAAAGTTTTAGTTAGTTAGGAGTTTTTAAAGAGTTATATAGGCAATCCTTGACTCTATTTATTCACTGTGATTCTGTGAATTATCTGTGCTTGATGTGATCATGAAATACATCATGGATTTAGAGCTACCTTATTCATAGCTTTCACAACACCTTGAAGTAACCTTATAGCTACAGACCTAATGGCATTTCTGCCTTATTCATTATTTTCAAAAAAAAGAAGGAGCTAGATATGATACTTTCAGGATGAAACCAAGTGGTTTTTTCCCTGTGCTCCTTCAGTACTTTGCTGACATCGATGAAGCAAATTCATGGTTGCGAGAAAGGCAGCCTCTTCTGGCCAGCAAGGACTACGGAAAAGATGAATCGAGCGCAGAAGCGCTGTTGCATCGTCACTTGCGCCTGGAGAAGGAGATTGCAGCCTACTCCTCTGAGATGAGACGCCTGAAAGAGCAGGCTGACGTTGCAGCAGAGCAAGCTCCAGCTGCAGTAAGTAGATGAGGGGTTGTGTCATATTTTGTTGAAGAATGTATATGAAATGGTTTTTAGTTACGTAAAACATTTTGATTTTGCCAGAATAGAATATTCCATATGATTTAAACGAGCATTTTTTTTAATTCAGAAGGAATTTTTAATTAGAATTGAGGCAAATTTTTAGATGACAAAGAAGTTTATTGGCTACTCATAGCCCACCTAGTTAGTGTTCTGTGAAATGCTAGAAATATGCTCATCTATATTAGTTCCTTCCACCAGTCCTCACAAATACATTCTCACTCTTTGTTCTCATAACATTATTAATTTCAGCCAGCTTCAAAAGGAGACATTTAATCTAAAAATTTTTACAAATTCTTTCTGCATTCTAATGTAGTGATGAACCATCCGCACAGTTCCAGGAGCAATTCATACCATCCCAGGGTGGATGTTTAAGGCCCATGGGATGAAGACAACCTCTGCAAATGCCCCTCTTTTTCACTGACTAGAAAGGGAACTTTTGACTTGGGATCAGCTCATTTTAACAACAGAAGTCAGGGGAGGTGAATGACACATTTCATAGCTTGCTTCTTTCAGACTTCTATGATCACTCAATGTTTAGCCAAAGCAGTTTGAGAGCTATGAGCACCACTTTGGGTCTTTCCTTTACCTCATCATTCCAACATTAATTTTTATTAGGACAAAAGTTATATTGATTTGTTATTAAACATGAAAAAGCACATAATGTGCAAATAAAAGCATTTATTCGCTAGGGCACTCACAGGCTTTGAAACTGGAAATATTCAGGTACTAAAACATCACCACAAATAGAACTGTGAGCATAGTTGATTCCTTGGTTTGTTGGCAATTTTAAAAGTTAAAAAAAAGCCCAAACCCCAACCTTGATGTGGGCACAAAATGAGAATGTTTACTGAATCAATATATTTTAAAATGAGCTAAATGAAACTTCTTTAAACAAAACTAAAATGCTTTTCATTTATTTGGTTCATTCTTTCAGAATAAACCAAAGGAAACCAATTCAAACAAATACTGGAGATGTTTTGTTTAAAGGGTCAAAATGCTGTGATTTGAACTAGCAAGTCCAAATTTTCCTTCCATATGAAATTTTTATCCAAATCAGAAATATTCACCGATTGATTCTATTAAATTTTGCTTAACAGATGGTGAAGACGGAAGCCCCACGTGACTTAAATCAAAAGACAACTAAGCTACCATTCAGTCGAACCTGGGCAACATCTGAAACTGCATTCCCTGGAACCTCCAGTCCAGATGTTCATTTTCTTCCAGAGAACATCTGGAAGACCCAAGATGAAATAGATTCACTTTATGAAAATCTACAGAGCATGGCTAAGGTATAGTATCCCCTCCAGTGCTTTGCAGTTCACAGAAATAGTCAAGTCCAAAGCAATGCAAAGTGAGGTTAAGTGCTGTGCTGGCTTCTGCTTTTCAGTTTAACAACGTGCCTCAATCCTGTGAAGTCCTGTGGGACTTCAAGGCTTGAGATTATCATTGAAGTTTTGGATCAAAATGCATTTTTTATATTGGCAAATTTCCCATTTACCTTCTAGTCTTTTTACTTTAGATGTAGAAGCGTGGATTCTTATGTGTAATCTTCTTCCCCCCCCCCGCATGTTTGCTTGATGCAGCTCCTAAATCTTTGGGCTGTCTTACCTGATACCAGAAAAAATAAACAACCGTAATCTGCATTCTCTATTTATTACTTTTCACTCCCACCTGCTGCAATCCAGCCCTAAAGACCAACAAAAACATGTTATATGGGACTTTTACATATTCCTGAGATTACTGAGGTAAATCTTCAGTCAGCGGCAGCAGCAAGCAGCACAGCAGCCTTGCTGCCTGTCAGGGGCTGAACACTCTCCGGCTGCTTCTCTTATGCTTTTAAACCACTGTTGCTCTGGGAAGAAGTATTGTGATCTTAAGGTAACATATTCTGTTCTCTTTCAGCACTGTCTGGCAAAACTACCAAGCTACCACCTGTGTATTGTAGTTCAAATGCAAGGATCTTTTTTTTTTCCTTCAAATGGCAAGGAGTTATTACAGCAATACTTAACTCTTCATCTGTTTTACAGGACAGAAAAAAGGCTCTGGAGGAGATGATTGGATATTACCGCTTCTGTAGCTCTTGCGAAGAATTTCAGTCATGGATGAAAGATAAAGAGAACATTTTCCGGACTCTTCAGCCTCAAGCAGACAACGTGGAGGTCATGCAGCAGAAATATCAGGTACTCTTTTTCCCTGCTCACAGATGACACCTTTTAAATCAGATTGACCTTGGGAGAATAGATAAAGTTGAGAAATTAATTTGAGAGTCTTTTCATTCATTTCAACTTATGAAGTCACGCATAGATCACATATTTCTTTCGTATAAACTATGCCAAGCTTATTGAAGCTGATGTAATTATGTCCCTTTAACTTCTCCTGTTGATGTGATATCCTGTAAAAATATCACGGTATAAAAGCACTCTTTTCGTGGTTTATCTTATGCCACTTGAAGAAAAATACCAGATGATGAAAAAATCCTGCAGTGCACTTGCATCCCAGTGGGGTGAGACATACGTGCATAGGCGTAGTGTGCGCACCAGGGGAGGTCAGGAGGGCTATAGGGGAACTGCATGCACAGGTGTGTATGGTGTCAGCAGACAGGTAAATGGAGAAGCCAGCTGTGAAAGTGGGAGATGAGTGGATATGAGAGATTATTGAGAATCGTGTCCATAGAAATGGAAAAACCTCAAGTTCTGCATTCTTGTATCTTTCCTGTTTTAGAGCTTTTTAATGGAACTGGCTGCAGGCAAAGGCCAGCTGGGAGATATTGAAAACTTAGCTGTTAAGTATGGAAAGATCAGTCCCAGCAAATATTCTGAGATCCAGATTTGGCTGGAAGAGATCAACAGAAGGTAAAGGTGCTACTGATAAAACAGAGGATTGTCTCATAGGGGCAATTGGAGAGATGACCTTTCACGCCCGATCTAGACTACGCTAAGAGAATACCCGCCTGATAATTTTTTTTACTCCCAGAATTGGCCTGAGGGGAGCTTTTTGCATGTGGCTGAGGTTTGCTGTGTTCAGGTGTGGCTGTTGCACCAAAGAGGGACTGGGGCAGGGGCTGCTCCCTGGGGCCCGGGATGGGCCTCGCAGCCGGGGCCTGTCCCACTGCCCCAGCCAGGGAGCAGGGCAGGCGGGGGGGCAGCCTGTAGTCTCCACAGGCCCGACTAGTCTGTGGGGAGGGGACAGGGCTGCGGCCCGGCTGGGAAACCCATTTTTGGTATGAGGCATGGGCCTGGGCCAGCCTGTCAGGGCGGAGGGAGGGCCAGCTGCTCCCTTTGGGATGGGGAGCCGGCATGGGCAGAGGGGCCTCAGCAAGCAGGGCCAGTCCCACAGGGAGGCGAGCAGGGCAGGCCTGGGATGGTAGCCAGGGCCAGAGGTGAGTCCCAATCCTCAGAGCTGCTTGGCAGCCTGTCCCCACTGTCAGCAGTGGGAAGGGGGCAGCCCTCAGCCACACTGGCTCTCGGCTGGCCCTGAGCCTGGTGTCATGTCTCCAGGACTGGGGGGTGCTTCTAGGCCCCGACACTGAGATATTTAAACTGCAGCAATTTGCGCCCGTGTGTGTTAAAGCACGACGTGAATCTATCCACAGGTAATGGATTCAGAGAGGTTCTGTCTGTATTGCACCGCAACAGCAGGTTACTTAAACATCAGGGTGAGGGTGCCCTTCACAAATACTGAAGGGAACATCAAACCCTGTTTGACTTCACCAAGTATATTTAGTACCTGTTGTTGTACGTACTCCTGGCACCATGCCACCCAGCTGGAACTGAGAGGCACAGCCAGGTCCTGATTTTGACCACTGTTGTGTATTGGCATCATGTCCAGTGCGTTTTGGTCACCTGAGCAGGGTCCCCGTGCTTGAGATGGCACTGAGGTGAACTTTGAGGTTGTGGGGAGTCCTAGTGTTCATCCCCTCAGCCCACTTAAGTCCTGATGAAATCTTTATACAAGACTTTTTCTGAATAGAAAAAGGATGTAGGTCATGTGTAAGGAAAGCTATAAACTGAATCTGCTCTCTAGGTGAAGACAAGTTTTGAGGTAGTGGCTGAGGCTACATGCAAGTAATCAGGTTATCTCTCTACAAGGTGGGAATGCATGGAAACTCTGAAGGAGGAGAAGGGCTCTGAGCTGATTGGAGTGGCTGATGTGAGGACATTTCTTCAGGACTGTCAGAGCATAGGAGTACTACTGCAAGACAAGATGGTCCAACTCTGGGATCTGGAACCAGGGAACTCACCTGCTGGGCTGGAGTCAGACAAGCGCAAACTGTCTACAGTTGAAAGAGAGGTCCTGGTGATAGAGAGGAAAATTGAATACTTGAGGAGTGTTGCAAAATCGTAAGGAACCTGCTCTTTGTTTCCATATTCTTTGCTAGTTCTCTAAGATCATGTTGTAAATTATGGCTATAAAGAGAATGAGCAGCTTGTGAAGTTTCTCTTGAAATTTCTCTTTCTAGCAACCTGAAGAATTGACTTGCCTGCTGGATTGAGATCATCTCTCTTGAGTATGGCTGGGTGATTGGGGAAGTGATTGCTTCCAGACCTCACTGTTGTAGGAGGATAAATACTCCAGGATTGTTTGTGGCTCTAACAAATTATCTATACTAATGGGAGTTACTTCCACATTTTGCACTAAGTATCATTTAGGTCCTGAAAGAGGGTAATCAGGGGAAGCAAGGATGAAGGAAGAAAGATAGCAGAGAATTGTGCACAGGAGTTTGAATTTGAAATATGAATTTAAAGTTTTTTACTTCTTTAAGTTTTCTGTACATTCACAATGGGAATGAATCATTGAACCACAACAGTGTTATCAGAGTCTTTCACAGGGATGCGCTTTCTGCAGTACATCATATTCACACCAATATCTCTTGCTAGTGTGGAGCATTTGTTGCCTTAGCTGACTTTCTTTTCAATGAAAGTGTAAATATCCAAATCCATTCCTTTTAAAGAGTATTGGTTCAAGCTCTAAAAGCCTGAAGTGTTCATCCAATTGAATGTATTTTATTTCCTCTTGTAGGATTAAAGACACCAACCCTGCAGAAAGCCAGGCCATCACTGAACAGGTGGAGAACATGGAAAGGCTTCTGGCAAAGCTCAAGCTGGAGACCCAAAAGAAGCGTGACATTCTGCAGCGGGCCCAAAATCAACAGTCCTTCCTGCAAGACAGCCGCAGGCTCCTGCTGTGGGCAGAAGGCATTCGGGAGAAAATGAGCAGTGAAGAAATGGGTGTGGACGTGGCTTCTGCAGAGCAATTGCTGAAGGAACATCAGGACCTGCTGAAAGAAATTAGGTCTCAGAAAGAAAGGTAGAGACTCTGATTCTGTCAGGGTGGGCAGAGTGGGGTGATATGACAACAGTACTGTGAAGATGAAACATGTCTATCATGTACATAAACTGTGTATGAAAGCGATGTCGAGAGTTTGTTCAAATGTTCTTGAAACTTTGTGTCAAAAGGAGACGGCAGAACATAAAATCCAGTTAGCTTTTGCATACTTATCCTGATGGCTGATGGAGGGGTAAGGAGGAGCTGTATGTTTGGAGTTGTATTCCACAAGCTCTCCTGACTCTTGGACGGTGCCATCTGCACTTTATTTCAGTTTCCTCAGTCCTTCCCTTCTCAGGCCTTATGCTTCCAGTTGCCATTGTCTTCAGTTCTGTTTCTGCACTGTTATGAAGTTCCAGAGTTGGCCCTCCTATCCCGTTTACACACAGAATCACACACAGAATCACTACAGTTGGAAAAGACCTGTAAGATCATGAAGTCCAACCATCAACCAACACTACCATGCCCATTAAACCATGTGCCACAATGCCACGTCCACACGTTCCTTGAACACCTCCAGTGATGGTGACTCCACCACCTCTCTGGGCAGCCTGTTCCAGTGTTTCACCACTCTCTCAGTGAAGAAATTTTTCCTAATATCCAGCCTGAAACTCCCCTTTTAATGGGAAAGCCTGCTTATATGGGCTTTCAATCCAAATGGGGAAATCTCACCTACTGCCTCCAGCATGTATCCCTGAGCAAACAACCAGCTGCACTTTGTAGTGCACAGCCATGACTAGCAGGAAAAGAGTGAAAGGGAGGGTGGGAAGTTTAATGTCTAGGCATTGCCAAGAGAGCAAAGAGCTGTCATGAAACAGAATTCATATTCCCTCATGCAGTGACGTCTCACTTTTCTTTTTGATTCTTGGAAGATTTGTGCAGCTGGAAGAGCTAGGGCGCAAAGTAATCCATGAACAACCCAGTAATGGCAGGACCGTAGATGTCCACCAGTCCATGGAGAGGCTTGCCAAGGAGAACAAAGAGCTGGAGAAAATGTGGGAACAGCGACGGAAAAAGCTGCAGGATGGCCTGGAATTGCAAAAGTTCAATAGGGAGGGAGACCGTATCAATGCAGCCCTCTCTGGCCATGAGGCCTTTCTCCGGGGGGATGACCTTGGGGTATGTACAGCAACTGATTTTGTTTTCTCCTACTTTGTCTCCCCATCCAGGGAGTAGCAACAATTTTCTTAATTAGATCAATTTCCTCATTCTTATGGTCATGGCATTTTAATACTTGGAAACTAGACTTTCAGGTTCTTATTACTGTTCTAATGTTCTTACTTATCTTAATGAGAACAAAGTTCATTGTCTCTCAAAAAAAAAAATTAAAAACAGTTGTGGTTTGTTGCTGTGTTTGTACATGTCAGATGGTTGATATACAATTGACTCAGTTTGTTGGCTAACCATTTAAAAAAAAGTTTCAGCTTGAACATAATATTTTTTTGGTGAAGTAAAAACCTGACTTCAAAAAAAAAAGCTTTTTCTTTTCATTGAATATTTTAAGAACATTAAAGCAAATGAAGGGAAAAAAAAATGCAGGCAATATTCACAAGATCAGTGGTATCTCACCATCTTTTGTGTTTTCAGCTGAAACTGAGACTTCGATACTTTGGGTCAACTAAGTGGAATAAAGTTTTACTTAGTTATGGCCTTTCATATTGCACATACCTAGATGTGCCAGAGTGCTGGCATAAATTCAGAATGCAGATTTTCTTAAAAGGTGAAAATGGAACCATAATGGAAACATAAAACAGAAGAACGAGATATGATATAAACATAAATACATGCTGCTTGTTTGTAGCCCTGAACATCCTTAGGCACATGCAAAATGTACACTATATCTCGTGCTTGAAAAAGAAGGGGGAAAATAAGGTGCAAAATTTCTTTCATTGCTACAGAAACAACATATGACCAAGAAAATAATGGATCAAATTTTCTTTTTTAAACACAGGACCACGTAGATGCTGTTCGAAGCCTGCTGAAGCAACATCAGGAATTTGAACAACTGCTGATGGCGCTGAAGAGACGAGTTGAAGCACTTAATGAAAATGGGGTGAACCTAATAGAGAGCAGGCACTTTGCATCTCACGTGTGAGTCCAAACTCCTTCCTTTTTTATTTAGCCTTAATAAACAATCCAGTGTGATTAAGGTGAGATGAAAAACTTTCTCTGAGCCAGCATTTAGTTGACCTCCAAGCTGTGATCTGCTGGATAAAGGGGGGAAAAAGGGATTTTTTCAAAAAAATGTAGACTTCCTGTGCTTTCAGGACAAATAAGCAAAATGCTTTAGGTTAAAAGTGGCATTGACAGAATGCTAGAAAAATTCGCCTTGTATCATAAATTATATATAGTATTAAAACTTCTTTAATGTAAACTCATTAAATGCCTACATAAAATCAACTTTCCTTCATTTATCGGCATCACATACTAGAATTAATATTTGCTGTTAAAAATTTACAGAAGACTTCACAAGGAAATAACTCATCAGGGCAGCTCCTTCATGTTTTTGTCAAAGCTGAACTGTCATCTGTAATTCCTTTACTGTGCTAGAGCCACTACGATCTAGTAAGGGGACCTCTGCATAAACAAGAATCAGGGTCAGAATGGAACTCTTGGGTCAAAAAGACCATGTTCTTGAGATCACAAGTGATAACGTCTTGAAAATTCCCTCTACAATTATATAAAACTGCTCTTAAAACCTGATTTCTTGCCAGCACTAGTACCATTAGAAGACCATTCCAGACCCTCATTGCATTTACATCACAGAGCAAATTACTAGCTAAAGTGGAATATTTGGGAAAGAGAAAGGTCTGGGTGATTTAGTGAAACATGTATGACTGCAATTCACTAATGTTACACAGCCATACAAAAGGAAAATCCAGAGCAGCTGGCAAGCAATAGCTGCTTTCCAGATGAGCCCAGCATGGTCATGGGACAGAGCCGTACATCCCTTCGTCCTGCCAACAGAGGTGTTGAACTAGATTCCATTTGTATCATAGTCATGACTACAGTGCAACCAAGGGGAACCAAAATGACTAGCACTGCATTGGACTTCCTGTTTTTCTTGGTAGTATTGAAGAGAGAATGGTCACTCTCCGGCGAAGGTGGGGGCGGCTGATACAAAGCAATGCCGAGAGAAAACAGAGGCTGTTGGATTCCCTACAGCTGCAGGTAAAAGGACTGATACTGCAGATTTGGTCAGGCACGTGTGAAGTAGTTTTACCCTTTGTCTTAATATGCGACAAATCTCAAACTGCTGAGCATTCCTACTGCAGCTCACTTCTCTTTGGCTATGAGACAGAGAATTTCACTTTCCAGGCAGCAGCTGATGTGTTGGTGATAAATCTTACAAAGCCATAACCAGAGCAAAATACCAAAACAAAAATGGAGATATTGAATGAAAAATGTCAACAGAATATTTTGTCTACTGGATAAGTTTATTCTGCTCATTACTTATTATTGTTCTGGGCCTTAATAATTTGGCACAGTTACTTACAGTAGCTGTACTTTTGGCAGCAAATTTAGCTTCCAGTGCTGAGGTCCAAAGTTATACTGGAGGATTGGACCACTTATGGTTAAAATAAAAAATAGTCTATCAAAAATGCAAACCTTCACTGACAATTAAAGGCAACAGATTAGTAAATGTGGTAAAAAAGGGACCATGAGATATTACTCTGAGGGCTTAAAAACTCACCAATGGTTCAACATCATACCTTTTCAGTTAAGAGTGTTGATTATGTAGAACAACTTTTATATGAAAATATATCACATTTCCTAACTGTTAGGAAAAAAAAAAAATCAGGGTTTGATCCTAACAGCAAGGATGCACTGCAAGCCCACACAGAATCAGAAGTTAAATCAATTTAATCCTGTGTGTTTCTGTAAGGAGTTTAATCGTGATGCTGCTGAGCTTTTGATATGGATGGAAGAGAAGTACAAGATTGCATCAGATGAATCCTATCGTGATCCAACAAATGTTCTACGCAAACTGAAGTGGCATGAGGCTGCTGAGAAGGAGATGATGGCTAATGAGGAGCACTTTGCAACACTGATAAAGGTGAAAGCAGTTTTGGAGCTAAGTCTTCCATCTTGTCCCAAACTTCATAGATGCTGATCTGCTCAAAAAAATGATGTGCTATGTTTCTCCAGAAAGGAAATCAACTGATTCGAGACAACCATTATGCTGCAGTTTCTATCCAGGAGAAGATGTCAGAGCTTCAAAGGAAGTGGAAGGAATTGTATGGCAAGATGATAGAGCGAGGTGACAAGCTGAGACAAGCTGGGCAGCAAGAACAGCTCATGGAACTGCTCCAGGTCAGGAGGTGATGGGGAACAGCGGGGAGGAATGGCCTAGGAGCCTGGTTCCTCTGTTGTGTGGTCCTCACAAAAAAGAACAGAACATCATCCACATAAAAGCGTATTTTAAGGTGTCCCTTTTGTCTACTGTCTCGGGAGATAAAACCCAATATAACGCTGACCAAGCTCACTCCAAAGGTATGAGCAAGATGATGGTGCCAGCACAGCACCAAGACAAAAAGCTGTTGAACTCAGGCTCAGCACTGCATCTGTGTGACCATCCCATACTGGGAAAACAATCAAAATTCTCTGCATGGGTCAATGCTGTGCAAACATAACTGCTTGCTTGGAGTCCGTTTGGGGGTTGGAGGCATGGCACTGTATTAGGTACATTGTTATCCAGGCAAATTGTATAAGAGGAACAATGTGCTATGAAGCTGTTTCGATACCAGTATGTTATGGAACTGCTGTGGTGTTATAGCTACAATCTGAAGCCTTTGAAGGTTGGTTGATTGTTTTGTATTATGTCACTGAAGATAGTTCAAAGAGACTGTTTCTAATAATGTGCTTTAGTGTCTCAGAGAGAAGAGGACTCCAAAATAGTGTACAAAACAAAATATTCCCAGGACATGCCTCTTAGAGACACCTGGTCATCATGTTACCAAGAAAGGACATACGGATTTAAAAATTGTGTCTAGGAAGCTGTCATGGGAGGGGCTGAGTGAAAGAAAATTATATTCAAAGTTCAGTACAAGTGTGCCGTAATCTTTTCCTGGCAGGATGCCAAAAAGAAGATAGAGAAAATTGAGAAAGTTCTTCAGGAATCTGAGACAGGCCATGATTTGCGCTCCAGCCGTGATCTACTCAAGCAGCACAGACAGCTGGAAAATGAGACACGTGAGCTGGCAGAGAAAATGAACTCTATTGTATCTCATGCAAGGAAAATGGCCACCAATCACTTTGACTCCCAGAGGATTCTGGATGAAACACAGAAATATCTGAAAAGGTGAGGTCTCACTCTCTTTTTGTCTCCACCCCTTATGAAAAACAGCATTTTTTGTTCTGCCTTCTAGAAAATGTCTTTCAGTTGATTAGGTTTAACCCATATTCAGGAACGATTTCTCTTCTCAGTTGTACAACAAATGTGCTTTGTTCTGCACCTACACAGCTGCCTGTTGGCCCACTCAGCTCTTATTACTCGACCTTGCTCCTTGCCTGCTGCACTCCTCCTGTAGTCCTTTGCTTATCCATAGGTCATCCACTGCTTTCTAAGAGATGCAGTGATCCAGCATTCAACAGTGACTAACTAGTTCCTTAAAACATCACAGGACAAGCCTAGGACTTCAAAAGTGTAAATCACTTTTCCTCTGTTTACGTTTAGTGTTATCATATAAGTCTACTTGCCAAAAGTAGCCTTCTGGAGAAGGGATTCTTGTATGTGCAGCCAGCACTAACCATTGAAATTGAATTGCAAAGAAGTGTTCAGTGTTTTCTAATCTTCACAGTGGTATCATAGCCTAATTCCCTTGGCAGAATTGGGATAAAGCTTTGTTTTAACATATATTTAATGGATGACCCCTAGGTTTGAGTCTTTGCAAGCACCTCTTGATGAGAGGCGTAAGTTGCTGGAAGCTGCAGTGGATCTGTATGAGTTCTACCATTATCATGACATGGAACTGAACTGGATTAATGAGCGATTGCCTATTGCCCTTTCTACCAACTGTGGGAAGTCCTTGGATGTGGCTCAAAGCCTGTTGCAAAAACACAAGGTAACTCATTTAATCAAGTGTATTATAGCATGTTGGCACACTGCATTTCACCTCAGCCTTCAAACCAGCACCTGCACAGTTCTCCTTTACCTTCAGGAAGGCTGTTGCAAGCAAAATGTATTGCTACACTTTTGATGAGTACATTCACTGATTCCAGCACTAGCCCAGCTAAAATGGTTCCAGTGGATTGAGACAAGTCAGCAATGTGGTGATGACTGTCAGAGCAAACATGAAATTCCTGTGGGAACTGCAAAATTTGCCATATTTTGCAGTAGTATTATTCTGAGAAATTTTGTAGCTCTTCCCATTAAAAGTGGATAAAAAGCTAGCATACCTCACACTAAATAAAAAGAACGAGGTTTTTGCTTTGTGGGTTGATCTGGGTTGAATATTTTGACTTCATTATACGTGCAGTCTTGAGGCATGTGAATGCTAGATTCCCTGGGAGAGCATGTAAGAGCCACCTTACAGACTCTTATCTCCTCCCTCAATGGCAGCACCAAGTGCAGAGCATTATACAAGCGAGACTGGGACCAGTGGCTGAGGCTGCAGCTGTTGTAGAAACAGAGAGTCTTTGTGTCCTCTGGCTAAACTCTGCCCAACGCCACCCACTGCCAGTTTTGCTTAGGACTAGGAGGACATAGAATTTCTTTGTCCTCACATACCCTTCCTTTATTCATATTTTTTTCTTTTTTCTCATTCCCAGGAACTGCAGGCAGAAGTGAACGCCCACAAACAGCAAGTCCAGCGGGTCCTGGATAAAGGAAAGACAATGGTTGTAGGCCAGCACCCATCCGCTCAGAAAATAAGTGAGAAATGCCAGGAGCTTGTGACTGCCTGGCAGGGCTTGGAGAAGGCCTGTGAGGAAAGGATGAAGCAGCTGCAGCACTCAGTTGGCTTCCAGGAGGTACAAATTACAGCAAAGTGCTTGCACAGTAGCTTCTTCAGACAAAAATGAGGACCAAAGGTTTAAAGTGAATAACAAAACAGCTTTGCTGGGACTGGTGCTCACTTCAGTTGCTTAAGGCCAGACTCGTGGGAATGGAGGGCTGGGTTGCATAGCTGAATGCAGCCCCCAGTCTAAAGCTGCTGCTCTAGAGGTTTGCCTTGGACTCTGTACCCATCCCTTATGGTTGTGTGTAGAACACACATTTCTCCTAGCAGTAGCTCCTTTCTCAATATCTTTATACAGCCTCAGGCTTTGACTTAAGTAATGCAATGGATCCTGAACTGGCCCTTCATACTGGAGAATTATGACAGGGAAATCAGAAAAGAAAGGATCACAGAATCACAGAATCAGTACCGTTGGAAAAGACCTGTAAGATCATCGAGTCCAACCTGATCTCTTGTGCCATCCATTCTTTGCCTGAACAAAATGATACTGAGAAACTGATAACACTCCTTCACTCTCAGAGAGAGTTAGGACTTTTGGCCCTATTATTTTTAACAGGATACAGGCCTTTATGTTTAGCCTGTTTAAAAAAAAGAATTGCACGCAAATCTTTATCTCGATAATCCAAATCTTCTATCATCAGTGGATCATGTAGGAGTGCAGTTATTCAGATAATACATGCAGGTTTTTAGCATAAACAGCATTTGTACAGAGTTCACAGGCCCACCTAAAGTATGTTCTCTGGGGAATTTGATCATCTGGCTCTTATTTCCTCCATCTATAAAAACAGCTGTCCATACTATAGGCTTTATGAAGCCTGATTTTTGTAGCTAATTTGAACTTCTCAGGAAGGGAATGAGAAATATCACAGTCATATTATACAGATAGCCCCTACCCTTAGCGAATAAGGTAAAGAAAGAGTCATGTAAGGATAGTGATGTGAAGAAAGAACCGTGAGACAACTTGAAACTTACTGCCAGAGCTTTGATGCCTGGAGAAGACCTTAGTTATCCTGCACTGACATCTCCCACCTGTGGCCTCCTTCATCTTCATATGATTTGACAGAACAGTGTGGAATAGTAGTTCTTGGGATTAAATATTCTTTATTTGTTATTTAATAAAACATCACAGTAAACCTTAGAGTGCACACTCCATTTAGAATTTTTTAGGTCAAAAAAATGACCTGAGCATTTTGAAAGTTGAGGTAGAAACTAATTCGCTTTCCCTTTGATAGTTTTTAATGAATACTTCAGACCTGGAGGCTTGGATAGCAGAAAAACATCCACTTGTGACAAGCACGGACTATGGTAAGGATGAAGATGGAACACGGAAACTCCTCAAGAAACATAAGGTATTTCTCTGCTTAAATTCTGTACAATGGCCTTATCTTCTGGTCTGTCTGTGGCTGTAAAATTTTCTGTCTCTTTGGTACTTAAGAGTCCAGCCATCTACAAGTTGTTTTGTATTGATGTACATGCAAATCGACTGATAGAAGAGATCAATGCAGCTTACTAATATAGTTGTAAAAAATGTAGTTTGGGGAGAAAGGAGAATTGTGAATATTCTCATCTTATTTTTCTGAGGCCAAAACTGGCTATGATCTGATATCTGCTTTTCAGTCTCAACAGATGCATGCAGAAGCCTTATTTTTTTTCCTAGAATCAAAGACATAGACAGAATATTATTCCAGGAATACTTTTCTCTGACTAATAATGCATCAGGAATTTCTAATTGTCTTTATTCACCTAATTTGTTTGAATTTATGTACACTTTTTTCCAAAAAATTTTTTACCAAAAAATGTGCTAGAAAATTATCTAAAATTGATCAAGTCTTGGAAACGTCACATGCTTCCAGAAAGATTTTTCCCTCTTTTAATGTCTCAATGACTACACCATAGGCTGGTGCAAAAGTTCAAAACAGTGGATATCTTGGACAACTGGCTCTCAATTCACTCTTTTCTCTGCCAGGCACTGGAGCATGAGATTGCCATTTACCAAAATTTGGTGAAGGAACTGAGTGAAAGTGCCCAAACTCTTCCTCTTGTGGGCTCCATCCAGTATGTTGAGGTCGATGCACCAAAGGAACAAGTTCATTCAAGACTCCAGGAGTTGCAGGAACTAGCAGCAGCAAGGTATAAACTAGAACTGCCCCTTGGATCCCAGGTTTGATTCAAAGCCTGCTGAAGTCAATAAAGGATATCTCCAGTTACCTCACTGGAATTTAGATCATATCCATTATCTCACAGAATCACAGAATCACTAAGGTTGGAAAAGACCTGTAAGATCATCAAGTCCAACCATCAACTAATACCACCATGCCCATTAAACCATGTCCCACAATGCCTCGTCCACACATTCCTTAATGCCTCTTTTTTCAATGGTATTTAGGAACTTGCTTGTTTCTATATTAGAATTCTGTACACCTATGAGCTTTTCATTATTGCTAAGTAAGAATTCTATGTTTTATTCAGGCAGTTTTCCTACATACTAAGGATTTGAAGCCCCCAAATTTCCTCTTTACCCTTCATCATCCTCCTGTAAAGTGACTTCAGATGCCAGATTCTGACTTGCCTTTGTGGTATTTGGAATCTGTTATCAATAGGAAAAAAAATGTTTTTAAAAGGTTTCCTTAATGTTGCTTGAAAATTACTTAATTCATTACATAGCAGAAGGGAGACAATTACAGTTACACTTTTTTTTATGCTGAGTGGCTGTGCTAGTGTAGGAAGGGTTTTATTCTTGAATGAGTCATTCACTTTTAATTTCATTTCCTTTCTGTTATTGTTACAGTAAGATGTTTACAACAGGACAGTTTGCTTGTACACAGGGTTTTAAACACTCCTGGTTTCTTGTCAGGAAGGAACAAATGTCTGAACAGTTTAGGTTTTTCCTCCACAATTCACTCAGAAAAGGAATGGGGCTCTGCAAGTAGAATAACCAATAAATGAGTCTGAATACTAGAATAATTAAGCCTAGAGAAAATGCTGATATTTTACCTTTTGTTTTTATTCTTGTTTACAGTTTAAAAAGTAAAAGCATCAATAGAAAATCCTGTGAATGAAAAGTTCAGAAAAAGAAATACTCAATGTAGTAATATCGAAAAGTTTGTGTGTGTTGAACACAGAAATGTTTTGTGTTCATTCATGCTTAATATTAACCTGGGTCTCATGGTGCCTCATTGGTGCTCTGTTTTGTACCTCTGATCTGCATTCTGTGCGGGCTGGACTATCTCAGCAGGCTACATCTCTTGTGATGAGCATTTGTGATTCAAACAGGAAAGCCAGGTTCATCTTTCCTGGAATATTCGCACAATGGCCAGGCAGTGTTAGCAGATGGAAAATTGGTATTTTGTTTACTGTGGAAGGCCTGTAGCATGTCAGGCTATATTATATGATACTCTAGACAATCAGAAATATGCAGCAGGTTGCAGCAATTTTGCTTAACAGGCAATACGAACAGAACTGTACAAAATGGTTTTCATAGCACTTGCCTTCCTGGTGCACCATCCTCAGTTAGAAAGATTTCCTTCTCATTTTCTTAAGTACTACAACTATCTTTAGAAAGACAGATCAGGACAGATCTTGAAAATATGAAGTGTATTCTCATAGGAAGGAAAAAACAAAAACAAAACAACAAAAAACCCCACAAACCAAAACCAGAGAGAGAGCTCAGCTAGGCACAGTGCTTTTCTGGGAAACTCAGCCAGTGAGTCTGACCTGGCTGACAGCTGTTATCCTACAAAGGTAATTTCCAATCTTGAGGAATAAAGTCAGCTCTTTCATTAAAGAGAATGAGTCTTGATGGTGAGAGCTTTGGGGGATTAATAGGAAGAAGGTTGCTGATTGCCCTCCTCTTATATTCCTTTGGTCTAATTGTATTGTCTTGTCTCCTTCCCCCAACAGAGGGAAGAAGCTGGATGAGACTCTTCTCTTGCATGAGTTTCTACGAGAATATGAAGATCTGCAAGACTGGATCACTCAGCAGAAACAAACAGCCAGCTCTGAAGACTATGGAAATAGTTATGAACATGTCTTGGTGAGTTTTTTGAGTAACAGGTCGAAACTCAACCAAACTGTATGTAGTTAGACTGTAAAAAGATTCTAAGGTTGCCCTTGAAAACTTGTAAGACAAAGTAAGAAATAGTAGAAATAACTGGGAGACAGGAAGAGAAAAGGGTGAAGAGTGGGTGGGAAGGATTGTCTCATTATGACAGGCAGGGAGCATTGCCAAACACTTACATCCTGTTACCACAGGGGCTGAGCTGCGTGCAACAACTGCATGCTAAAATGTCTATGCCTTCAGAGAGCAACTCCTTTCTACTTTTAATAACCAGATATTTCAGTGTGGTGTCCTTTAAGGATTTTTTTCATCACAAATGCTGATGTATAGACATCTATAGTTATAGTATACCTCTTCACATGGCACAGAAACTAATCTAATGTCAGCCCGTTAGAAATCAATAGCCATTCAGAATCCTCATTTTTATAATTTATTTCAAAATATCTTGTGTCCTAAATCTTAAAATTGGACTACATTATTCAGTTATAGTACTGAATAAACATTTGCATTCATGAAGTGAAAACATATCATTTAATAATTGAAATTCATTTTACATTGAATGTTTGTTTCTATCCCCAGTAATAATGTTTCTGCCTCCCATCTGCGTCACAAACCTCATGTTTTGCTAATAGTTTGTAGCTCCTCATGGTCTTTGGAGGTAAAATCCAGTCATTCTCTGCAGTTTCTCCATCTCCAAATATGATCAGCTTATTACCTGTCTTTTGGCTGTGCTCTTGATAGTTGAGCAGGTATGTTTGGGAAAAGTGAGCACTCAAAATGCCTCTTTGTTATTGTTGTTTCTCCTTCAAAAGCAACTTTGTGCCAAATATGACACGTTCCGACACCAGTTAGAAGCAGCTGGGAAAAGACTTGTGGCTTGCCAGCATCTGGCAGAAAACTTGCTGAGCTGTGGGCATTCTGAGTCCCGGGAAATTCGGCAGAAGCAGAAAGAGCTAAGGTAGGAGACTTCTGTTAGCTCTATAATGATTTGTCCTTCCAATTCACTCTCAAGGAGGAGGAGGAAGTGAGAAGGAATTAGAAAAGGATAGGGCATGTCCTCCCAATTCTCTAATTACAAAATATGTGGTTTGCTCACTGATACAGAGCTGCTGCCATGCCTCCTATAAAAATAGACTCTTATAATGTATACCTTATGTACTTGCTGATTTGGCTTCTTGTAAATTGCATCAGAGGTGCTTTCCAAGAAAGGGATGAGTGAACTTCCTTTGCCCTTTGAAACAGGATCACCTAACTGAAAGGCTAGTTTAGTTGCTTCTTTATTGTTTCTGATTTTCAAGTTTGAATCCTTATGTCTGGCATCAGTCCAAACTGGCACAAAAGAGAAACATGAAGGAATGGTAGGGTCTTACTCAGTCCTCCAAGTCCTGCATGTAAAACCTGAAAAGCATATTGGCCCTTATATAGGACCATCTATTTAAGTGCCTGGAGCAGACAGGAGCACATGGACAAAGTAGGGTGAGAGACATGCTGCCCCTCAGAGATTCACTCCAGCAGAGTTTAATGGCAGGAATGAAAAACAAAATAAGAGGTCTTGTCTTCAGTCTTTCTTCAGACTGTTAATCTCCTTTACTCCTACTTTGAATGTTTTACATGGTTCTTTTCCCCATCCTTCCTTGTAGGAACTCCTGGGAGGAGCTGTTGGAAATTACCAGGTTACGAGGTGAGCGGCTGAGAGATGCTGAGGCAATTCACAAGTGTTACCAAGATCTGACAGATGCTCTGGCCCATATTGAGGTAAAAAATAATGGGAAAGTCTCATATAATGAGAACTTCATTTCAGCTTAATTTGTGGAGTATTCTTATGATTCTCAGCATGCTTACTTCTAAAAAAATCTCAGTGAGAAACCTGTGTAATTACTCAAAGTGTTAAAAAAAAAAAATCCTGGGTAATCCTTAGACGCCTGACCGGTCACCTTATGAGAACCATTGGTGAAACCAGGTGCAGCTAGAGTTACTGATCTGTGGAATAAGCCTAGAAGACCAGGGCTTGAACTAAGTTGTCTCACGGTCCAATGCATATAGTAAGTTTGCAGTCATCAGGCCTGACTAAGAAACTCTTTACTGCCTCACTGTGGTTCTTTGTACACCATTGTAGCTTTATGTGCTGAAGAAACTAGTGTTTTGCACGGAAGTAGAAAGTGACAAAGCTTTCTCTGATTTCTTCCTTCTAGGAGAAGTCCACAAGTATTCCAGATGATATTGCTAAGGACATGAGAGGTGTGCAAACCCAGCTCCGGAACCATGTAGCCCTGGAGCATGAGCTCTCTGGGAATGAGCAACAGGTAGTGAAATTCATTTGTGGTCTTTAATGTGTAGCCAAAATTCAAGTTTCTAAGGCAATCATGGTAATAATTTGGTATTGTGAACCGAATTATTACAGGCTTTCTGTGAGAGTCTGGAAATCTCTAAGGATCTTCCTTAGTCTTCTGCTTTTTTAATGTGTTCAATGTTTGATGGTAATGATAAAGTAGGTCATTTAAAACCTTACAAATAAGGGACATCATATAATGAGAACTGACTGTTGAACTGATTCACAGGGATATTTTTGAGCACTGTTTGAAATGTAGGATTATGCCAGGCTTTATGATGTGTTTACCGCCTTCTTCAAAGTGTTCCAGGTGATTACAAGGAAAAATCCAGAATCTGTTCTATGTGCAGAGAAACTGAATATTCATTGAAGACAAAATGCATTGATTAACTATAGAGTATTACAGAAGGAAGGATAGGGCAGCAGTCTGGAATTTTCAACAAGTTTAGAGCGGTAGGAATTGGACTATGAGAAAGAAGGATAGATAGGGCTCATTATACAAAGTTGTGAAAAGTTTCAGCTTGTGAGAACAGCTGTTGTTTAGAAAGCTTCCTTGTATGTAGGAGATTTGCTTAGGTTCAACTAGACCAATAAAACTAGTATGAGTTTTCTCTTCATCCCTTTGTTTAGTAAATGTAATGGTATAGTTAACACAGCATGTGTTATATTGACATTACTGAAGTAGTTATCCCAGCATCACTTATCAGTGGCCTCATATCTTGGCCTTGTGGCAGATAACACTAGAATTGATCCCACCAGCTGCTTGTTACTTTTAAAAGTAAAAGAGCATGAGATATGCATGAAGAGAATGTAGTCACAGTTAATCTATATGGTCACTGGGGAAAACAAGGCATGGTTAGCTATTACTTGCATTACTCATGTAATAAATGGTATAGTAAAAAGGAGAAACAAAATTTGCCTGCCTATTAGAATAAATACTGTTGTGATGAGCCTTAGCAAACACTGGATGTCACTGTTATTCCATAGAACTGAAATTAGGGAAGCTTTTGTTTAGCATGAGAAAAGTTAGGTCAGAAAATGTTGCTTGAATTGTAGTTTCATGTACAGTTAACATAGCCCTTATCAAAACTTTTCTGGTATTAGCCGGATCTCTATGACTCTCTCCTTCCTACCCTCTTCTTTTGTCCCTGTGTATAGCTGCAGGAGCTGATCCACTCTGCAGATCATGTGCTGACCCATTGCTCAAAGAAGCAGGTGGAAGATCTGAAAACAAAGCAGCAGGCAATAGTGACCAACTGGAAGGCCCTGAAGTCTAAAGTGGAACTGCGCAAGAAACTTCTGGAACAAGCATACAAGCTTTACCAGTTTCAGGCACATGTAAGTGCTTCTGCCTTCTGTCCATTGGCACACAAGGGAAAGCTGCCTTCAATGTGTGTGAATCATAGGTGTATTTCCAAGCTGCAAAGGTTGATGTAAAAGACTGCAGGTGCTATCTGTTTTATTAATCGAGTATTTAAGTGCTTGTAGCTATTTAGAAAGGTGTTAGAGGATGAGGATCTTTTACCTTCTGTAGCAAGTGAAGCTTGTATCCAACTGTGTATGGGATAATTGATAGTTGTCAGAAACGGTCATCACAGGAGTAGCAGTAGTCTTTTCAAAGACAGCAGTTCCCACTGAGTAACAGTGATAAAAATAGATATTAGACTACCATTTATAATGGCTAAAAGTTTGTTCTTGGGCATGCAATAACCCTCAGTTAACTTACTTGACACAGTGACATGTATACATCAGCATATCATCATCTGCAATGCACAGTAGTTTTCTCGACGAAGAATTCAGCCACTGAGCTATGATTTACCACAGAATACTTTGCGAATGTCAGTAGTCTCAGTGAAGGCACTTGACCTACACCACTGCAAATTAGAGTATTATTGCTGCAAATACAGCATTAGCAGGTGCTAAAACAGCAAGGGTGCCCGCTTTTATCACGAAGGAAGTTGCTAATGTAGATTTCTAGAATACCTTTACATTCTTCACATTCTTGAACTGTTCAAGGTGTAACTTCAGTGTCAGTTAGATACCTCTGGTAGTTCACATTCTTTTTCCATGTTTGCTGGGAAGCAGAAAGTATCCAGGGTGTGCTCATCTGGAAAAAACCTTCCCACATGTTTGTCTTAAGGTTGTGAGCTGGGATCAAGGCCACAATAGAGTGTACATGATGCTTTTGTGGTAGCATGAGAGGCTTCTGCACATTACACTAATGCAATTTAAGTCTCTTAAAAGTGTTCAAACCAGCATTACCTGGCATATTTAATCCAAAAATATATTGTATAGTTAAAGATAAGGGATGTTTATGGCACTTTGGTTTTTTGACGTTTTGATTGGTTTGTTTTTTAACTGTTAAGGACCCATTATCTTGTGCAGAACTGTTGATGGCGAAATAAAATGACTTAGAATTTGACTTAGGGAAAAGTAGAGTGGCTCTACTGGTGTAGGTGAAAGGTTCATTTGTCCACTGTCTTTCTGACAGTGATCTAGTGATGATGGTAAGAAGAAGGTAAACTTCTAGTATGTATTCTTCTAACATAGATTCTGGAAGTCTTCAGCCTGAGGGAATCTTCATCAGGAGATGGTTCTTGATGGATTTATCCATTAAAACATAGTCATTCAGAGTTCACTTAGTTATTGATTTGTTTCATAACATGTCATAAATTTAGTTATTGACTTCAGATAGAAAATATCCTGTTGGTGGGGATGCTTCTTTCTTTTTATTGCTGGAACCATACAAAATACCTTTTGTTTGAATTTCGTCTGAAATCTGTGATGCATCCTGTGATCTGAATGGCAAAACTATAGCCCATTTCTTACTCTGGCAGTCTGTCCTTTCATCTGCGTTAGTAAATTTACGAGCAAAGAACACCTTAATAATATATAAACCTGTCAGTGCTTAATAGAGAGGGCTACACAGTCATTAAGGTGCTTTCTTAACTTCATAAAACAAAATTACAAAGCCAGGTGACTGTATTCTCAGTGACATGCCTAGATGGGATTATGCCTCAGGCATCTTCCTGTTTCTTTGATGTCAGTCTGCTGGCAAGAAGTATTCCTGAGCCTCTCAATTTTCACCTCCTTTCCTGACAATAATTCCTGAAGAAGTGAAAAGCTCGTTCCGCAAATTCAATAAGCTCGTCTTTCTGCCCAGATGGGACAAGGGTTATACAGCCATGTCTAATGACTGTAAGAATCTCAGTAGCTTTAGGGTAGGTTAGAGCAGCTTTGCTGCAGAACATTCCCCAAATTGCTGAGCGCAGAGAGGCAACTTTGCTCTGTTTCCTCTTTCAGCCATGCCAAGAGAGCCACAAACTTAATGTTATTAGTCACAGCTGTTCAGTGTACTTTTTTCATTAGTATTGTTCATATGCAGTCCATGGGGCTTTTTAATTATGAAATTGCGCACAGATTAAGAAGTGCAACAAAAACAAATCAGCCTTTCCATGAAATGAGAATTCTGCACAATCATCTACAGTATCTCCTTGCATCAAGTATGACTTTAGTCTGATGAAATAGCAGAGCTGGCCCTAACTGACAGCACACAGTAACAGCAGAGGGCTCCAAATCTTCCAAGAAACTCTGTCAAGGAAGAGGTATTTAGACATAGACTCAAAAGTATTTCTGAATTATTTGAGGTTCTTGTTTTGAAGTTTGTACTAGTATCTGCATGGTCTCAGTCAGGCGCTGCTTAGGAGTTTCCTGCAGACTGATGCCTAGTCTATCTGTAAATGTTGCTGGCAGTGGCAGTCCAATAACCTCTTGTTGGCTCTTGACTTGTTCCATTGCATTAAATATCCTGAGATTCATGGATTTTTTCCTAATTCATAGCTTAAAATCACAGGGAGTCTTAGACATTTGCAGTGCCAAGTGCAATGTCAGTGTCTACAGTGACATCCAGCTGTGTGTGAATTAGTTCTGCAAATCAAAATTATGCCAACATGTATGCACTACATGGGCCCTTTTAAAAGGACCACAGTCTTTTTAAAGAGTCATTTAGTAGCTGTGTTCACTGGCTTTAAGAAAAGAGTATCTTGGCTTTAAAGCCTAAACTCTTAGGACCCCAAATTGGCCATTTTCAACTTTGTGGTGCTTTTCTGAAAATATTTTTTCTTGACTGGATGGTTCACAAAGCAGCATTGAGCTGTACAATATTTTGATGATGGGGATAAAAATCCATGGGTAAAATGAAACAGGCAAAAAGCTATTTCCATTACATAGTTTCCTTTAGCGGAAAAGCCAGCAACCATTCACAAGAGAAAATTTTCAGTTCTCTGCAGTAAAAGAGCATTTTTCTTCTTACTATATGTAACAGTCTTTTAAAATACACTTAAAAACTAAGAGACCATTTACCACCTCAGAATTGAATCAACTAATCCAAACACAATTAAACTACAACAAAACTTAATTAATCATCCCATATAATCCCCAGTACAGTCCCTTGCAGTCCTATTTTTTACCAACTGAAACATAAGAGCACAACACCTATTACAGATTCAAATGAGATGCCTAAAGGAAGTGGACTGGTGAAGGTGCAGTTTTAAGTGCAGAGAAAGATACACAGAAAATGTCAAATTATTTTTACTCGCACAAGTTTCTTCAGTCACAATCAGAAAATAATTCTGAGATTTAAGAATTTTCTTGCTCATAATTGCCTTAGCTGAATGCTTCAGACATATTAAGATATTGTAAATACCTTTATCAGTTCATCAGATTTTGAAAGTAAACTAACATTACATCCTTGTTCCTTCCAGAATTGTGTTTCTATGCCAATCTCAGTCATATAGTTCCACAAACCAGGAGCTGAATCTGCATACCTGATATGCTTAAGCAATTTTTTCTGACCTGTGATTTGCTTTTTTTCCACCTCTATTAGCATAAGCTCATTTATTTTTCACCTGAAAATTCTCACTCTCATTTTAGAATATGTGCACAACTTAAGTTTTTAATAGACTTGTATTAGCCAAAGCTAAGTCAGAGAAAAATAGGGTGATACCATGTTATCCTCTGTGAAGGAATAACACCAGAAAACACTTAAGGAATGATGGACTAAAGGGCAATAAATTATATCATGTTGTCATTGATGTGATATGACACAGTTTGATTATGATTATGATATTACAAAACATGTATGATTTAACACAGTATGTAGAAATTCCTGCAGTTATGTTATCCACCCTTGTTAAAATTCACAGAAGTACTCTAAGCCCTAATGAAATATTTTCTTTCTTATATGTGATTTTATTACCTATTACTCACTTAAAGTTGAACGGTCAGCCTATGATTTTCCTGTCTGATAACCCAAGCTTGAGCTCTAACTTCAACTTTCACATTTTCTTGGGTTTCAGGTGTGGGACTATTTCTCATGGACAGCAGAAATAATAAGGGAAATGAGAGCCAAGGAGACTATTCGGGACATATCTACTAGCAGCCTGAGACTTACCCAGCATCAACAACTACTGGCAGAGATTGAAGCACGAGAAGAGAAGTATAATCATGTTGTACAGCTAGGACAGTCACTCTTGCAAGATGAGGAAATAGGATCAAAAGAGGTAATTGAAACTCATTTGAGTTCAGTCACACACATGCAGCTACTCAACACCAGTGTAACTATCATTCTACACTATATCATGCTGTAAACATGCAAATGCGTGTGTACATTCACACATATCCATTATGCACGATCTACATTTGCCTCAGTGCGTTACCTAGCTTGAGCACAAAAACATCTGTTCCATTTCCTACCTCAGCAGTAGATGGGTGTTGGCATTTCCTGAGGGTCCGCTGCAGCAAAGCTGGGCTTATTTGAGAAGTTTGGTATGTTCTGAGCAATGGAGATAATTCTACCCACTTCCCAAACTGGCTTTTCACACAAATACTATGCTTCACATTACAGTGGTATACCCATACCAGACCAGGCTGGACAAAAACCTGTCAACCAAAGAATGAAACCACTCAAACATATGAGAAAGTTTAAAGATTAATTAAAACATTTTCTGGAGCAATGAATTATGCTAGTATATTTAACTCCCTGGAAATGAAAGATGGAAATCAAATTGTCAGTTTACTCAAGACATATAGCTTCTAAGATTCTCACAGCATTATTTCTTTTCCAGTACCTACTAGTTTACTTCTCCCCTGATAATTCATTACCATGTCTCTTGAATATCTTCAGAAAACTGTAGAGTTCATGTAAATTACTGTCCCATCTGACCAAGCTATTTCCTGAACATTTGTTGAATATTGCAATGTATTACTATAGTAAACTAGAAATCTTCCTGCCTGTAAAGTACTTTGCCTGTAGAAAAATGTAGGAAAAAATCATTTATAGAAGGCCTGTGGATATACAGAGTTTGGAAGCTGAAATTACATGAAGTCTAACATTGAGGCATGTATTCACTGATTAGGAGAATATGCTGTGTTTATAACTTCTTTAAATATCTGTCCTATCCCAATTTGAAGTGCTATAATTCACCGTTATGACTAAAGATAATGGAGAATTAGGATTTGATTTTAGAAGGTACACTTGAGAAACAGTTACCTACCTTTGCTCTTGGCTTGGACTGCTATATATGCTGTAAGAAGCGCTCCTCCATTCCTGAAATGAGGCACCTCTGATTATCTCTCTGCCCAAATATAAGTGCTAGAACTTTTTTTACTTTTTTCTGTTTGATAATTTTGTTGCAATTTAAGGGGCTTATCCACCACTCCATTTAATCCTTTCTCTTTCCACCTTACCCTGGTCCCTGGGGTATAAAGACCAACATGAGTTTTTTATTGGAAATTGTGTTCAGATTCAGCAGAAGCTACAGGCTCTGTTGGAAGAGAAGGAAAATGTATACAATGAATGGAAACAGAAGAAGGAGTGGCTGGAGAAAATACACCAAGAACAAATGTTCTACAAGGATTGGGATCACCTGGACATGCTCCTGAATTCACAGGAGGTACGTGAATTACAAACTTGAAATAAGCAGTTAAACTCTTCAAGCATTTGAACTCTTCCAAACTGAAAGGGGCACTGCTGTTCATCTACAACTTAAAATCCTTGGGTCTCTGTATAGACAAGACACTCCTTTTATTGTCATTATTTGCATTGTGATATCACTTGAAGACTGTGCACAAGACCCCTCCTTTCTTATGGGGCTTAGGTGCGGAACCAGAAATAAAAAGATGATCCTTACCTGAAAGCTAATTCATTGCAAATAAACATAAGAGCTAACAGATGAGAGTCACAACAGAAGAGGGAGACAAGGGTCCAGTATTAGTCAGCTTTACAACTGGATTGCAGCATACCAACTGCTTAACCACTGGCAAATTGTTTTGTAGGCTTCAGAGAGAAGGGAAATTGTAAAGAGGGTTGGAAGGAGGACAGGAAGATTACTTTGCAGGTGTTGCTGGAAACCTCACCCCAGGCTGAGGGTTAGTGCTGGGGAAATGCAACTAGCGGAAAATGAATGTTGGCAGTGTGAGTTAATCCAGGAAAAAGAATCGACTTCTCAGTTCTGCAAGGGAGTTGATAGCAGTGTGGAGAAAGAATGAAATAATTTGATTGTAAGGAATATTAGTTTCTGTTTGCAGTAGAGAAAGATGAGCTAGTCAAAAAAGCCCTGTCATGAAAAGAGAGCTCTGATATAGTTAATGCAAAGAGACTGAAGGATGTTCTTATTATCATCATTTTGCAGCTCTTGAAATATATTTTTTTCACCAATATTAAATTATATTTTGTCTTTCTTGCACTTTCCTGGATTCATGGAACTATTTAAAAAGGTTCCAGCTTGAGGCCTGACATTGGCTATTACAAAACTTAGTGCAGAATTCAGAAGTCTTTTCCAGTCACTCTGTGCAAATTCATGGATTGATAGATTGCTGTAACTGTGCTGAGACTTGGCATGCAAACCACATGGATGAGTTGAAGGATTCGAAACAGAAGGGTTGAAGCAAAGCTGAAGGAGGTTATATCTCTGGGTCATTTCTTATTAAGGAAAAATAATTCTTAATTCTCCAAGACCACTGGCAGCATAATATAATGGCTCTCAGTTTGTGCTGAGCTCTGTTTTCCACCAATGCTTTGCCACTAGCACTAAATCTTTTGGAAGACTGACCCTGAGCTGTGCCATGCAGTGATACTTAACCCTTTGGGACACATGGGCTTGAAGCCTTCCTGAATGCTACTCATTCCTTGAAGGAAATGCATATCTTCATAATTCCCTACAACTGGCACCCTTGGCAAGTATGGCCTGCATTCTGAGTTTATGCTGAAGCATGAAACCAAGAGACTTTCACCTAGATTCAGGTTTCTGGAGTAAAATATTACATATTTCTGCCCTTTACAAATCTTTATTTATCTACCTGCAGTCTACCAGGGAAATTACAGAACGACATGGATTTCTAAACTAGTAATCTGGGTATCACAGTCAGCCATATGTTTCCTCCTTCACTGACACAGTCCCTACCATCACTGAGCTACCACAATACCTAGAAGAGATTGTTATGGATTAGTGCTCAAATTTAATCCAGGAAACATGTAAGTGCTGTTAGGCAGAAAGAAGAGACACTGAATTTGTTCATATCCAAGAATGCAAACAAACAGATCCTCAATGAGCTGTGAGCATTCAGGATGAGTTTTAACTCTCACTTCTCTGGATGCACCAATCAGGCCAATACTATGACCAGCTTTCCTTTCAGGAATTACTAGCTTTCCTCCATCACAATGACTCACTCCTGTGTGGTCCATTCTTGTCATCTTGGTTTTAACTCACAGCTGACACTGAGCAAAAGTACCATGAAGAAAAGGCAGATGCCCAAGAACATCAGCCTGCCTGAGAGCTGAAGAGTATTGGTGAAAGCACATCTCAGCTGTACTTCACAAATTCCACTGCTAGCTGTTCATTTTAAATAATATTTTGCTGTCTTTAAGTCAATTTTACTGATTTGAGACCTGGCAATGTTGGCGATCACCTCAGTGTCCAGAGCAGTGTCAGTCCACAGTGAGTATAAATACAGAGTGATGCAGGTTTAGGCTATTATGCTGCTGAGAAGGCAGAGACTACATGCGTTTACATACAAAATAAGCTGTATCTCTGAAGAATTTATGGGATGAAATCAATAAAGCAAATCATTGCAGGATCATTTGCTGCTGTTCATGGAAGAACAGGGAGGAATTTACCTTCTGCTGGATTCTAGTCCTTCCTTAATACGCAGTGCATCAGCCTGGCCCTGAACAGAAATGGCAACATTGTTCTGATTCCTCTGCAGCTGGAATTCCTGTATTCTCAGACTATCCCCCATTGCTTCTGTTCTCTCATCTCTAAGCCTGATCATTCTTCAAACAGGTTATTCCTGTGCTGCGGGACTCCCATCTAAATGAGGGAGAAATAGCAAGAACCGCAAAGCTCTCTTCTGCAGCTGCCACCATCTGCCTTATGGATCAGTATATACAATTTGACAGTGAACTGAGGTTCCTTAGTCACTATTTGTATTTTACTTCTCTGCATTTGAAGAACAATTGGAAGAGGAATCTGTTCCTTTTGGACGGAGCTCTGTTACTACTATATGGAGTTAAAATGTGGCTGCATAGTGATGCAGACTCTGCTCCCTGAGGATGCAGGCAGGAGGGTAGGAAAGCAGTCCTTTCAAACACGTTTTCAAAGAGTATTCAGCCAAGACACCAATTGAAGACTCCCAAACCACTTTCCCAATGGGAATATTGTAATTTACTGCTTTCAGAAATGACAAAAGCAAACACACATCCAAAAAAGATTCCTATCAGGCAAACAAGTATAAGCAATCTCTCCACCCCTTGTTTCTTCTGACTTTTGTGTTTGAAGCAAAGCTCAGTCACATGCATTTCACTTTGCACATCTGCAAAATATGTGTGTAAGAAAGCAGCTTCTCTCATCCCATAATTTTTGGATCCTGTTTTCTCAGTACTTCATATGCCTCAGACCAAGTCTCTCCCCCAGCAGCAAGGAACAGGGGAAGGAAGAAGGCAACAGAGGAGTGTTTTAAACTAAGAACTACTACTGAGAACTGCTCTCTCATTCGCTGTCTGTGCCAGTGTGACAGGTTTGACACTATGCCAACATCTTATATTACATCCAAGTTACTTAAACCTTTGAAGGATTTCTGCAGAATTTAGTCTAGGATTGTTCTATGCTAAAGAAAATAGAGCACATGTGGAGAAAATTAGGCAAACATCTATTTTTAATTTATTTTTATTATGAATTCAGTTGTGCCATTGCATGAAACTGTTCTAGGAAACTCTCCTAAGACCTGCAAACTGAGATCTTGCCATTCGGAGTGCAGTCAAGCAACAGCTGAGAAAGAGGAGGAAGAAAAAAAATAATTTTTGCTTTGAGCAGAAGCAGTGTCCAGTACACTCTGCTCCGTTCTAACCTTTTCACGGCAGCAGATGCATTACTCAGGTTAGCTGCTTTCCTTTTTTTCACAGATGAAATAACAGCGAGTTCGCAGGCTGTCTCTGGCAGGCATTTTTGGCTCCCTCCTACTCTGTCTGCAGTCTCACTGTCAGAACACTCAGGGAGCAGAGCCTCATGCTCCGTAATTTATCTTTCTGCCCATCCCACACTCATATCACTTTGCAGACGTGACAGGCGGTGGTAGCAGTATTAGAAAAGCTGTGCATTTTTATTTTGAATGTGGATTTTTTTAGTTTATAAATTTTTTCCTGGAGAATGTTTATTCACCTCTCATTCCTTTGCTTCAGAGGAAGAATGGAAATTTCCAGTGCCAAAGGAAAAAGGATCAGGAGTTGGTTTTAAAAACAGGGGGAAAGGCAAGCTTCTGTGGCTTTGATTTTTGCATCGTTTAGGACTAAGCTTCAGAATGTCATGCAGGGACCATCGCTGCAAACTTTCATCTGCAACCTATGTCTCCACTGCGGAAGTGATGCTGTCTTCTAGCAGAATGATCCCACCTCCTCCTTTTGAATCTGCTGTGCGGGACAGGCCTTTTCAAAAGATGCCAGCATCAGCATGGCATCTTCCCACTGGTCAATCAGTTGCAGAGCTTGCTCCAGGAAATGCCAGCTCACCACCAAGCAGCGTGTCTTCTGGAGCTTACTGTTCAAGGCTAGATGTCGTCCTGGCACACACAGACCGGAGGAAAGGTTTCGGGAGCGCTAGTCACTGTGTATATCCTTCTGATGAGACATCCAGGTGTTCCAGTCCTCCCAGGGACCCTCAGGGCCGTGGATATGGGGGTTCTGGCACTCAGTCAACATTTGCATCTTACAAGCAATATTCAGAAAGAGAAAAAAGTGTTCATCGTATTTCTTCTGAAAAAAACGATCCTTTGAAGCTTGCGGTATCTTTGCCCTCTGATGTCCTTGCCTGTAAAGCTCCACCAAGCTGGACATCACGCCTAGACGTTGATCTGACTGCTATTCCAGCTGTTTCTACACTCCGCAGCAAAAATCTGCATGCATCCCTGGAACCTTGTGATTCTCTCCCACCCCAACAAGGCTATAGCCAGTGCAACGTCCAAATGCCAGACATCCATGCTTCAATGAAGCTTTACATTTCAACTTGCAGCTTGACAATAAAGCCTTTTCAAGCAGATTCCCCTGGAAGCAGTCATGCTCGTTCAAGTCTGCTCATGCCACAATTAGAGAAGGTGCCTGAAACTCCCGCTGGTCTTCCAACAGGATCCCAGAAAACAAAACAAGGCTTCCCTTCAGGTGGGTCTCCAGCCCTTCAAATCACAAGATTTCATGTGACTTCCTCTAAGTATCCTGGCCTTCCCCAGCAGACTGTCTCCAGAGATATATGGCTGTCCCCAGCTGTGCTGACTGGAAGAGAAAATTCAGCTAGTGGGAATGAAGTCACAAGCAAGGATTTAAATCCAGAGCTGATTATGTTTCAGAACCACCCTTCATCTAGGCCAGAGTTCAGGAAGACTCCCTCTGATGGTCTAACACCTGCTCACCACAAGGTTTCCAAAATCACCCTGATACTTGCCACCCCTTGGACTACTATGCCTATCCAGGTGGTAAGAGAATTTAGAAGAAGCCCAAGTCCAACAATCTTTATCAAAACACATGATTCAGATATAGCTGGTCCACCCTTTCACCCTGTGGAGATTGGGGCTGGACTCTCTCTATCAGTGAATCCAGTTTGCTGCTCAGGATTGCTTTCTAGCCATTGGGCAAGATCTGGTTTGAGACCTTCCCAGGAAACATGCACTCTAAAAAGTGTATGCCCTGACAACCTTTTGACAAATATACCATCTCACTCCACATCTTCAACTCACAGAGACAGGGAGGGTGCATGGTGTCCATCTATCGCTGTCAACATTGCATCCTTTGGATCTGGGAGGAGAGTGGTGAAGATTTCCATTCCATTCTAGGAACATTTGCAAAGAGTTTTAAGTTGTGTTAATCAACCATGTGGATTTCTTTTTGTATGCTTCCTGCCATGTTCCCACTCCCTCAAGATGACTTATGGGACAATCAGAAAGGTACTTGTGTTCTGCTGTCACCAAGGCTGCAGCTACGGCTTGATCCATCCTAAATGAAGCTGAGCACTTTAATCTATCTGATTGAGCACTTAACAAGTGTTTCATTTTAACCATCAGAGTACTATTGTCAACATGACACGCTCAATGCTATGCATGTGCTTACAGATTTTGCATAATTGGACCACAGTGCTCAGCACTTCGAAGGTTCAAGACTTCAGGGCCAAGAACTGGTTTTCTTCTCTGCTAGTCGGTCTGGGACCTAGGACAAATCCTCAGTGTAGTTTTTCTTAGATTTTTCTGTTTCACTGTTTTCATTTTCTTACTTGTCAGATTATGCTATATTTCTAAATGGCTAATTCCTGGTTTTTGTAACTTTTAAAAGGAATACTTGTTTTCAAAACCCAAAATATTTAAGTGTGTGTGAAGAAATCACTTTTTTTTCCCCGTAGAAAAAGAGAGGTGCCACCCTTTCCTGAGGGAAATGAAGGGAATTTAGTCCCCACAGCATCTCAAATTTGAATATCCCAGCAAAGTTTCTAGCAATGAAACTATGGGGAGTTTAAGAGGAATTTAGTCTGCCTTCAGACAAATGTTTCATAAGTAAATATTTCAATGATGATGTTGTATGGGCATAGGATTCTGGTCTAACATCTACTACTTATAGGATAGGGACGAGCTTGTGAATTTTGAAGAAGGAAGGAATAGGTGGGAGGAAGGGATCGTAGCAGTTACGGGAAAACAAACACTGACTTCTCTCTGTGTTTTTCATATATACATTTCCAATATCAGATAATTATATTATTATGCCAATGAGACAGCGTGCAGTGGGAGGGGGAAAGGAAATTTTAAATACATTTAACATTAGAATTTTGCATCTAGATTGTGAGGTCAGAGGCCAATAACACAGTGATGTCAGTATGATAGAAAAGGTGTATATATATATATTTTTTATAAACAACTTCAGTGTGTTTTATTCCACTTATGTTTATAGTATGATACCTTGTTATAACTTTTACTGAGATGAAGCATAGTACAACATATTTGTGAACCATATATAATCATGGTCTTCAGCACGTTTATTTAGTTTGCTAAAACAAATTGAAATGCGCTTTTTTTTTCCCATGAATTCTTTTTTGTATTTACTTTTATCAAAAGTAAGTCAAATCAAACCTTGTTGTTATCTATCTGGGCAGAGAGTTTGGACTTGATTACATGCTTTAAGTGAAGGCATTTAAAACTGGGAGTAATTCTGGCTTTTAGTACATGCTTAGAGCTGAAAGATTTTCAGTGGCGTTCCAGCAATCTCAGCAGCAAGTCCAGGTCAGGCAGTGGGGGGCAAAAACTGTGGAGCTTGTTATACTGTGAAGAGCAGAAGGGAGTGGATTTGGAGAAGAGGAGTGGATTTGCACAAATACTTAAAATAGTTTTCTTCTAGAAAAATAAAAATTATACTTCTTGGAAGACAAATTTCTTTTGGGGCTGTGTCAGCTTCCAGTGTGTATAAATGTGAAGTTGTGGCATCCAGAGAGCATAGCTATCCTAATGACTAAAATGTTGCATTCAGTATTTCTCCAAAAGGTAGAGCTGGCCCGTGCTGTCACATAAGTGTGTATATAATACTATTTTACTTAAAATGAACATTTTTTTTAATTGGACTTTGCATTTAGTTCTGCATTAACTTGTATGTAAGAGGTCTTATGACAGTGTAGCTAAATCTATGCAATGAGCTCAGAACTAGTGAAAAACTCCAGTTAAGTAGTGTTAAAACCTCCTTTTCTGTTCTTTGCATTGTTAATAACTTGGCTATTTGTTACATGCTCCATCTCAAATCTCAAAAAGGGCCAAGTCCATTTTGTGGTTTTAAGCATCTTTGCAAGTCTTCACTTAAAAATGAGTCCATTATATAACGAGTGGTCAGGTCTTTGGTGCTTTTTGTGGCTGAGCATTAAATTCCTGATAATGGGCCATGATTCATCACAGAAACAAACTTGAAAGAAAGTTTATACCTGCTGTGTGCTGTGGGAGACCCTGGTAGGTTACCTGAGGAGAGCTATGCAGTGTTTTGTATTTTAAATCAACATGTCTCATTCAAAGCAGGAGTTTGGGGACCTGTCTAAATCTATGCCAAAAAGTGATGTAATTGGCCCCAGGCCAATTCCACCACCATTGTGGTGTGGAAGCCAGTTTCCATTCTGCTTTCAGATTGGTGTAACAAATGTTTAAATGAAAAAAATGTTGTGGTTCTGATTCTAGCAATTGCTGTCATAAGATTTCTGTTTAAGAGACAAATGGAAAGTTTTTTACCTCACCAGCTCTCCAAGTAGCATTGTTAGTGCTACTGGGGCTGCTTTCTTCTAAGCGTATTGCCATCATCTCTCCTGTAATGTATGCAGCCAGGTTCTTTTGCACCACTTTTCTTTCTGTGCACCAGTTTTCCGTCTCAGTATTAAAACCTGGGTTCCCAAGAGCGTTTGCACCGGCTTCTACTTGGAGGTCCTGGTCTAAAGCTTTCAGAAGTCAGGAGGACTTTTTCCCAATGCTGTAACAGCTGAAGGGATGGGGTTTTGAGTGCTCAGTGTTATTTGTGTATAGTGATTTTCAGTGGGAGCAAGGCACTGAGCGCTCCAGTGGCAGCTGCTTATGACTCACCATCCCACACTCTCAGAAGTCTCTGTTCTCTTTTTCCAAAGAAAGTAACCATCTTTACCAGTAGATGTCCCTTGCCTTTTTCTTCTACCACAGATATATGAGCAGGAAAACTAAAGGCTGACCACTTCTTCAGGTATCACAGCGTTTGCAGTTTCACTGCTAACAGTTACTAAATAAAGGTCCTGGAGTGATATGTGGAAAATTACAGGAATTTTCTGTTTCCTCAGGTAAATCTTTTTTGACCAAAAATGGTAGATAATCCACAAAATATGGCAAAGAAGCTACAATGCTTTTAAAGCAGCGTTTAAAACACCAAAATAGAGATGCAGCATGTGGCTGTATGTTTGTGTACCCCTAACAGGAGTGAGTTAGATTCAGCTGATAGCTTTTTATTTCAGTCTTAGTAACAGCAGTGTAAATATGGATGGTAATTATAAGTGCTTTAACAAAGCATTACAGTAGACAGACCTGGAGCCCACTCGTGTGGAGATCTTCCTCCACAAGCGCAAACCAAATCCAAAAACACTCTTAAAAATAATCTGTCATAATTTCATACACTTGATGAGTAGGACAGATAAAAGGATTAAAGTTTGAATGACAGAACATCTGCCTTCTGGTCGGGGTTGTATTTAACATAGAGAGGCATAACAGAGGTGTTAATGTATTTCTTTAGACATCCTGGTGACTTACGGGCCAGACTTATTAAAAACTTAGGCCTGTTGTACAGTGGCTTTCCCCTCTTCTTGACAGTGATTTCTGTGTTGGGATTTATTCACCTCTCTTCTGATACTCAGCACGAATTAGTATAGAGCAGTTAGAACATCTGGCCTAGGCATGATATTCTGTGCATTTTTCTGTACACGCAAAATATTCCTCTCATTAACTCCCAAAAAATGAACCAGAAAGTCAGGCCAAGTCTGGCTGTCAGTCCTCTTAGCCACAGCTGCCGAGGAAGGCTGAGTGGCGGCAGCAGTAACAAGGTCCCTTGACCAGCTGGAGATCAAGGCGACAAAGCGAGGTAGTGACTGAAATCTGGGGTCTGCCCAGGAGGACCAGGGCAGGGCTCAGGCCTCCCCTCAACACAGCTCAGGCAGGGCTGGGGTCAGGGCTGAGCCCCCGAGGGATGCCCAGGCAGGAGCAGGGGGGCTGTCCAGGGGACAGTCAGGGCCTCTAGAGCCTGTTGGAAGACTCAGACCCTGACAAGTAGGTGTGGATTCCCCTGCATATAACACATGCCTGGGAAACCTCTTCTTCAGAAGGTGCCCTGTGGGGTTAAACAGCCATCCAATACTTCTGTCCAGACAATGAACATCATTACTGGTTTTCCAAAGCAGCTGCCGAAGAATATCTATTCTCTCCTATAAAAAACACCCTGTCAGACTGCTACAGAACTGTAATGTTTTGCAAAGCAAGAGAGATCTCTCTAGATGTTATTTTTCCTGTGGACGTCTATGGTTTTAAGGCACAGATTTACCTATGATGTTCTTTACCAGCTCTCTTCTGAAACTATTAGCAGTTGTGTTGTTTCACTGATTCTATTCTGTTTCTTTCCTGCCTCTTAATTCTTTCACTCTATACCACTGATCTCAAATTCTTCTTCCACCTCTGCTAATTGCACTTTACCCAGGTAGAATTACTGGTTGGAATTTCTCATCCTTATCCAAATACTTATGATTCCATGAGCTCACAGAATGGATTATGTGCTATGTCCCAGCCGATAAATGCAGTCCCACGTAGCAGCCTGAACTCCAAAAGTCTGTCCAGTCATATTCACTACACTGTGAACCTTGTCCACAGGTAATTTTTGCTCATGCCCCATCAGAGCCTCTGATTGGGGTTTTTGTCTGGCTGTTATCTTGTCATTGAATAAAGGAAGAAACTGTGGGCAATTAAATCCACTGGAAAAGAATCAATTCCTACTGGACTGCAGAAAAACTTAGTTTTTTCTTGAAAATGGATAACTACATTGTTTATTCTTTTGCATTTAGCAAAACTGAATGTAACAGAATGCATGGGAGAATTAATTAGGTGGTCAATCTTCTTAACACCAGAAAAGAGTCAAGACATACGGTGGTGTCTTAGAGATGTATGTGGATTAGTTAGAAAAGGTCCTCACAGTGTTAAAAGCAAATAGTGCAGAGGTCAGTTTCTTTAAACTGCATTTGTTATTTTAGACTAAGATCTTTCTGCATCAGAGACTGACAGGACAGACAATAAATAAAATTAATGCAGGCAAGTTGGGAAGATGGCCTGAAAAAAATAACAGATGTGTACTGCACTTGGTACAGGTGCAAGCTATGACATTTTTCAGGAATAATCATCTGCATAAATACAGGATGGGGACAAGCTGGTCTGATAGCAGTTCTTCTGAAAAGTTTCTGGAAGCTTATAGTAGATTGCAAGGTGAACTTGAGTTCATGGTATTGTGTAAAAGATATACACCATACACAGATACATGCAGAAAATTACAGCTTGGAAAGCACACATAAGCTCTCTGCTGTCTTCACTACCTTCACTCTGGCAGCCTTATTGCCACTTATTGCATCAAGTATTAGGAATCCCATTTCAAAATAAGTGGAAATGGAGAAAACACAGAGGAGAGCAATAAGAATAATCAGAGTCAAGAAGACGCAGCATTTGTGGAATGATTGCTCAGATCAGGGTAGTTCTAGCCTAGAGAAGGTAGAAAAGTATGCAAAAAGCCTACAAACATGTACAAGGCTGAAGCAAATGTAAAAGGAATTAAATTCCTTTCTGTGATGAAGAGGAAAGTATGTAATGAGGTGAAGTGTTAGCAATGCATTTTCAGGCTAGATATGTGGAAAATCTTGCTAATGGTACAGGTAGTGAAGCACTGGAAAAAATTGCCCAGGGAGGCTGCAAAGTCTCTGTTATTGGAAGTCTTCTAAGAAGGAATCATAGAGACATCTGTCAGACATGACAGTGTTGATCTTGCTTTGGGTTACAAGGATGGCTTAGACCTCTGGAGTTCACTGCCAGCCTTGTGACTTAGTGATTGCAATAAGCAGTGGTAGATCACTTGCCTTAGAGAAGCATTAACAGGTCCGGCTTTCTTGCTCAAGACCATGGAGCTCTACTATTTCATTTCCAATTTCACTTGCCTTCTGTTCCTTTTTTTTCCACTCAAGTGTACTTTCAACTGCAGTTAATACCTCTTCTCACATTTATGAATCAGGTTTATGTGATAATTAATCCACTGAGAAAAATATTAAACTTTTTTTAATAGGTTTATTTGAAAAGCAGTGACCTCGGAAGCTCTGTGGATGAAGTAGAGCAACTGATAAGGAAACATGAGGCTTTTGAGAAGCTTCTGGCATCACAGGATGAGAAGGTACAAAAATCAACAAGTGTTCTACCAACCCACGAGCTAGAATTATTTTTTATTTTTTTTTAATATGGCAACACATTAAATTGCTGACAAGTGTGATATGCCTGAATGTGCTTGAACCAAAGAGAAAATGGGGAAGCTTAGTGAAATAAGAGGCAGAGCAGTGGAGAACAAGTGTTAAACACTTCACGCCCAAGTCCTGCCTGTATTGTCTTGCAGTAGACAGGAAAACCACTCAGTGAGTTGAATAGTGGGACTTACCAGAAGAAATACTTAAAGCAGGGCATATTGTGTATTATGGATATCAGAAGTTTCTGCTTTTTTTCATAAAAAGAATCAGTGGCTTTTAAAGCAAGTAAAATACAGTAGGTCAGAGGGGATGACTTATCTAATTATTTAAATATACATTTGGTATACAATGTCTGTACCAAATTGGCTAGCCTCTTTGCACCTTTGGAATAGATGCTGAATCGCTCACCCGCATGTAAAGGAATCTGCCTGGCTGGTGGCCACTGCTGTAATTCACCCAGGCTAGGGCTAAACTCAAACCTGGGGCTGTGTCTGGGTTCCCCAGAAGGAATGAGCTCCCAGAACCCGTGCCAGTTCCCTGCCAGACTGATTGCTCATGTTGAGAGCTACCTTCCAACACCTGATTTCCACAAAGCAATAAAACCTGAGCGCTCATGGGTGTCGGGCTTGCTCTGTGATTCCTTGCACTAGATGATCAGTGGCATAGGGACTCCTGGAGTTACAGCTTTAATTCATTTAAATGACATCAATGACAAGGATGTCATAGATGTAACATAATACAGGGTGAGCTGGTTAATTTGTCCCTGCTATTCTTGGTTCATTGCAGAAAAAAAGAGAATCTTTTTGGTATGGAAAGGAGCCTGGGTTTTGTTTCTTTCACACCACTTGGAAGCATAAAAGTAATTTCAGATTTGTTGCCTCCTCAGATGATGTCTCTTCAAGAACAGGCAAGCAGACTAGAAAAGGTTGGTGGACTGGAAGTGTTAAAGATCCAGCACAAACTGAATGCCATTCATGAGAGGAAGCGGCAGATCAAGGATCTATCCCAGAGCAGGAGAGAGATGCTTCAGACTGCCCTTCTTCTGGCACTTTTCTACCAGAACTTGGAAGAGGTAAGAGGGTTTTAGGCTGAGATGGAGGTGGAAGGCAGAGGAGCTGCCTGTCTCTGATGGATGAAGTGCTCGTTCTTCCCAGAGATTGGTGGATTAATAATCTACTCTGGTATGGCAACTCCTGTTCTGGCACACTCACGCAAAGGGGTAGGTGGTCCAATGCCATTGCTGTTATTGTACCGTCGTTGTGGCATTGTCCCTATTACAGATGCCTTACACATCAGGAGCTTTGCTAAAATAAAACTAATAAAAGGAAAACTGCCAGCTACTACCTTGTTTCCTTTGGTGAGAAAGAAAAGATTTCAAATCAGGGTGAATACAAAGTGGAAGGCATTATGGCAAGAATGCCAAGCTTTACTAGTGAGTGTTCGCTGAAGGCCTTCAAAACAGTGCTGTAACTTAGCATAGCTCTTCAGCTACTGTAGACTGGTCTCTGCAGAATATGTTCTTCTCTGTCTCCTGTTCTGGCCTTAGTCCTGTAACTGTGTAGCTCTGCTCCTGGCACTACTGTTGGAACGACATACTAGGTCAGTCTTTCAAAGGGCAGCACAATGTGTGCAACTGAAAAATGTGCTAGCATCCAGTGTGCTGGCATAAACAACAGCACACAGGCCCAGAGGGACATTTGCAAACACTCTTGCTGATCTGGTATGCATCCCTTCTGCTGCTGCATCCCATGGAACATCCTCCATGGTTTGAAGAAAAAATGCAGGTGCTTGTCACCTCCCAGCCCATGAAAAAGACACATGTCCTGACACAGGTCAAATTATGATTGTCACCAAAGGCGAATAAATGCCTATAACACAGCTGCTGCTGACAACCAATTTTGGGTTTTTTTTTTTTAAGAGTAATCTAAGGAATAAACAGCTGCTAAGATGTCATTTACAGAACAATATATTTGGAACTCCTCCCCACTGCCTTCCCCACCACCCCCTGCCAAAATAATCAAACACTTAAATCCCTCTTCTTTGGCTACACTAAAGAGCCAGAGATGCACACTGTTTTTTTAAATAAACTTTATCAGGAATTATTTACACAGCCAATTATTAACTCGTATTATTTGGCTATGCTTTTCCTATCACATGAACCAGTCCACCAGGAATGGCTAGTCCACCTTGTGGACTAGCAGAGGGGAGTGGATGGAGTGGACAGTGCATTGCATAGTGTTAACGTTTTCAAAAGAGCAATGTACCTCTGATGGAAAGGTCACAGGACTGCCAACATCCTCTTTGGTAAAGAAACTGTCAATGCCCTCCTAGAGATACAATACCCACTAGGTAGGAATACTTCTGCATTTCTTCCCATCTCTCTGTAATTGTCAAATCACTGCCTGGCCTGGGGTCCCGCTTCATTCTTGAATCACACACTTATAGCAGAGGATCTGGCCCTGTATAGTGAGGAACATTCCCTTTTCTCATCCACTTTCTCCACATAAATTCAGCCAAGAGTTCTATAGGGAGCTTTTGCTCTCAAACTACCTGCTCATTTACCTCACCAATCTAAATTCATTGTCTACTGCTGTAGAATGTGAATGCCACCAAGGAATTAAAAAAAAAAATAATCTCACAGTAATATCTCTCTTCCTCTTTGTTGGGTAGAATGGCATGTTTAATTTGATTTTAATGATGTTCTGGGTGTGTACCAGTTCATATATGAGAACAGTCCCCAAAGGGATGGTAAATTGCAGAGATGAGTTTTGAGTTTAGCTGTGAAATCAATGAGGTCATTGCTTATTCTTACTTATTAGGAGAACAAGTCCCATAGCTCAGGTCCAACACCCCTGAAAACTCTCCCTCCTGTAATCATCTTAAGTCATTTCTATTGATCAAAAAGGACTTTTTTTGTGTCAGCAGAAAATAGTGATTGCTGTCATCGTTAAAAGTCTCCAAGTTACTCTCTAGAAGCAATTACACAGAGAGCTACACAGCAGTACAAAGACACCACAGTCTGTGATTACTGGTGAGATGATGAGAGCTCAACATCATATGGTCTGCTTAGAAGGCTAGCTGCTGCAGTTTGTACCCTTGTCAGGAGATAGGACTTTGTTTTTTCTGCACAAAACCTGCAACGACTAACCCAGGAGATCACATGCAGCCCACAAAATCGGACACACTCTCCTACAGTAGCAATAGGGTGCTTTTCTAGTCCCAAAGAAGTGAGACAGACTTATAGACTATCCTATTGTCATGAAGTCTGTACCTCAGTGTTAACATGGAAGGCAAATGAGCAGGTTGCTATTTAGAAATATGTGTATTTATGTAAGTTATTGCAGACGAAAGATCATCAAGTTGAAAGTTTTGACTTCTAAAGCTGGCTCTGAGTTTTAATGCTGACTCTGAAAGTTGCTCATCATATTAGTGTCAGACGTGATTTTTTTTTAAATGGCTTTGTTCAGTCTGTCATTAAGCCATTGCTTATTATTAAAAAGTAGGAGAGAAATCACCCTTTAAGTGGCTATACACAGGGGATTCGTTTGTTTCTCATCCTAACTGTATGGATGAGCCTCTCCCATACAAATGAGAAGTAAGTTAAGTGACATTAAAGCATTAATGTGTGGCTGGGAAATGGGAGAAGGCCCTAGCTTGTGAGGAGAGCATCAGAAATGAAAACAGCAGATGACAGTGTGCTGGTCCTGGGCAACCTTGACATAAGGCTCCTGTTTGAGTCTCTGACTGTGCTTTGGAGGGGAACAGTTTCTGGAGAGCATGCTGCTAATGAAAGCTATTTCTGTTATTGTTTATAGAATTTCAGCAGCTGAAACAACACTTCAAATCATTAATTAACTGAGAAAATCCTCCAGTTGTCAAGTCTTGTGTGCATGTAGCACAGTTCCACAAGGACAGCCAAGATGCTTTGAAACTGATAAAGCTGGCTTCAATTTGCTGTTCTTGTGTTGTCAAAACATTAGGTTACTTCAGTGGTCTGAGAACAACAGGATCAGTTACAACGTCTGTCAGGTGTTCAGTTCTCAGTGTTTTGATTGATAGAAAATATTTCCTTCAGTGCTATGGGCTCAAGTTTAGCAGATTTTAAAGAAAACTGTGGAAAACTTACTATCCTATTGTACATTTTATTCTGCATACATTTAAATCCCCAAAAAAGAATTTCCTAAGAGAAACACATAACCCTTTCTTTGTTAGTCCTCATGGTTCACCTGCTTGTCTGAATCTGATGTTCCTGACTAGACCATTTTGAATTTTATGAAGTGTAAAAGCAAATAGAGTTGTATTTGCTTTCAAATAATCTCACTAGTGCTTGGCCACATCAGTAAGGCTTTATTGGCTTTGCATTTTCCATTTAGGTCTCACAACATCGCTGAGATCAGGAATTGTTAGTCCTGTTTTATAGGTGAGGCACAGAATTCTTAAGAATCTTAACCCAGCTTCCAGGTAAGTCAATGACAGAGATAGGAGATGAAACTCAGAGCCCTAAATCCAAGGCTCAGCTGTCATAATCTCATTTTAAATATGTTGACCATGTCAAGGCTGTATATCTGCCCAAGGATTCTCTATATCTAATCTAAAAAATTGTATAATCTGTTTATGGTTTGTGATAAAATTTGGGGTATTCAAGGAATTTTTCATTATTCTTGCAGTCAGATAAAAATTATTTTTATTCCTACCTGCTTTTAATTCCTAGCAAGCAGAATAGTTCAGAAACTGGAGAGACACCTTGGCTGTTAGCTCCCAGCTCAATCTGCCTATCCGAAGCATAGGCAGTTGCATAGAACAATGTCTTGGGAGGAGGCCCCAGGACAGCATGTCATGCTAACTCTGATGCCTCACACTGCTGCAGGCAGAAGACTGGATCAGTGAGCGCACGCAGAAGCTAGAGGATCCTTCCATACAAGACCCCAGCAATCTGCAAGACAAAATGAAGCTGCTGCAGAAACATCAGGTCTTTGAAGCAGAGATTCTAGCAAATGAAGAAATGATCACAGCTGTTAACAAGGTAACTCTCTCTCTGCTAGTGTTTTTACAGATTATTGCTGGTTATCCAGAGGACAGATAGATCGAATGAAAAGGAACAGTAGCTTGTTCACCACTTCTATATCAATTATCCTACCTGTGTGACAAGAACCCAGTTACTATGCCATGGAAATGTAATGCTGTTAATTTACAACAGAGAGATTTGTTAATTGCTCTGTCCAGGGAACTTCAATCTTTCCTTATTGCCCGAATAGGAAGATACCACTGACTTTTTCCTTGCCTGGGGTGATTACTACTACAAAAGGTAAACAGGATTTCATGCTCAATTTGTGAACATTCTTGTTGAAACTGGGTGAATCACATAGCTGAAGGGTGCAATCATCTGTAATACCTCTCTTGGTGCTCCCGCTCCATGAAAGTCATTCTTGGCAGGGAAATATTAAAATCCTAGTGTTCTTGATTCCCTCCAGACGTAAAAGCTTTCCAGCTGAGCAGTATCATTTGGGCAGTAAGAATTTATATTAGTAATTTATTGTGCAGTCCAGGTTAGGAAAGTAAGAGAGTCCTTCTAGAGAGGTCACATAACATGGTAATCACATTAAAAATTAGTGGCAAACTTAATTTCTAATTTCTTCTTCTGAATGTGAAGAAAGGAGAAGCCCTGGTATCCAAAGGCCACCCAAAATCAGGAGAGATCCATCGCCGAGTCCGCATGCTTCAGGAGCGTTGGGAGAAGTTGAAGAGAGCTGTTGCTGCCCGTGGAAAGATGCTGGAGGACAGCCGGGACTTCCTGGAATTTCTCCAAAAGGTGGACCAGGTGGAAGCCTGGATCAGGGAGAAGGTAAATGGATTCTAACACTAGAGACTTGCTATTTAGCAGTAAACTTTTGATAAATGTGTCATCTTCCAGGATATTTTCTTAGTGGCTTTTGCCTGGAAAAATCACGACATGTTCTACAAACAATATGGAAGGAATGATTCAACAAATTCTAAAAATTTTCTGGAGTGTTTCCATGCCAGAGTCAGTTGGACAGTATTAGCACGTGTTCTCATGTAAAATGTGCACATAAAGAGATTGTGATTATTGGTGGTCGTCTCATGTGTCTCGATCGAGACAGAGAAATGAAAGCAGACTAGAATGGAAGAGACTCGAAGCATTTGGCAACTGGCACTCAGTCTCATTGTGTATCAAATCTGAATGTTTCTCTTTGTAAGAGTGAAGGAAGAGTCACTTGATCCACTAAGTTTTCATTCAGCGGTTGCTTCCATAATCAGTAATAGATTGGAGAGGGAGTTGGGAATAAGTCTCATAATTATCTAAAGATCAGAAGAGACTTCTTTAGAAGTCGTAGGTCAGTGATTTACAGACACATCACAGAACTGATTGCATCAGCATAAGCACTGGGGCGTGCTGTGTTCTTGTACTCTTAACATGAATGTTCACCTGTCTGCTGCTTATTTCCCCAGGAAGTCATGATTAATGTAGGTGATGTGGGAAATGACTATGAACACTGCCTGCAGCTCATGAAAAAGCTGAATGAGTTCCGTGGAGCAACATCAGGGGTAAGAGGTGTTTTCCATGCATATTCCTTTTGTGGCTGGAAGCAGCAGTTACCTTTTCAGCCCAGCAGTATATCCAGGTAGCAAATACAATTCTAGTACCCTGAGGACATGAAAGATCGGGGGGTGGAAGCATTACCACTTTATAAGCCATTAAAATAGGTAGAATTCTCCCTCATTGTGCCTTCTGCTTTGATGATATCTAAACAGAGCTTTCAGGCACTCACAACAAAACCTAAAATTTTGGATTGCATTACATGACTGGAAAGCTGGCTGTGTGAGCCTGAATTTGAACAAATTTCCAATTTGGTTCATCCAGTCCACAAGTCACAGTGAGTTCCACCCAAAAGTGGACTAAAAATAGTTATTTCAGCCATGTTTGTTTGAATCTGAAAGTTGATATAGACCTTCCATGAACAAGCCCGTAAAAACAAAATTGACCACTTTCTCCATTTCCCTCCTTTATTTCTCCCTTCCCCTACCTCTGAGGAACAGTCAAGTTTCTCATATTCCTTCATCCAAATGAAGCACGTATATTTGGGGGACTTTGTTTATACAGCACATGTAGTAGGTCGTGAATCATAATGTTAATAGCCAGACACTTAGTAAAATAGAGCAATGATTTACACTTTGGATAGCAGCCATGGGATAAGACAGCTGCACAGTTCACCTTTCCGTGCTGAGATCTCTGACCCTCTTTTGTGGTGCTGAGTCATGCCAGCTGCCTCTTTTTCCCCCAATGAGATGTACTAGCCTGGGCACCAAACCTCGGGAATGCTGGGGAGCAGGCCCTGCTACAACAAGGGCCTCCTTGTAATGTGCTTCAGCTCCCATGGTGAGAGCTGTGAGGCCATACATCAAGGGGATGCATTTGCAGCAGCCTCTTGTTCTCTTTCTTTGTGTGAACTGCTACAGATGTGCACTAACAGGTCTGAGTGTCACGCAGGAAAGATTACTGTGCTGATGTGCTGGTCTGGAAGCTGTGAGGAAGGTCTGGAAAGAGGTGTATTAGGACTTTATGAGTGAGGCTTACTCTAACGTTCTCTCCTAATATTCTTCATCCTTTGTTTGCCTGTTATTTTGCTGCCAATTCCTGTTACAGCAGCTCCCATCTTCTATTTCTGTTGCCTAATAGCAGAAGGAGACAATCCTCTTCTATGCAAAGTAACAGTATAGATATGCCTGACATCTGGGAGAAAACCCTGAGCTCCCCTTTCCAGAAGCTGGCAGAATTTCCTGTGACAGCGCATTAGTACTGGATTTGGGTTGAGAGCCAAAATACTCAAGCTTCAGCACCAAGGAGTTAGTGAAGTGAAGAGACCTTCATTGGCCCTTCAGTCCTCACCAGCTGAACTGTGAGCTAAGGGATGGAGCAAGGGCTCTGCTACAGGTTGTACCAGCCAAAAGAAGGGACAGAAACAACCCAGTGTCCCAGTCAGCATAAGGGAGATTTTATGAGCCACAGGAAAATCTTGGTCTTAGATACTATCAGCTTGTAGCCACTGCTCCTGTACCACTCTGAACATGACTCCTACAGAAAAAGGCTGGGACAGTGATACCCTCATAGCTGATGCTCAGTTATACAGTACTTCATAGGGTGATACAAACAGAAGCAGGCTGGTCCCGGCACAGTGTGTGCATCCATCTAGTCTAGGTTACCTCACTAGACAAATCTGAGATCAGGGTAGGGAGCAATCATCCTGCACTGATGTCTGTCAGATTTTCTACTCCTATTCTGTCACATTGTGCTGCTAGTATTTCCCAGGAGAGGAGACTGCAGGGTTTCTGAAAAATATCTGGCTGTCCGCTGATTTCTCTTGTTTACTTTATGGCTGTGTATAATAGTAAAGCACATATGGAAGCATGCACATTGGTATGGATGTAGCATAAATAAAATATAAATGGAGTCAATACTTCTATTAACAGTGTGCTGGCACCTTGCAGCTGTGCTTCTACTATGCCAGTGATTAATGTCTCCCTGCTAAGCTTGTGATTTACTGGTCTTAGAAAAATAGAGCATGTTTTTGAATCTTGGAGCAGTGTTCAGTGTCGGCCATCCATCACGCTCCAAAAGAACAATTATTCCACTATAGTCCAGATTATATGTGCAATGTGCAAATATTATCCTTTCTATGGTATGTACATAGGAAGCAAGTTGCCTCGAAGACTTAGCATACCTTTTAAAATGCAGTGATGTTGCTTTAGAAGAAAACACAATGGCATGGGTTGTCTGGGTTTCTCAAGGCTGTATGGATTTTAAGCCTGTTGTCCACAGTACAGAAGGCACATCTGGACAGAAGCCTATCTTGAAAAAACAGTGAGTAAGCCTAGGAGCCACAAGTCACTACTTGTTTGACAGAGGAGCAATCTGCCACACATCAGTTGTTCCACTGCAGCCACCTATGTAACCAGCAACTGCAGCTATGTTTCTTCAACAAACGAGCCCCTGCTGGAATGCTTGGCTTAGAAATGAAGCGCTGAGGGTCCTCGTCTAGACCTAGATCATTGTTGTATCTATAGTCATTAATGTCCTTTCTTGCCTTTACTGTCTTCCCATCAGGGACTGGTAACACCAGCAGCTGTAGTAGAGCAAACCCTATGTGTCTGAAATGTTTGGTACTGAGGTAAAACTCCTGCTTTTGCTGTTATTGTTGTTTTTCATGTCTCAGTGGAAAACTCAGTCACAAGCATTTCGAACACATACCTTTTGTTCCTTTTCTCACTTTACAGGAGATGACAGTAGATGATGCTCACATCAGGGCTATCAATGCCCTGGCTATGAAATTGGAGAGACAGAACAAGGAAGAAACAAAGACAATATATGAGCGCCGGAAGCAGCTCAATGAGAAGTGAGTATGCTGTTAAAGCTTCTATGTAAGCAAAAACAAGAAGGGAAGATTAGGTGTCTTGGGCTGAGATAAATGGATGAATTGCAACATGTATTTTCTTCTTTAACATCATGACTACCAAATATTAGGCACTGGAGTTGCCTTTCAAGACTCTCAGAGCAGTTACCCATAAGGATTTCTAATCCAGCAGAGCCAAAGTCATGTTTCTAGCCTTGGAGGCAAATATACTGTTTCACAGCACTTTACACACTAGGTCCTGAAGCTAAGACACTTGCATCTGTTCACATAGTTGTCCTGGTGAAGTGCATTTTGCTACTTCACAGCCCACTAGCTAAGAACCAAAAGCATGAAGACAGAGATTGTGAGGTTATTGAGAGTTTAAGGAACCTGGATCAGTACTTTTTAGCTTTTAACCCCCATGCCATCCTGAAAACTTGGAATAAATATAACCAGATAGTCTTGTGAGGATAATGCTTTATCTCTGTGATGTGTCCCCTATTGTAGGGAAGTGGGGATCAATACACAAGGTAGTTCAGAAATCCTGTCGTTTTACTTAGACCTGAGCATCATGAAACTCAGTTGTGGAGATCCACACCTCTGAAATACACCTCTAAAATATTCTTTTCAATAAAAGGTGGAACAGTTTCCATGGAAACCTGAATGCATACAGGAAGAAGTTAGAGGGGGCCCTAGAGATTCATGCCTTAATCAGAGAAATTGATGACATCACAGAGAGAATTACTGAGAAGGTGAGTTCTCAGATTTTGATTAATTGAAATGGGAAAATACTCTATTTTGCTAACAGTGATAAACTCAGGCATGCAGGTTGCTGGAGAGATACTGAGTATCCAGCAGTGACCTTTGATAGTTGTCTGTGTATCAAGTTTGCATCTCCTTCAGACAATGCTGAGCCAAGTCAGTTCTGAATACCAAAAGCCAGTTAGCTGAGCTACCATAGAGCTTTTTCTGAATTATCTACTTAGCTTGAATATAGCAGCTTCTAGTGTTCCAAATTCAAAGCTAGTTCATTCAGCACTAGCTTGAATATCTCTCCCTATTGTGCAATGCAGACATATTAAATATGCAACTTTGAAAAGTTTTATAAAAATCTTATTGATTCAGAAAATGGAGGTAAAAATGCCTATCCCAGATTATCATTTTGAGACTAATAGAAGAAAAAGGCCATATAAAAACCTAATTATTTCATCCACATAACTAATGATATTAATTTAACTATAACTCAGTAGGCAGATACATAGTGGTACTACTTAAGGTTACAAGGCTGTTGGTTTGAAATTTTTATAACAACTTTCATGAATGTATTTCTTCATTGTCTGGGATTTCACTTCTGGTAGGATTCTGAGAGTCAATTTTACTTTCCATATTTTCATAAAACACACTTGAAAATTTCTGTGCTACAATTTAATGGGAAATATTTGGCTATTTTGGTATATGGAAAAAAAGGGAAAAGAAAGATTGAGAAATGCAGGGAAGCACTCCTGTCTTTGTTTATATGTGAATGGCCAGAGGCACCTTAAGTAGTATTGTGACTCTTCAAAGAGTTGCGAACTCTTGTTCCATCTCTGTAACGAGTGCAGACAAGATGCCCTGTTGATACTTAATAGGACAATAAGAACATTCAGATGGCAATACGAAGAAGGGAAGGAGGACACTGTTTGAAAGAACTAAGATATGATCCTTTTTCTTTTTGTCATCTTCACCATTTGCACATCCCACTGCTCCCTGCAGAGTGGACTGATACAAGCACTGGATTATGGGAAAGATGTGGAAAGTGTGGAAAACCTGATTCGAAGGCATGAAGAGATGGAGAGAGAAATCAGTGTTATTAAGTCCAAAATGGAGGTAAGAAGTGGGGAAGTACAGAGGTTACTGTAAAAGAGTTCATTTTTGCTTCTTGGAAACATGGTGCAAAGATCAACGTGACTCTTCAGATTCATTAGTATGAATTGCACTGCAATGCAAATGCAGCACAGATTTCTTCTCAGTAAGATATTGTGCTGCTTAATCCTACTTTATTGTGTCAAATGTTATTCTTCTTAATGCACCAAAGCTAAGAAGAGAAGTCCTTGGGATTTAACGTTAGCTGCTTCTCTGGCCCTCACCAACAACAAAGATTAGACTGTCCTATATCTTTTGGAAAGTGTGGAATCCAAATTTAACTCTTCTTCTTTCCCCCAGTTTCTGTACTGACTTGAACCAAAATCACAACTCTAGTTCTATTTAGAACTAAAATACAAAACCCACAGTGCATGTAGTTTTCTGACATAGACATCAAAACTAGAAATCTTAGGTTATAATTGCCTGCCTGATCAGCTCTGGCTTTTGTAAAATGGTCAGTTTGCATTGTTTGGGACTAATCTTGAGCATTAAATATGGGTCTGAGATCCTATATAATTGCATATTTTTAATGAAAAGAAATGTCAGCTGAACCACAACAGTAGAAATCCTATGACAACCTCTCACAGTTTTCACTGTTGGCCGGAGTGTTAAGCCTTTTCATATAGAAAATATTTTTGCAAACTTTCTCTAAACTTTTTCTTCACAGTAGTATGCAAATGGTAACATTATGTGTGATACCTTCACACACTGTGACTTTGTTAGCTAATTCTCATATGAAACATGGGTGATTACTAGTCAGCATTCCACAAACAGTGTTAGCAAGGCTGTATGGGGAGCGCTGCATGGAAACAGAAAGATAAGCAAGGTTTAGGTTTGAGTTTGTTTTTTTTATTTTTATGCTGCCACAAATACCATGTACAAAGTATAATATCTGTACTTTTTTATGAATTAAAACCAGCCTGGCACATTCTCCTTTCTGCATAATTAAAATTCTCCATTTTCATCAATTTGATGGAGTTTTACAACAAAGATACCAACTTTAAACCTGGGTTGGTGAGTGTTCATTACTGTTTATCAGGCTGTGTTAAGGAAAACATCATCAACTAGAAGTCTACACTGAAAGTAGTGTTTTGATGCTGCTGTTAGCTGAAATAGACACAAACAATTTTTGGGTCTTCTGCTGAAAGGTAAATCTGGTTGCTTCTGTGTACTGCCATATTTTCATGGCTTTTGTTACCCATCTTAGTTAGGTTAAGCTAATAGAGGTTACAGTTAGCACTTCATTTTCCTGTATGTTTGTCCCTATTCTGCAAAACCACTTTCTTAATTGTAAAGTAACATTTGTGCATGTGAAGCAACATCTCTTTCTTCACACAGATGATTGCTCACAAATGCATTTGTATTTTTTGTGCATATAACAAGTCCCTTTGTATATTTTGTTATTGTAATTTAAATACTTGCTTTTGAAAACTGGAATCTTAAAATGAACTACTTCTCCTGAAAGACAAACTCAGGAATTAATATAAGCATTTG